>NW_025963779.1:18389464-18989464 GCF_023055435.1 Haliotis rufescens
CACCAGGCGGCCCTGATCGTCACAATGTGAGATGTCTTGATCCCCTGACGGCCTGGATCGTCACAATGTGAGATGCCATGATCCCCCGGCGGCCCGGATCGTCACAATGTGAGATGTCTTGATCCCCCGACGGCCTTGATCGTCACAATGTGAGATGTCTTGATCCCCGACGGCCCGGATCGTCACAATGTGAAATGCCATGATCCCCCAAAGGCCTGGATCGTCACAATGTGAGATGTCTTGATCCCCGGACGGCCTGGATCGTCACAATGTGAGATGTCTTGATCACCAGACGGCCTGGATCGTCACAATGTGAAATGCCATGATCCCCTGACGGCCTGAATCGTCACAATGTGAGATGCCATGATCACCCGGCGGCCCGGATCGTCACAATGTGAGATGTCATGATCCCCCAAAGGCCTCGATCGTCACAATGTGAGATGCCATGATCTCCCAAAGGCCTCGATCGTCACAATGTGAGATGCCATGATCCCCCAAAGGCCTCGATCGTCACAATGTGAGATGCCATGATCCCCCAAAGGCCTCGATCGTCACAATGTGAGATGTCATGATCCCCCAAAGGCCTGGATCGTCAAAATGTGAGATGTCATGATCACCCGGCGGCCCGGATCGTAACAATGTGAAATGCCATGATCCCCCAAAGGCCTGGATCGTCACAATGTGAGATGTCTTGATTCCCTGACGGCCCAATGTGAGATGTCACGATCCCCCGAGGGCCGGAATCGTCACAATGTGAGATGTCATGACCCAGACGGCCTTGATCGTCGTGATCGTCCGAAGGTGTGCTTTGCCATTTAGCAACTGATGCTTGTTCTGTTCAATTGAAGGCTACCTCGCGGGCACTGTCTATATACCAGTCAGATATATACCAACCATCTGTGTTGAAAACGTTTCCTATCTCCCTAATTATACATGACAAAAAACAGTGTATGGTTTTGCAATTCATTTCAAATAGTGCCTCATAATTTCTGCTTCAGTAAGCCAAACATTTCACGGAAGGTAAAACTGGCTAAGCACCTTGTAGGTAATCCAAAAGTCAACTTTTTTGGAAACTTGATATCCAATGTGAGCGGAATTCCCCATTTGCAGGAATACTGGAAGATGTTAGGTAGAAAGAAGTGCCAAGCGCCACTGCACAGGGAGACACAGGTGGATAACTAGCATACAAGGCCACGGCGAAATGAAATCAGGTTCCTTGCTCACAGAACATCTAAATGTCCTACACTTCTGTTCATAACAAACTTCCCCTCGATCGCAGCCTGGGAGGCTGATTTTCATTTGAACTCATTACCAGATCTATGTATTGTATTGTATTGTATTGTATTGTTTTGTATTGTATGTTGTTTAACGCCGCACTCAGCAATATTTCAGCTATATGGCGGCGGTCTGTAAAATAATCGAGTCTGGACCAGACAATCTTGTGATTGACATCATAAGCATCGATCCACGCAATAGGAATACGATGATATGCATCAACCAAGTCAGCGAGCCTGACCACCCGATCCCGTTAGTCGCCTCCTACGACAAGCATAGTCGCCTTTTACGGCAAGCATGGGTTGCTGAAGACCTATTCTACCCCGGATCTTCACGGGTCTCAAGATGTCCTCGACGGCATGACGCATACACGTAGCACTGGCGGAATAGTTTACTGGTGCAAGGATACTGTAGATGGGGTAGGTGTTGAATGTATATTACTCAACAGGAGACTTGAGTTAATCTACAGTTTGTTTGTTTGATTGATTGTTTATTTGTTTGTTGTCTAGCGTCGCACTCAACAATATTCCAGCTATGTGACGGCGTGACATCATGATATTCTATCTACCAAACTGGGATACGATGACATGCATCAACCGAGTCACCGAGACCGACCACCCCATCCCGTTAGTTGTCCCTTACGACAAGCACGGGTTGCTGAAGACAAATTCTAACTCGAATCTTCACGGGTATGAATAAATGGGTGTCATACACACACACACACACTACTCACACACAACCATCGCGCGCACGCACGCACGCACACACACACACACACACACACACACAACCACCGCGCGCGCGCACGCACGCACGCACGCACACACACACACAAACACCGCGCGCACACACACACACACACACACACACCACACACACAACCACCGCGTGCACACACACACACACACACACACACACACACACAATGTTTATCACGTTTAATAAATAGAAACCCTTTCCATATTCATAAGAATTACCTTGAATTGTGACTGTCAAATTTAAATACCCCATCAAAAAGGTGATAAATGGTAAAAGATACTCTTTAAATTAAGAAATTGAACCAAGTTAACGCCAAGAAGAATGAAAGTAAATGATGGCGACCCATCCTGCAGCTCATCTGCCTGTTTCCCAGCGCGCAGAGTGTTCCCCCAGCGTTAACAGGCGGATAAACATGCACTGATGATAGGTGCGACAGGTAACGTGTTCCTGTGACTTGTTTTCCATCTTAACACTACCGTTATGAGTTTATAACTAGCACTTCGTCGCACTCACTTAGTGACATGTGGAAAAATGCCTTGGTTCTGCTGGTAAACTGCTCGGAAAACCATTCGGAGCTAAGAAAAGGGGTGAAAAACAAGGTGTTCGGAGATACGCCAAGAGTATTGCTTAAACAGGGAAATCCCCGTAAACGCTTACTCATTGCCTAACAACTGTGTTGGTATCTACACCAAAACGTCGCATTTATTGTCATACTGGAATAGCACATGTTCATATGGGCAGGTTTCAGCTATTTGGATGAAATTGTTTGTGGGACGTGCACGATTAGAATAATAGGGTGACGTCACACAAAAATCTGAGCTGAAAGATCACGCCCGTAGATTTAAAGATTGAAGAACAAAATATAGTTAAAATGTTTAGTGTTCAGTGAACACGTTATGTTTTTATGTCTGAGCGCTATTACTTCACTTTAGCCATGTCGAAGTGTGAGGCGAACGACATTTTGAGGCGTGATAACCCAAAACATTAAAACGACTTGGTATCTTCAGTACATAGTTGAAGGGGGGGGGGGGGGGGGGCACGGGTGGCCCAGTCGTCTAAGGCGCCGCGATTCGCTGTGCAGAGTTGCGTCCCTTGGGCACGCCAGGAACCTATGATTGTGGGTTCGAATCCCGGTTCGCCCCGATTATGTTTCTAGGTTTGTCAGCACCATACCCGTGCTCGTGGGTTTCACCGAAGCGGTAAACGTCTCAGACCTGCATCACTTCGGGCTTTCCTCCCACATTAAGCTGACACGCCGCGATATAACTGGAATAGTGTTAAAAGCGGCGTTAATCCCAACTCACTCACTCACTCACATAGTTGAAGGATCTTTGAAGCCAAATGGCACACTCGTTAACATCAATATTATGAGCACAATAACTCTGTATTTGGGCTGGTTGGTTTGTTGTTTAACGCCGCACTCCAGCTATGTGACGGCGGACGGTAAATAATCGAGTCTGGACCAGACAATCCAGTCATTGATTTCATGAGCATCGATCCACGCAATTGGGATACGATGACATGCATCAACCAAGTCAGCGATCCTGACCACCCGATCCCACGACATGCATAGTAACCTTTTACGGCAAGCATGGGTTGCTGAAGACCTAGTCTCCCTCTTATCTTCACGGGTATTTGGGTACGAATGCGGAGACGGGTACAGGTACGGGTTCAGATACGGATACAAACCAGCGCCGAAAGCGACAGGGAATTTGGTTGAAACAGACCTAGACAAAACTACATTCCGGAAATTAATTGTCTCATTAGTGAGTGAGTGAGTGAGTGAGTATGGTTTTACGCCGCTTTTAGAAGTATTCCAGCAATATCACGGCGGGGGTCACCAGAAATGGGCTTCACACATTGTACCCATGTCGGGAATCGAACCCGGGTCTTCGGCGTGACGAGCGAACGCTTTAACCACTAGGCTACCCGACCGTCCCTGTCTCATTAGTGGGATTGTAACAATATACTAATTACAACATTATCTATAATGAGAAGCATTACGGTACTGATCACCCTATATTCGCAATGTGTCGCGGACGGCCCCCATTGAGGCCCCTGCCATTAATAGTGACAGTGACAGCAGCTCTAACGATACAATGAAACTGACCCCCGTTTACGAGATTATTCAAATAATTTAGCAATCATGCTGGTCATTTAGCATCATAATCCACAGAGACACTGGACCGTGGATATTGATTTGACAATAGAAATGATTCTCATTTTGGAACCGAGAATGCTCAGCTATAAATCTAAATGACGTCTCAAACCTCATGAGATGAAAGAAAGTGAAATTAGGTCGTGATAATATATATGATTATCCATATCAAATATTCAAGGATCGTGATCTACGTGAAACTTATTTGCAATAAATCAGGGTCTCGAGAAGAAATAATTCCCCTGGTCTTCCTCATTGTTAGTGGGTGTTTTCAGTTTTATTCTGTTTTATTCAGATTCTATCTTCCTAATGCGTCTGTTTGCGTCCTATTACTATAATTAAACATTGTATCCCCCGTGTTTGGGTCTACAGCAAAGCATGAAGGAAGGCTATTTCTTGTGATCGATGTGTTGAACCGTAATCACGTCACTATCTACGAGGGTTGGCTCAGGAAACTCTGATCCTGACTAAGGATGTATAGTACCCCTCAACAGTTTGCATGTATTAAGTACAACCCTTGACGTTCTTACACGCTGCATATGGATCAATTACACAACCGGGCAGCATATATCAAAACGACCACATATTCTCTGCCCAAAATGAAATTTAGACTGGACAAAGGAACATTTCGAATTATTGGGCATAAAAGTCTGTCTTGATCTGGATGATACGATGGATATTAACCACGAAAACACAATGTGATACGATGATGTCAATATGGTCCATAAGACACCTAACACCTTTTGGTGGGAATTTCGTAAATAAATTGTTCTGCCCAAACCTAACCACCTGTTCTCAACTATTCCAAATCGACCTCAAACAATAAATGATAGATTTCAAACAAAATGCTTAAAATTATTGTAGGGAAGTGAACCGGACAAAACATAAAAAGATAGCAATTAATATGTGATACTAAAACTGGTGGGATTAAATGCCATAAAATAAGAGAAGTCGTACAATCTCAAAAGATTTCGATGATGAGACGAGCCTTAAAATGCCATTCTAAATTGTGTTTTATAAACCGCCACAATGTGTACGAGCCGGAAGCATAAGCCATATATATTATGTAAAGTAAACAATAAGTTCTATGAAGATTTACGGATGTCTTGGACGGTCTTGAAACTAATGATATTCCTGCCGTTGGCATTCTGTCACATGTCTAGTTAAATGGTAACATAAAAGTTCTCACTATTTCTACAAAATATTTATGTATAAACCAAATACCAAGAATCAACACTTTGAATGGGAACCCTTGCCTAGATGTGAAATATGCGAAGCAGATCCTAAACATTACAATCTTGTACCATTTAGGAGTACAAAGTCATGTACATTTCTGTGATTTCAATATCAAATATTACATAATATTCTACCTACTAATTCACTTCTTTATAAATTGGGATACGTGGATTGTGACATGTGTAGCTATTGCTCAAATGATGAAGAAACTACTTCACACCTATTTAGGAATATCAAAAGGTACGCCCCATTTTTTACATTGAAAAAAGGGGGCGTGGCCACTCCAATTCTTAACTACCAACTGCACCAAAGCAGTCTATCATAGTTAGAACGTTTCCGCCACCTTCGTATGTATCCGGCAAAAGAAACAGTCCTGACAAAAACAGCTGATGACACTAGGGAGACTCTACCGACCCCCACCCCACGGGCACGGGTTTCCCATTGAAGCAGTGATCAATTCTTCCACCAACAATGAAATAGTATAAATATTTATTAAATTATTAACTGCATTTTTAAATTCACTATCTGGTATGTTTTCTTAATAAGGCACGGGTGCCTGCAGTCGTCTCAGCGAGTAGAGAGTTAGTTAAATACAAGTGTGATCGCAAAAACAGACGTGCGTTTTGATCTTGACACTAAACTGGTTCTATAAATTCTTCAAAGTGGTGACTACAATTATTGCAGTTATTCTTATTCAACATGTTCATTGTTTTGTGAGAATTTCATTATTTCCAATCTTTCGTTAGCGCAAAATATGATAAACAATTCATATTTTGCAGCTGAGGTGATATTGACAGTTCATGCGTTGATATGCATATAAAGATGAAGTAGATGAAGACCATTTGGGAGATCATGTGATTCCTTAGATTTATCAGTGCCGTTCGGGTGAGCGAATGAGTGAATATTGCTTATAGCTCCATCAGCATTTTTTTCCAATTCACTGTCAAAAGAAGCAAACCCACATGTATTTATGCACGAGGACCCACAGTGATGTTGCTGTACCGATTCTATTCAAAGTAAACTGCTGGGCAAAAGAAGGTATACATCCAAGTTTGATGGTGACTTAAATGAAACAAACAAGATTTTGTTTGTTTGTTTGTTGTTTAACGCCGCACCCAGCAACAGTTAGCTATATGACGGCAGTCTGAGAAATAATCGAGTCTGGACCAGACAATCCAGTGATTGACATCATGAGGGTCGATCCACGCAATTTGGATACGATGACATGCATCAACCAAGTCAGCGAGACTGATCACCCGATCCGTTAGTCGCCTCTTCGGACAAGCATAGTCGCCTTTTACGGCAAGCATGGGTTGCTGAAGACCTATTCTACCCCGGATCACTGCCATATGGACCGTCCTAATTTTACCTGCCTCAAGATTAGTGTTACATCACATGATTACTCAAGACTGATAAAAAATATCTAACATAAACAATCATTAGAAACTGAAGTGTGAAAGTTTCAAAAGTGTTATTTTAAGCCCTTACAATATTGCACAATTCATTCAGCATATACACACGACAGATACAAGTCGGATGTTTATGAGGTCATTTTACTGGGGCTACAGGCTCGCGTTAGCATCTTCAAAGAAAATATGAGTGAAGCTGACAGGAATATACTACCGTTGTTATTGATTAACTGGCGCTGACACCTTAAGCTTAGTGATATTTTCATCACCATCGTTTACGAACAACAAAATATTTTATCACTTCATTCAGTGGTGTCAATAGTGGTTCTCATTAGAAAGAGAGTTATAGCTCGGTGTTACTCCGACCGCGTTAATGGGACATCTGAAAGCTTGTGTCAATTTCAGTTGTAAATTTGTCTGTCAAGTCTGCGTGACAGCTATTGACTAGCTTTCCACCTGTACAACCAGAAACATCGTGGGCCGAATGACCCTTTCTCAACCAGACAAAATCCAGACAGGGGCAATTTTCTGATCAAACACTCCGATCTGGAGAATTGCATGTATATTTATTCTACGCAAGCAGAAGTGCCACTATGCAGAATAAGGACACACTTTCGCGTGTCTAGCGATATTTTGTGACGTAATGTGGTATATAATGATGTCTCACGTGATCTAACGAGAGTGTACCCGGATGTGAAGTATGGTGAAATGAAACAGCTTCGGTTGTATAAAACAAGATTTGTCTTGCATAAATAAACACATGTAGCTGGGAATACATAGCTGTATTTTGCATACAAACTAGCACTATAGCATGGCAGCAAATGGTTGACGGTTACTAGGGTGAGCATATTGTTGGAACTACATTCGCCAGTTTAGGTCTAGCGAGAAACATATCACATGCGTGAATAATATAATGATACTGTATTTGAAAGCAATGCATGTCAGGTCACATAATGAGAAGCCATTCTGAAGTATGTGTGAAAATGAGTAATGCCGATTTGGTCAGTATTTTCAAAACCTGTACTCTGTACTAGTCCTGACTAATGCCGGTTTTATAGTACTGTCCCACTTATACGAAACCAAGCCGACCAGGCCTTGTTTTATCCCATTCATGCCAAGCGTGCGGTTAACAACAAATTATCTTTTAAAGTCTTTTCGTATGGCCCGCCCGATGATCGAACCAAGACCGTCCGCTCTATTCACTAGACCACGGGTATGGTCTTCAATGCGAGAGGAAAATATTGTTCAGTGAAGAATATAGTTTCTGTAGTAAAATCCACGTGCACCGATTTTGTGCTGACCGCCAAGCTACAGTAGTGCTACATATGATAGTTTAATGAGTGTACCATATGCCACGGGACCCGTAAAGATCCGGGTTGGAATATGTCTACAGCAATCCATGCTTGCCGTAACAGGTGACTGAGGCTACTAACGGGATCGGGTGGTCATGCACGCTGACATGGTTGATGCATGTCATCGTATCCCAATTGCGTGGATCGAGCCTCATGATGTCAATCACTGCATTGTCTGGTTCAGACTCGATTATTTACAGACCGCGATCATATAGCTGGAATATTGCTGAGTTCGGCGTTAAACAACAAACAAACAAAACATATATTGTGTATGCTGTCTGTGTTGGCCGAAGTGATGCAAATGTGCGAACGTTTCAATTTAAGATTTAAGGCTTAGCAATATGTAAATATCCCTAACTATCTTTCCATGCTTAGAAACACGCATACATCGGCCTTTTTCTTACAGAATGAATTATCTTCACAATTTCGTGCATGTGTAGTTTTATTGTCATTGTTAGTGCAATGGCTTTGAACACTGATCCTTCCTGTTAATGAACTTCTCATCGCTGATGAAATAATGTAGTGCGACGTTAAACAACAAACAAACAAACAAGAACATGCTACGGTGCAAACAAAACAATATGACAAATATCTGACAGGACGGATCTGATGTTTCGCCTTCGAGTACAGGATGTGTTTAGCATTATTTAGCAAACCTATACGTACACGGCTAGATCTTGAAACTCTGATTTACTGTTATATTTTAGCATAAGCGCCCAACAACTACAATAAAATGTACCAATATAATATTTATCATATCAAAACAAATGACGCCATAAGACATACATCCATAAGCCATAACTCTTCTCTAGGTACCATGAACCAGACTTTCAAACATACCGCTTGACTTTCATATCGTGTCTTGAAGATAAAAATTATATAGCCGCTTCATTATCGCATAGCTTCCGGATGATGCATCATTGGAATGCCGGTCGATTTGCGGGAAAGCACAGCTAGAATAGGAAAGTTTTTCAGATATACGTCGGAAACGTTCTACTAAAGGAGGGAGATATTTTTACTAATGATGTTTGTATACGAACCGGCGTTATCGCATCACAGGCGGAGGGCGATACCAAAATTAGGTCATTACGTCAGCAAAGAAAAGGTTAGCTATTTTTGTGACGCACTGTAAATAGAGTTATAATGTTTGCATCTCTCTCTCGCTCCCCCCCCCCCCCCCTCTCTCTCTCTCGATGGTTGGTATATAGTAGTGATACATTAAAATAGTTCTTATTGTTTTGAATTATATGTACGATAGATACTCTGAATTGGTTTCACCGCTGAGAAAGTGGGAGCTTTGCAGTGGAATCGTTTCTCAGGATAGTAATGAAGTGTCATTTGATGATATAGAGCCTAACGCTACATCCAATGTTATCTCTTAAGGATCGTATCTTTAGACATGTGTCATGATGATAAATCTACCACAATGTCACAATGTCAGTATAAGACACTTTCGATATAGAAAGGACAAAAAGCATAAGGAATTGAAAAGTTAAATGAGGATGATATTAATGTATCTGCGCATTGTATCCCGGGGGGGGGGGGGGGGGGGGGGGGGGGGTGTAGCTGTCGGGTAGCCTAGTGGTTGAAGCGTTCGCTCGTCACGCTTCGATTCCCTCCCACATGGGTACAATGTCTTAAGCCCATTTCTGGTGTCCCCCGCCGTGATATTGCTGGAATATTGCTAAAAGCGGCGTAAAACCATACTCACTCACTCATTGTATCCAGAGTATTTACCAACATGGCAGCACTTCAAACATTGCATTAAAATATATTCACACCTACGTTTGAACATCCATGAACTATGAACTTTGAACTTCCAATTATGTTGAAAGTCGCATTTTCCGATTCAGCGATTCTCCGTCGAAAGGTGATGTTCTATACTGAAAGTCAGATTCCCAGTTACGCTGCTATCTAATTTTACAGTAATATAACCGAGAACTGACGATTATATAGAATAATATACACATACATATGTCTTTTATTCAACAGCCGGTGCAATATTTACCGGCCCAGCGAATTGGTATGGGTACACACAGACAGGTATTCCCGAGCTATTAATATCATCTAACACCAGCCAAATGTGCAATCTGTGACGTAGGCGTGACGTCAAGAGCGTAAACCAACACCGTCGCGTGGAGCACGAGAACCTCGTGCGTGCTAGGATTAGCATAGTCGGCGGTTGCTCGCGCCACTGGATACCGATGTCATGACGTCATCGGGTGCATGTGTATTTACATATATAAAAATCTGTTCTCAGCGTCCACTCGCTGATTGCCTAGACTGACGTAACGTGGACTGGGTGGCATTGCTTACATTACTGTCAATGCAACACATACTTGGTAAGTGACACCATGTGGACGTTGTAACCTGAGTGTATTGTACACATACGGATATAAACAATCCGGGTTTCCCTTGATTACAAATGCATGCATGTGACACATGTTTGCTTGTAAAGAATAAACTTTTCGGGAATTCCGGAAGTGTTCTAATGTTTATTAATTAAGGTCTCTCGCAACGAATACGCACTTGCTGTTACTTACGTCATTTCAAACGTGTTCTTAAAATGGTGATTGGTTCAAGCCACTATCCCCATTTAGCGCGAGATCCGGCGATATTTCACTTCCATATCGGTGGGACTGTCACAGAATATCAGCTGTTTCCAGTGTAACCAAATATCCATAGCTATTTACCAGCTACCTTAATCAGCGGGAATACGTAGATTCTCTGACTGCAGCCGGGGTTTGATAGGATAGGATTTACTCACGAATTTAAGCATTCAAATTTTTATTGTACGAGATAAGTTGCCTTTTGACTTTTAGGAACTATCGCTCATCACTCTGTATTGTTTAAGCAATAGATATCAGGAGTAACATTCAGCGTTAACAAACATGTTTAAAACACTGTCTGTCAAGTCTATTTTCTCATACAATAAACTACGGTTATAACGAACACAAAGGGACCACTAATGGTCAGCAGAAATAGAAGAAGTGCAATAGACAGGCAAAGACACTAATTTATTTAAGATGGTTTTAATACAGACAATTTCCTTATGTCCAACTAATTTTAGTTCGTTTTAACTGTAGCTCGTTATAAGCATATAAACAGCATGTGAGCCAACGATTGCGACCAAAAAATACGTTTGTTATATCCGTCAGTAAAATCCGTGTTCGTTATAAACGTAGTTTACTGTACTTACTGTAGGGCGATCAACACTCTAACATTAGAGTTTATCTAACAAGTCATTCTAACCTGCAGCTAACACTGAACATTGTCACGTGACTCCGTTTGATAACCTGGAGAGCTACACGTATGAAAAACGACAATCATTCAATCTTTTGATAAATTAAATATTATTACATATTATTATCATATGTTCATTTAAACCAAGAGTTTATTTGTTAATAACATATCCTTAGACGTAAACCATTTGCCATGTACTTTTAATTTTAATGTTTTGAGCATCCACAATTTATTTACTTAACTCGTTTTTGAAATGTAGGTTAAGTTAAGTTTAAATTCGGTCGAGTAAAATGGTGTCAAATTTGCCCGTTGGATAGCAGGAGAGAATAATGCCCCCCCTTGTTGCGGATACCAGAAAGGGGAAACACATAGCCCCATTTCGTTAGCTGAAAAGTTCAAAGGCACATATCCACTCTTTTAAAAAGTCTGGTAAACACTTGGAAAATCTGAAGCACGATCAAAGTTTTTGTCAGCTAATTGCCAATTGTACAACAGTATCAAAACGGTTCTGTTGTCAAGATGTGGTTATTTCTTTATTATCAAAACCAACAGACAACAATTCAACGTCGCTCAAGGCACTATAGACTCAAGGAGACGAGGCTTGCAGACAGACAGGTTGATCGGGAATAGATCTGAAGAAACACCTAAAGCAAAAAGATTCGAATTCTTAACTATACGCTTGACGTCATCTTATTCTTACGTCATCAGTTTTACATTGCGTACGCTCTGACGTAGTCGTAATTCAGGGATGCTGAATAGTTTTTCGCTCTGTAACATGAATCGCCAAAAGATTAACTTTGATTCGGATAAGAAATCTGATTACTGAACGAGGATGAATTCCAAAGACGTTAAAAAGTGGGGATTCCCCACATGAGAGAAGTGGCCAGGGGGAAATGACGTCATCGTGCATGGAACTATCACAATATCAGGGACGGCAATTTTCCAGCTACATTTAGAAACATCCGCTTCCGGTCTTCAATACGGGTGTTGAGGCGGCGAGCGGAAGAGCCTGTCGGACTGTCGGTATCGTCAATGCTCCATTAATGAGGTGACAGACGACAGCATACCGCTCAAAGACGTCGGATACTGTGAACAGGCAACATTTCTGGTAGGCGGTTCCAGGACGTCAAAGTGCGTCAGCATCGGTTCTAACATAGCTCTAGTCCAAACGAAAGATACAGCCACCAACGTGCAACATCTACGACGCCGACAAACATGCTTCATGCAAGTGTTTTATGGAAGCAGTACATCAGTTTATAATTACTTATATAGTTATTTAGATATATAGTTACTGGATCTGTTTTGAACAAATGTACTGCCCCACAAGCAGCTTGTTTTTTGTTTATTTATTTGATGTTTAACGCCGAACTCAGGAATATTCCAGCTAAGTGACGGCGGTCTGTAAATAATCAAGTCTGGACCAGGCAATCCAGTGAATGATATCATGAGCATCGATCCATGCAAATGAGATCGATGACATGCATCAACCAGGTCAGCGAGAGTGACCACCCGATCTCGTGAGTCGCCAGTTACGACAAGCGTGGGTTGTTGAAGACCTATTCTACCCCGGATCTTCAAGGGTCAAGCAGCTTGTTTTCATATGCTCAAGGACCATGGTCATATCTATATACTGATTACTGAAAGCCAATAGTCAAAGTGGGGATGGGTGGCACAGTCGCTAAGGCGCCGCCACTCACTCTGCAGAGTTGCGTCCCTTGGACACGCCAGAAACCTATAAATTTGGGTTCGAATCCCTGTTCGCCACGCGATGATGTTTCTAGGTTTGTCAGCACCATACCCGTGCTTGTGGGTTTTACCAAAGTAGTAGACCTGAGACCTACATCACTTTGGGTTTTCCTCCCACATCAAGCTGACACGCTGTGATATGATTAGAATACTGTTCATGGCGGCGTCAAACCCAACTCACTCACCAATAGTCAAAATCTTGTTGGCAACATGGCTTTACAGATTGATGAATTAATTTTATACACAACAACCACTTGGCACCATGATACTGCTTAGACACACCGTGGATAGAGCGTCTGCTACGAGAGCGGAATGTTGGTGGTTCGATCACCGATCGCGTCATATACCGAAAGACGTTAAAAGTACAAGCAAGCAGACAGACACAGACACACACACACACACATACATACCTTGTTAAGATCTTGTTTCCTTGTGGTTTTACAATTATGTAGGACAAAGTATATTATTTCTTAAACATTTACAGCGGAAAGACAGGTAAGGTCGGGACAAAGGAGTTTCTGATGTACTCGGTGGTATAATAGGCCTCCAAGATTAATTCACATGTATTTAATCCACCCTGAATGGATTTTGTAAAGTCATGCAATCAATTAGAGCTAGCCTACTCGTCTATCTGATTATAAGGCAGTAACACCGCACGTTCCGAACCATCGACAACACGAGGAATAAGTGCTTATTGAAATCCGTGCAATATGTCATTGCGTGGGGTCTTGTTGTTAATAGCTCAGGTTGACACGAATAGCAAACAACGAGGAATATGAATATTCATACATGTTTTAATCTGGGGTCAAAAGAAGATCTGACCTTAGCGACTTGTGCAGTCATCCGGTTCGACAAATGTCGTTAAAATTAGGTCACCTAATAAATGGTTGTGTTAATCGCATATCTAATACCATTCAGACTTAGATATACTGGTTTAATCCCGTTGTTGAAGTCGTACAATACTACACACCTCCAAAGAACCGTTACAGTCAGCGTGTCTATGAAGTACTGCTGTGTTTTTCATATGGCCAGAGAACACTATATTAACATGTCAAATAACGCAAATTGACTGTCACACAGTGTGGTTCTTTTGTAATGACTGCTTAAATTTATTGTTGGAATAAGCGGACAGTGACATGGTTTTTTATCCCGCGTGAGACTCCGATATTTGATCGTGTTGATAACCCAGGGAAGGTGAATTTATCGTGTAATTAGTAACAGTATGTACAGATATTTTTTTATGACTTTCAGAGAAGACATGTATTTTAAAAGGGGCCGCAAGAAATAGTGGTGTTTTTTATATAAATTCACCAAAGGCTACAACATCGCCGAGGACGAAGCGGCTAGTAATTACCTATAGTAGAGCCTAACCCAGGATGACGGAGATATCAAACGTTTGTTGTTCATTGACCAAGGAACGTGCCCCCGCGACAGAACACGGCTTCATGTGCGTGCACGTGCTGACGTGTGCGCCTGATTATCCAATAGGCTGATGTTGCAAACATATATTTAAAGTCCACATTTTTACGAAAAGGTCAGAACTTTTGTATTCATAATACGAGATCGTAGGCGGATAATAAAGCCTGATTTTCATATCCGTCCAAAGGTACTACCTTGATGGTAAGAAGATGCGTAATCTACCTGTCGCTTATCTTGTTATTCATGCACTGAGCAGTCGTGTTATTCATGCACTGAGCAGTCGTGTTATTAATGCACTGTGTAGTCTTGTTATCCATGCACTGTGTGACTTCTTTGAGTCGTGGGACAGATTATACGGCAGTTCGACCACACATTTCAAATCTCGAAGAACATCGACCTGCAATGCATCTTATAGCATATCCAGGATAAGGACTGATAAATGATATTCCTCAAAAATATATCAACTTGAATTACATTTCTTATTGTGCACAAGTACTGCGAAAGATATGAACACAGGGTTGTAAATACTTTTTCTGGTTCAGCTGATCGAGTGAAACACAGGGCACGTGTTGATGTAAGGGAAATAACTCTACGGGATCTCCCGGAACCGGTAATGGTAAACATTCTTTGGCAGACATTGAGAGCCTGTTCGGTCCTGCACCACAATATACAATACACGTTTATAAATCCATTTAATATTTCCCACCCTCCCTGAGGTCTACAGTTCAACGAGCCAGGCTTTAATGTTGTCTCTGTACTACTCGACACCAACTGATTATGTTGACTGGTATATGACCTGATACGCGGGGATATCCTGTGTTCGTATTTTCACGAAATTTAACCACAGGTTATCCTCAGCCCTTCGTAATAAACACCTAATTTTCTTGACATGTGATTGAGGTTCACCGTGGCCCGTGACACATTGACTTATAGTTGTATTGTTGTCAATTTGCGATGGTCGTGGGTTCGAATCCCACCTTCACCGGCTAATAATACCAGGCCTGATAGCACCACACCCGTGCTCATTCACCAAAGCGATACATTATTACGACCTGCGTCAATTTGTATTGTCTCCTCACACCAACTTATAAACGTGAAAACCTGTTAAACAAGATACAGTAAACTGCGGTTATAACGAACACGCTTATAACGAACTGACTGATATAACGAACTTATTTTTTAGTCCCGGCCATTTGTTGTATATATGCTGTATATATGCTTATAACGAACTACGGTTATAACGAACTAAAATAAGTGGTCCCTTTCAATTCGTTATAACCGTGGTTTACTGTACGTCCCAAAACTCACCCACCCTTTATTTCACAAAGCACCAAGACTTGTTTTAATCAAACTACCCATGCTTGATGGCGGCTAAAAATAGAAAACCAAAAAATGGTATTTCGATGGTGATGTTTTTGACACGGAAATCAAAGTTGTGTTTTGGACCTTAAGTCTGCAGTGTTTCGGTAACTGTTTTCAATTATGTTTCTCTCGGTTGAGTGCATTATGAATAAGAGAGAAACTGCTTTCTCCTTAGCCGTACGCAATGGCTAAGGGAGGTAATTAGCTTGGGTATGTTACACGGGCATGGTTAGCAGCTTGCCTCTCTCGCTAGTCAGCACGGCAGTAACACTGAACACAAGTCTTGTAATCCATTATTAATATGTATGATTTAGCAAAATATTTATATGTTTCTGTTTGCAGAATTTCAATTCTGACGAGAAGGATAGTGCGATCGGAGAAGATGTGAAGTGTTGGAATTATCATTGAGCAGTTACCCTCTGTCGGGTTGGTTTATATAATTATTATGTATGTGTCTCTGTTGGCTGACGAGCCGTCATAATTCGCTCATGGAATAAATGATGTAAATATATATTCCGTTATGGATGAGGCTGACGAGTCATTATAATACGTGCAAGAATTGTGGCCTAAATGTATATTCGGTGATGGAGTAGGCTGACGAGCCTTAAGTTTATAATACGAGAGTAATGAATGTATATTTAGTTATGTATTTGGCTGAAGTCAGTTTACCATGCTAGCATGCTCATTTTAAGTCATAACACTGTTTACCTCATAAGTTTTATGGATATCAAATAGATATTCTGTAAACTCCCCAGGAAGGGACGGTTGACTTCGTTGGGAGAACACGGTCCAGAGCAATTTTCTCTTAAATGTTTTTGATCTCTGGTTTACGTGTCGGGCAACAGTTCCGTATATAATGATGTACTGTGGAAGTGTATATATGTTGATGGAAGGAGGTGGCGTATTTAACATGTATGTTCATGGGCGGATACAAAGGGGAGTGGGGGGCAGGGGGTTGCGGGGGTGCCCCCCCCCCCCCCCCCCCCCCCTTTTTTTCGAAAAAATCTTTATTTCTGTATAAATTACCACCAAAGACAATAAATAGATCTTAATTGTGCACCCCCCTTTTCAAAAAAGCTGTATCCGCCCATGATGTTAATAAACTGGCGTGTGTCGACACTGCGACCGGGCCATTGTAAATATTAGGGTTATGTTGTATGTATATATGTCTGCGTATGTAGCATTGCATAGTATGGAGAGGAGAATAATGTTTTGATAACGTTCGAATTGTTATGGTCAATTCCAATTTTCAAGTGTATACTTGTTTTGCCCGACAGTTTAAACCACGATGTGCCATTGAATTAGTATTGTCACAAAAGGTGTCCATGCATGTTATAAGGACTCGGGTTTACACAAACTTCCACTTGCTTGGTACGTGTAGAATAGGGTTCTCTACACCTTATCACCCCTTGTTATTGCTGATCACACCTCTTGGCCCGATAATCCGACAATTAGATAAATATTGATAACATCGCCTCCAACAATAATTATTGCCAGGTCGATTGACAAGTCAGGGGTTCGTTTAACCGCAAAGGGTGTGATTGTGTAGTAGCAGATTTTCACACCTGTCTGAGGGCTATATAATGTAATGACCGCATGATGCCTTTGTTCGAAGCGCGCTGACCTGCGCCAACCCGAAATTGTTACACAGTGTGAACCTGTGACCTATTACCAGCACCTGGAGGGTATGTAATGTAAAGTATCTTTAACCCTCTGTCAATATAATCGCCAATCTGTGAGGTCAATAATATAGTAGACGAACCTCCCACGAATGCTAGAACTTAGTGCTGATATAATGCACTGTCCGTGATGGACGCCAGTTGGAAGACTACCCACGGCCTGAGGACATGTGCCACTGAATGATCTCGTTGTCTACTCTCGTGATGGGGGTGACAAAGTGGTGTAAGGCGCCATAAAACGCTGTGCAGAGTTGCGCCCCTTATGTATGTTAGGATCTGATAATCGTAGTTTCGAATCGCACATTCCCTGTAATCCTCGGTTTGTTTGTTGTTTAACGCAATAACTTCAGGCCTACATCCCACATGAAGCTTTTCTATAGCTAGAACTGATAGCATTGATAGAACTGATAGAACTGATATCACTGATAGAACTGATATCACTGAAAGGATGACGGACGTCTTTTGTATGTTCCGCGTTGCACCACCAGTTGACCTGTCGATCTTCAGGGTCGTATAACACTCCCACAATATGCCTTCAACGATAACATCACAGAAGACGGCACATTGTTTTCTTATTTAAACCATGCTCATTTTTACCCACCGATCTGCCATTCCCTTTGTTAGATGCAAAAAATCAATTATGATTCGTTGCTTTCATCAGGCTTTTTATTTGCCTAAACCAACGAAACGAATAGTTTACCGAACCGAATATCTCTTTTTCGAAACAAGGTCCTGTACTGTAAAGGTGTTTCCTGAAAGGAAGCTTTCTTTGCTACCTAGAAGCGCTATTGGCTAATAATAAATATCAATGGCCTTTTATTTCATGCGTCAATCGCGGGGTATAGATTTACCTCAACGCAGAAGATAAATTGATTTATTCTATTAAAATATTATCTAATCTGATTATTGTATAACTCCACAGCCATAACAAACTGTTGTTGTTGTCAGTGCCATTGACGCTATAACCTTTGATTATGTTCCTGGGTGTCATGCCTCCAGCTAGCATTACGTCGGCTTCACGTGGCTTTGCGATAATCACAATATTGATTAATAAATAACTGGAGATTTAATTTGCAATATTTCGTTTAAAATAATAATATAGACGTATTTGAATCACGAGAAACAATTTATGAAATTTGATAGTTCATCATGATACATAAAACATATACATCATTAGACATTCGGAATCAAGATGGAAATTAAAAAAATATACTACATGTACTCCACTTTTGATCGGAGCATATTTTATCTTTACATGATACACAACTGATTATAGTGTGTATTTTTTAAAAATGACATGTCTGATTATCCCTATCAAAAGTTGAAATGTATACTTCGTCATATCCTATTTCCCACTGTTTTGGGGATTGAAAAAAATGTTCATTATATCGCGCCTCGTTATAACCGATGTTTATTGGGGCGATTAACTCGGAAGGCTACACACTGAATGTAAGACCACGAAGCCTTGACTACATTTAACGAGAGCTAATACCAGGGATTTATTTAGCAAGTCCGTCAACAACGTGACCGAGCCCAGTGGCAATATATACTGTCAGTCAGTTTAATATGACAGTTGTAGTCATTCAATTTTCCAGTGATTGTCTCGTATAGTTTGTGGCGCACCATAGCCAACATTACGACCTAGCCGCGGGATATAACGCTCCGTCAGCATAATCACAACACGGTTCTTTTAAGATTTGAATATTATCATTGTATTGTCTTGAGGCAACGCTTCTATCATTATTAGGACTACGCTCGCCTACGCGGCCTGTGAAATAAAAAAAATATTAGATTTGCTGGTTTGCAATAAGTGGAAGACGATCTTGGTAAGCTGTGTAGAGCGCACACATTCATTTATGAGCAATTGAGTTTGGAATAGATGTATTCCGTGATGAAGTGTTTAAGTGTACTGTCAAGCTATGTCAAGAAGTGCAGAAACCGTACACGTTAAGACGTAGCCATACACGTACTCTTGTTTCACACTGATAAAGGGGGCGGTCGGGTAGCCTAGTGGTTAAAGCGTTCGCTCGTCACGCCGAAGCCCCGGGTTCGATTCCCGACATGGGTACAATGTGTGAAGTCTATTTCGGGTGTCCCCCGCCGTGTTATTGCTGGAATATTGCTAAAAGCGGACTAAAACCATACTCACTCACTGGTAAAGAGTGCGCGAATGAGTGTTTACAATATATACGTCCCGCGTTAGATTGTAGGTGGTATAATACGGGATATTTGTGAAAACACGTATGGAATTGTTTGAATTAAATTATATGACAAAGGAATTTACAAACCTTTATCGCATAAGCAAATTCATAGAACCCCGACACAACGCTGCCTCTACAACCAATTCAAACAACTGGAACAATACAGTCACAAGGAGATTAAACATCCCTGTACTGCCAGGGTAAACTACCCATTTTACTTATCTCGTTGGTGGAAATATTACACACGGGGCTGTTAAATAGGAGGTCGAATAATGTGCTACTGGATACATGTGCTTTCAACATGCACCATAAATGCATTCAAAAAGACATAATTATTGACGAATTATGGATTGAATAGTACACAAATCAAAAACATTGCGATAGACAGACTCACAAACAAGGAAGCGAATGAAACAACAGTAAAACTATCCTCCCACGTGAGTAACTGGACTGACCAATAGTAGGCAAGCATATCTTCTTAACCGGAAGTACACGCGGTGAAGGTGAAGGTCGAATGTTAAAGCAGTACGGATATACCCAACTTTTTTTTATACATATGACAGGCAGATCCGGGATTTAGAAAGGTGGTTTGGAGGTGCATATTCAAGTATGAATGCTGAACAAAACATATTTCCATGTTTAGAAGAACAAAATCTCTTCTCAATTTCTTTGAATAATTTGAGTGTACTGAAGTGGGATAGTACCCCGTGGGCTTCTAAATATGTTTAATTAGATTAATATGAATTCAAGCGACAAAACCATTTCCATTGTCACAAAAAAATTGTTACTATTCCAAATGCATTACAAGTATATGTTTATGAATCACTATCAAATAGTGATGAAACCATTGTTCGCGAAAAGCGTGCGTATCCTGCCCCACCGGTGGCTCCCGTCAAGTCAAGTGTTCACCTGAACAAATTTGGGAAGAGATGAAACATGCATTGGAAATCATTTTGGTCACTGATTTGGCAAATATGGAAATGCCCAAAGCTTTATGTCTACCATAAAACTTGTGAAGATCTTACTGATGCCTTGAATGGTGTAACCCTTATCAAACAACTTTTGATCAAGAGTCGCATGCCACTCTTTGAAATCTTCGTAGAAACAGCATCATCGATTGTACCTCAAAAGTTGCGACATGTGGACACCAAAAGCTTGAGCTGCAGGAATATTGCTCGACATAAAGGGAAAGTTGACTGTTGGGAAGTTGAAGTCATCCCTCATATCATGCTGTCCCGTGGATACTTGTCACTCGGAATCTTTATGCACATACCCAAAGGGTTAAATATGTGGAGGACATTGGCTTTTTGCCTTTTATTGAACATTATCAGATCATCGATACACCTGAAGCTTAAGTCAAACCTCTTTGCCAAAACCCGTGTTTTCATATTGCCAATCCGAGCAGGAATTCCAATTGATATGCATAAGGAGTGAGTGAGTATGGTTTTACGCCGCTTTTAGCAATATTCCAGCAATATCACGGCGGGGGACACCAGAAATTGGCTTCACACATTGTACCCATGTCGGGAATCGAACTCGGGTCTTCGGCGTGACGAGCGAACGCTTTAACCACTAGGCTACCCGACCGCCCAATATGGATAAGCAACCAAATCAGCAAGAAGGGGAGCACCCTTGCTGCCCATGTAGATGCTTACGTCTTACCTAAATGTCTTACCCCCAAATTTACATTAATGTTATTAAAGAGGAAGTCCAGCGTTTCTCGTATTGTTTTATCAGTAAACCTCAGGTGACATTTTTGCTTTAATTTTTTACAAATAATCGTTAACCTTTGAAGATAGATAAGTAACCATATCTATAGTCACCACGTGTAGTGACAAATGCCCCATGGCACAGGGAATGGAGTTTTCCTTAAGCTTGTTGTGTTGGATAGTATTGTGCAACGTGACAACATCACGCATATAAAAGTACAGTAAACTACGGTTATAACGAACACGCTTATAACGAACTGACTGATATAACGAACTTACTTTTTTGGTCCCGACTATTTGCTGTAGTTATGCTGTATTTATGTTTATAACGAACTACGGTTATAACGAACTAAAATTAGTAGTCCCTTTGAGTTCGTTATAACCATAGTTTACTGTATGTTCTTTTGGCCCATTCTCGGGGGACATTCGCTTCGACAGCATCCATGATGGCTTTAAGTTGACAACGTGATCCCAAATGGCAGCAGGCTGTTCACGATAGTTTGAGGCATATTGGAATAACTGACGAAAGCTGTTACTGTCAACAATAGAGACGTCACCTGTGACTATATGACCAACAGGTAGGAGTGGTATGAGGGGTCTTGGCAGCCACAAGTACATCGAGGGTCGGTCGGGTAGCCTAGTGGTTAAAGCGTTCGCTCGTCACGCCGAAGACCCGGGTTCGATTCCCGACATGGGTACAATGTGTGAAGCCCATGGTGTCCATGGTGTTCCCCGCCATGATATTGCTGGAATATTGCTAAAAGCGGCATAAAACCATACTCACTCACAAGTACGTCGAGTAGAGTTCACATCAGGAGCTGCCAAATCCACGTTCTGCAATAATTGTTCCTATAACTGAACAACTATACTGAAATGGTATTTGTATACGAAAATTAAAACTGTAAGTGGTTCCTAACTGAAAATGGACATTTTGCGGGACATTAAAGTATCAGTTCCCTTGTTTACAAATTTCAAATTCGGAAACATGCACTGTTTCTGGTTTGGCCAAACGTTTCAATGTAATATCAACAACTTTACTCTATAATCGATACTGTGGGCTCTTTCTGCTTGTAGGCCCATCCATCAGTAGTTGCTGAAGTCGTTTGACTTCTTTTAACGACACAGAAATTTAAACATGTTTAGATTTCAAACATGTTTACGACAAAATGATTATAATTGTGTATCATCCTAATAACCTAATCATGTTAAATAAAGTGCATTTCATTGGACCTAAAGTCAAATATGGATAAGAAGTATAATAGATATTGAAATTAGAAGTGCAAATTAGAATCAGAGGCACTTGTTTAGCGTATATACCACCAGTACTAACAACGTACTTGGAACATTATTAACAAAAAGTCATACAAATGTACGAGGTGAGGTAAGGTGAAATGGGGTTTAACGTCGCGTCCGAGATTATTGTACTTATATAGCGACGTGCATGTACGTGTGTGTGTGTGGCTGCTTGTACTAGTCCGGACTGATGCCGATTTATAGTGCTAGCTCACTGAGATATCATGCCGCAGTTTAACATGAATACCCCACTCAGACACAGCATACTGACTCCGAGCCGACCAGTCCTTGTTTTAGCCCCTTTATGCCGAGCGCCAGACAGGGTAACAACAAGTACCATCTTTTAACGTCTTTTGGTATGACGATCGAACCCCGGACCTTCTGTTCTCCGGGCGGACGCTCTACCACTAGACCACGGAGGCGGTCTACAAATGTACGAGTAAACCAAGCTAAGTCAATAGTGACTGGGGAAATTGACATTTTTGACGATAGCAGTCTACGTAGCACAGATGTTAGCGTGGAGGACTACAAACAAGAGGTTTTAGGTCGAGTTTTCAAATGTATTATGTTCATAAATGTGTCATTACTGTATGACTAATAATATTTCTATCCTACAGGAAGCAGAAACTGACAATGAAAACATGTTGACTACGATAGACCCTAACTTTTAAGATCCCCCTACCCAAATACTTCTATATACCCATTAAACGCTAGAACTCAAAACAAATAGAAAACACCCCTTTTTAAATAACGACTTTAAGGGGGGGGGGGGGGGGGGGGATACTGGTCTGACCTACATTTAGACCCTAAATACGTTTACCTTTTAAGCAGAATCCTAAACATGTTTAGACCTAAACGCGTCAAAAAGATGGGACAAGGAACGCGTTTAGGTTACATTTTTACAGTGTATGATCGTGGCTTCGAATCCCGGTTCACCCCGCTTTTGTTTCTAAGTTTATCAGCTCGTGGATTTCACCGAAGTTGTAAGCGTCTGCGGCATGAGACAATTCGGGCTTTCCTCCCACATTAAGGAGAAATTCCCTGTTTGGAACGCTGTTCAAAGAGGCGTTAAACCTCACTCACTCATTAACTCATCTTCGATACTGTGTTAGTCTTTTCGACAGATAGTGTCGTTATCCCCTGCGCACCACCACATGGCCTTTATGTCTGCATGGTTTTATTGACACTCAAGCCAAGGACCATGTGTCTGATAGAGATCAGTGAGTGGAGTGATCACAGCTGTACACTCAACACCAGCATTATGAGAGTGTGATGGCGTGTCCGGTGATCGGCTTATGTAGGCGTGCACTGGCGCTGGTGTATCGTTGACATAGGAAGCACTAAACACCATAGGAGTGCTTGTAATCTGTATCTTACTGAAATACTACCAAAATACAATTCTCTGCATATATGATTGGTATATAGGAAGAACAAAATATAAATGATGTCAAGCTTCTGAAATGTTTAAAATCGTTTTTGGATTGAGGCACAAATTTGAGTTATTTTGTTGTTATGTCTAGGTTAAATTTGTTCCTGAAATTATTCCTGTCATGGTTCCTATTTGTCACGAAATATCAGAGAGCAATAAAGAACGTATTACGATTTGTAATCTGCTCTGATACTTTATGACATCGTGACAGTAATATTTGTTTTAATGGACATTGTGTTTTTGCGGTGTTTCAGTGTTGTTCATTATGGCAAGATTACCAAGCTACACTGTCATTCAGAATAATTCCACAATTAAAACGTCTTGAATGACCTGTGAATATCCGGGGTAGAATAGGTCTTCAGCAACCCAGGTGACTAACGGGATCGGGTGGTCAGGCTCGCTGACTTGGTTGATGCATGTTATCGTGTCCCAATTGCGTGGATCGATGTTAATCATTGTATTGTCTGGTCCAGACTCGATTATTTACAGACCGCCGTCTTAAAGCTGGAATATTGCTGAGTGCGGCGTTAAACAACAAACAAACATCTTGAGTAGCCACGCATTAATTCAACATCTGCTATGATTATGACTCTTAGTCTGAACTGAGGAAAAGTTCATTGTAAATTATTGTAGTAAATATCCTACAATTAATAATTTAATTTCTATCATACATAGAAACAGCACGGATATGATCAGAAATGTCGATTTCTTTATCTTGTAGTTATACATAACAACACCCAGTTGTACATCGGATATAAATTGCGCATGGTGATCAAACGTTTGTGTGAGTTATGGACGCAGGCGTTTTACTAAATAAAACTGTCAGTCAGTCTATGTATATTTACAATGCATTATGTAGGTACACCTTCTGTTGTCAATACTAAACCCCCTACAACGCTGAGTAAGCAGACCTACGCACGCTGCATTCGCCTGCCAGTGACAGACTATTCATTGCTAAATAAGGTCATCTCCAACGTAAGCTATCTATCAATGCACTTAACACTGTGTCTCATTATGCAAATGGTGTGAGTGGTGGGTGCTACCTGTAGGGCAGGACATGCTTACCCTTTTAGTGAACACTTGGTGCTATCACTGATTTTCAGTTATCTATTCATAAGTTTTTGGGTTCATGTGAAAAAAACGAGCCAATAGTGTGTGTTTTGCGTATATCATGGTTTCCATTGTAGACATCGGAGACAGATGGCATCGGTTGGATTAAGACGGATTGTCAGTACAGTCTACTATTTTGACAAGACAATGCTCCATGCCGAAATATTTCTATTTATCTGCATGATATAATACGACTGAAAAACTAAGCATGTCTTAAGGCTGTCGACAGAATGTAGTTTGAGGATTACGATACCTGAGTAATGATTCATCATTATATTAACATGATTAATGACCCGTCATGGGCGATGTATGTCCTACATCTTTCCTGCAATTCCTATAACAAAGTGCTGACTTGGAGGGAAAAGAGAGTAGTTGCATAAGGCTAATTTAAAACATTGTCATATTTATCATATTCTTCAGTGTGAAAGACTTCGTTTTCTGAAGTGGAGAAAAGTGATATTTTCATTGCAGTGAACATAACATGTGATATCTCTCTGCAGTGAAATAACACTTCAAGTTGATATTTCGCTCCAGTGAACATAACGCTTTGACGGAACTATTGTCATACAAGAGTTACGTCCCCGCAAATTGTCTCCCTTTATAACAAGTACACAAACTGTTGAATTCCTTTTTACGTTAGTTCAACCAAAGACGTACATACATCTTTGGTTCCACATTGAACAGGCAAGATAATGACAGATGGCCATTTATGGAATTAATATCGCTTCTTGCCGTTTGTTATTCTCTTGAAAATGTTTCGTTATTAACTTGTACCTGCATGAATGTGGTTGCTTAAAGTTTCAGCATACGGGATATGCATTAATGCCGTGTTTGTGACATGTACAAACCCAAGTGAATACGTTCTTTATCTATAACTGTCGCATTGTGACAGCTACTTATGCATGCAGTTTAACTGCCTGTAATACAATGCAAGCAAGTAAGGTTTAACGTCGTTTTAACGGTACTTCAACCACTCGTGTCAACTTGACGCAAGAGGAAAGCCCAAAGTGGTACACACATTAGATTAAACAAGCGATTACAGGCACGGTGCTGACGAACAAACGGCCTTATAAGTGATTCGAACCCACGGCTCGTCGAATCCTCCTCCACTCCACCACCTTACAGGATAGGGGCACGGGTGGCCCAGTCGTCTAAGGCGCCGCGATTCGCTGTGCAGAGTTGCGTCCCTTGGGCACGCCAGAAACCTATGATTGTGGGTTCGAATCCCGGTTCGCCCCGATTATGTTTCTAGGTTTGTCAGCACCATACCCGTGCTCGTGGGTTTCACGAAGTGGTAAACGTCTTTCATCCCACATTAAGCTGACACGCCGCGATATAACTGGAATATTGTAAAAGCGGCGTTAAACCCAACTCACTCACTCACCTGACAGGATATGTACGTGAGAGAGCATCAGTGACACAACCTTTATCTCTAAATACCTCGCGGCCATATTGTCCACCCGTTACTCATTTAATAGCACCTAATAAGCACTCTTCAGATAAACTAAATCCCTGAAGCATTAGGAGATAAACATATTCTGTTTTGAGGTGGTTCAGCGTTGATTTAACACCGCCAAATGTCACTTAAAACCGAACGTGTATGTAGACACCGCACAATGAAACATTAACGATGACAATAACAGAAACGGTTTATCTGAATTATACAGTGAATAAATTGTTTTCTAACACGGACTTGTTCTCTCACGCACGTATTCAGTGCTGTGATGGGATGAGAAGTGGTTATCGCTTATTAACCACCTCAAATGTAGTAAATTAGATCATCCTTCGGTGTTATGGTAGAATACCGCTTCACGTGCCTTATTACACACGTTTGTTTATAAATAAAACACAACAAAAGTCGTATATATAATAAATATATGCCACAATATCTGGCAGGTGAGCGCGTCAATGGGCATGGGTATTTCCACCTGCATGTATACACAAGTAAGAGATCAGCGCTTTATAACAACTTCAGGCTTACCCCGACATGCCTTGGCCCAGTGAGCCAGATACCCGAGTGACCTACATTTGTCAAATTACCTACAGGAACCTGTACACACATGTCAGGCAGCGGTGGTCACTGCGCCCTAGCACGTGACATGCAATCGTGAACAGGTGACTGACTGAAGGAGGTGGTGTAGAAGTGTATAGAGAGTTCACACGGGGCGCATGCTAGACACGCGGTGTGTGAGTGTTAGTGTGTGTGTGTGTGTTAGTGAGTGTGTGTGTGAGTGTTAGTGTGTGTGTGTGTGTGTGTGTGTGTGTGTGTGTGTGTGTGTGTGTGTGTGTGTGTGTGTGTGTGTGTGTGTGTAGACATACATGTACTTTAATGTGCATATGTAGACATACGTTTGTGTGTGTGTGTGTATGTAGACATACGTCTGTGTGTGTGTGTGTGTGTCTGTGTGTGTATGTATGTATGTAGACATACGTCTGTGTGTATGTAGACATACGTCTGTCTGTGTGTGTGTATGTAGACATACGTCTCTGTGTGTGTGCATATATATGAAGACAGACGTCTGTGTGTGTGTATGTTTGTATGTAGACATACGTCTGTGTGTATGTAGACATACGTCTGTGTGTGTGTGTATGTAGACATACGTCTCTGTGTGTGTGCATATATATGAAGACATATGTCTCTGTGTGTGTATGTCGACATACGTCTGTGTGTGTATGTAGACATACGTCTCTCTGTGTGTGTATGTAGACATACGTCTGTGTGTGTGTATGAAGACACAAGTCTGTGTGTGTATGTGGACATACGTATGTGTGTGTGTAGACATGCGTATGTGTGTATATGTAGACATGCGTATGTGTGTGTGGACATACGTCTATGTATGTATGTAGACATACGTCTGTGTGTGTATGTAGACATACGTCTGTGTGTGTATGTAGACATACGTCTATGTGTGTGTGTGTGTGTGTGTGTGTGTGTGTGTGTGTGTGTGTAGACATACGTATGTGTGTATGTGTGGACATACGTCAGTGTGTGTATGTTGACATACGTCTGTGTGTGTATGTAGACATACGTCTGTGTGTGGTGTGTGTGTGTGTGTGTGTGTGTATGTAGACATACGCCTGTGTGTGTATGTAGACATACGTCTGTGTGTGTGTATGTAGACATATGTCTGTGTGTGTGTGTGTGTGTATAGACATACGTCTGTGTGTGTGTGGACATACGTCTGTGTTTTGTATAAGTAGACATACGTCTCTGTGTGTGTGTGTGTGTGTGTGTGTGTGTGTGTGTGTGTGTGTGTGTGTGTGTGTGTGTGTGTGTGTGTGTAGACATACGCCTGTGTGTGTGGACATACGTCTGTACGTGTGTGGACATACGTCTGTGTGTGTATGTAGACTTACGTCTGTGTTTGTGTATGTAGACATATGTCTGTGTGTGTGTGTGTGTGTGTGTGTGTGTGTGTGTAGACATACGTCTGTGTTTGTGTATGTAGACATACGTCTGTGTGTGTGTGTGTGTGTGTGTGTGTGTGTGTGTGTGTGTGTGTGTGTAGACATACGTCTGTGTGTGTGTGTGTGGACATACGTCTCTGTGTGTGTGGACATACGTCTGTGTGTGTATGTAGACATACGTCTGTGTGTGTGTATGTAGACATATGTCTGTGTGTGTGTGTGTGTGTGTATAGACATACGTCTGTGTGTGTGTGGACATACGTCTGTGTTTTGTATAAGTAGACATACGTGTGTGTGTGTGTGTGTGTGTGTGTGTGTGTGTGTGTGTGTGTGTGTGTGTGTGTGTGTGTGTGTGTGGACATATGTCTGTGTGTGTGTGTGTGGACATACGTCTGTATGTGTATGTATACATACGTTAGCGTGTGTATATAGACATACGTTCGCGTGTGTATGTAGACATATGTTTCTGTGTGTATGTAAACATACGTCGGTGTGTATATGTAGACATACGTCTGTGTGTGTATGTAGATATACGTTCGTGTGTGTGTATGTAGACATACGTTTGTGTGTGTATGTAGACATACGTTTGTGTAAGTATGTAGACGTACGTTCGCGTGTGTATATAGACATACGTCTGTGTGTGTATGTAGACATACGTCTGTGTGTGTGTGTGTGTGTGTGTGTGTGTGTGTGTGTGTGTGTGTGTGTGTGTGTGTGTGTGTGTGTGTGTGTGTGGACATACGTCTTCGTGTGTATGTAGACATATGTTTGTGTGTGCATGTACACATACGTCCGTGTGTATATGTACACATACGGTTTGTGTCTATTCAGCTATACCACTGGAGCCTGGAAATAAATGGGCCAGGTAAACGGATGGTTGATAGCATGATCAACATCGAACGCCATCGGTACGATGACACATAATCAGCCAAGTTATAGCATGACCATTCGATCCTTTTTAGACCAATCAAGCGCGCGGCATTGCGGACCTTATCTGACGTGTGTGTACGGTTGGGCGTGCACTTGTAGGCATGTCAATGGGCAATATTCAATGCGTATTTTCGTAAGCATACAGACATATGCATAGGTATGACCACGCACGCGAACATGTAGCACCGTGTGACTGAATGTAGGCTACTGCCAACGACGGTGTCATGGATACGCGTCTCTGTAATTAGGAAAGGGGTGATGGACGCAAGGGTTACGTGTTAACAGATTCGCACTGTGACAAGTTTGGTAAAACAACTATGTGTGGTATATAGGCGAAGGATGAACCAGAGGGATAAACCCGGGATTCCGTGTAGTAGAGATTACAAGAGACCACCATACATGGGCAACATGGCGTAGGCGGAACTGTGTCAAGGACTTTTGAAAGAGTGTGTGGTGGATAAATAGATCATGAAGGAATGAATAGGGTCGTGTAAGAAAAGACATGGTTAAGAATGTCTGTCCTTCTTTGCATGATGGGATTGTTGGTCACTACGCTTTTTCGTCAACATTCTTGGACATAGTTGTCTCCAGCGTCTAAGCTTAATGATTTCTAAACTTGAAATTTTGAATACGAATTTGCTGTGAAGAATTTTTGGGCTGTTTTGTACCACTCAACTTCTGATAAGGATATTGTATCATTCTTCGATACACTAAATCTCTATAAAGACATGTGAAGCCCATTTGTGGTGTCCCCCCGCCGTGATATTGCTGGAATATTGCTAAAAGCGGCGTAAAACCATACTCACTCACTCACTCTATAAAGACATGAAAGATGGCTGACAGCGTTTTTATGTTTAAAATTTGTAACTTTTCTGATTCGGCAGTCTTAATTACTCACAACACAAGAGGACGAATGGTTGGGGGTTTCAAGGGTTCATATGCATGAGTAAATGAATGTTTATTCACCATGCTGTCGTTAATACTCCAGGTATATCACGGCGGCCGGTGAATGATACCAATGGTCAACAGCATGCGAACACTCACAGGCAGGTCATACATAGTGCCCCCATCTTTACTGGCGCGAACAGCAAGCATGGGGAAGTGGTAACCACATCTGCACCGAAATCCCCATGGAGAAACAAGTATATGTATATTATTGTATTTTATCAATATTTTTTTTTTTTTCTTTTTTTTTTTTGGGGGGGGGGGGGGGGCATATTATGATCCTCCCATGGTGAGACAAGCACGGGGTTCTGTGGACATTTTGTGACCCTCCCACGGGAAGACAAGCATGGGGTTCTGTGGACATATTGTGATCCTCCCACGGGGAGATTAGCATGGGGTTCTGTGGACAAATTGTGATCCTCCCACGGGGAGCCAAGCATGGGGTTCTGTGGACATATTGTGACCCTCCCAGGGGGAGCCACGCATGGGGTTCTGTGGACATATTGTGATCCTCCCAGGGGGAGCCACGCATGGGGTTCTGTGGACATATTGTGACCCTCCCAGGGGGAGCAACGCACGGGGTTCTGTGGACATATTGTGATCCTCCCAGGGGGAGCCACGCATGGGGTTCTGTGGACATATTGTGATCCTCCCAGGGGGAGCCACGCATGGGGTTCTGTGGACATATTGTGATCCTCCCAGGGGAAGCCAAACATGGGTTTCTGTGGTCCAACTTTGCACCCGAATCCCCATGGTCCAGTACTGCAACAACTACATGTTTCAAGTGATTAGCCTAGTGAGCCAGTGACACATTAAATATGAGCATGAAACAGATACAAATCGACCAGATAAGAACAATATGCTCATGTCATTTTGGGAGCTCCGTGTCCCACACACATAGTTCAAGCATGTTTTACAATCACCATATATCAGTCAGGGGTATTAGCTGACGGCTATTTACAACTACCCAACCCACAAGACCTGACCCACAAGCGGCATGTGTAGGGTACAGGTGGACATGGCTTCATCGATATCACAGACTGTCGAAACCTCACACGGGTACAAATAGAACCTGTCAACTGGGTCATTTATAATAGATATGTTCAATAGTATTGAATTACAACCACCCAGGACAATGTCAAAATAATGATGCTAATTAAATAGGTGGGAGATCATTCTTTTGGTCTCACCTCAGAAAAGTTTCTGTTTAGCTCCAACCTTGCAATTAGACTTAGGTCCGTGATGAAACTCTACTCACACCACTCTTTGTAATCACTCGGAGATGATATCAATGCAACTCAAATTCTACTTCTTGCGATGGCAGGGCGGTGGGTAGCCTAGTTGTTAAAGCGTTCGCTCGTCACGCCGAAGACCCGAGTTCGATTTCCCACATGAGTACAATGTGTGAAACCCATTTCTGATGTTCCCCGCCGTGATATTGCTGGAATATTGCTAAAAGCGGCGTCAAACCATACTCACTCACTCACACACTCTAGCGATGGTTATGTCCGGACATTGGACACGTGTGGCTCAGTGGTGTTCGTCGCCGCAGCTTGCTATGCAGAGTTACATCCAATGACCGATGCAGGATCCGCTTGTAAAACGGCTAGAATTCGAGTTTCGCCTTGATGACGATCTTTCGTCTTTGGGCCAACAATAACTATTGGCGCGGGTTCCCCCAAACTGGTGCATGTCTTGAACCTGCATCTCGACTGACCCCTTCGCGCTATAACACTGTGGACCCGTGAAGGTCAGGGGTAGTATAGGTCTCAGCAACCCATGCTTGCCGTAAAAGGCGACTATGCTTGTCGTAAGAGGCGACCAACGGGATCGGGTGGTCAGGCTCGCCGACTTGGTTGATGCATGTCATCGTATCCCAATTGCGTGGATCGATGATCATGATGTCAATCACTGGATCGTCTTGTCCAGACTTTATTTACAGAAAGCCGTCATAAAGCTGGAATATTGCTGAGTGCGGCGTTAAACAACAAACAATCAATATAACACGGTGTGAACTGTGCTTTGCTGTTGAACGTCGTACTCAGCAATATTCAGCGGTCTCTAAATAATCAAGAGTGAACAATGTACTCCAGTGATTGACATCAAGAACATCGACCCACAACGATGTCATGCTATCAACCAAGTCAGCCAGCCTGATCCGAAGATCCATTTGACGTGAAGCTGGCGGCCTTTACCCAGAAACCCCATGGATTCCGTTATACTACTGAACTAGTGGCGCTAAACCCACCTCACTCACCATAACGTGACAGGGACTTAATTTACTCTGATATTTCATGAGAAACTAACTGTAGAGATCATTATGGAAATGTCACAACAACCCTAACTGACGTTCTTAATTAAACATTTAACGTGCTGTGAAACTCGACCAGCGCCCTACCTTTGACAATACCACTTATCCACCAAACAGGAATATAAAGTGAATATCGCATTCCATATAGGTCAATGGCCCAGTGTCAAGAGATTGTAACTATGTAATGTGTATGTGTCACAAGGCAATGGTTCCAGTCGCCGTGTCGCATATATAACAACAAGTTCAATGACATGTATTAACTCCGCGCTGATTGCATACAACACAGCCAATGTTCCCAGGTAAGAACAGCTTACAACTGTCATGTTCCTCTTATATCTGACGATCAGGAGATTAACACCTAAATGGATATATTTGTAATTGGATCGACTAATGAAGACTAACCGCATTCTACAGGTTATGGGAATCCCACAAACGCATACAACGCAACTGTCACACGTGACGAGTACGTGACACGTGTATGTCTCCCAGGGGTAAGGTTGATGGATGTTTTAGGTATCCTGCTTCAAAATACCTCCATCATGTCTCGTTAATACTACTAAACTGTTCGCTCTTGACTCTGAGTTGACGAGATTAAACAGCCAATAACGTGTGTTACGTATAACGTATGCGTTTATTTGTGCGCGCGTGTGTTTGAATGTTTGTTTGTGAGTGTGTGTCTTTGTGCCCGTATGTGTGTTTATTATGCACGTGTTTTTTGCGCGCGCAAATGTGCGTATGTGTTTGAACACATATTCGGAGATTCGGAGATTCCTTTTAGAGCTAGTGTACAGGTTGATTATCATGGTATGACCACAGTCCTCTGCCCAACGAGAGTGGCGTGCGCCCGGAGAGTGGAAGGTCGGGGTTTGATACCTGGCCGCGTCATACCAAAAGATTTTAAAAGATGGAACTTGTTGTTACCCTGTCTGGCGCTCGGTATTAAGGTCTGAGTCGGGTATTCATGTTAAAGTGCGACATGGTATCTCGGTGAGCTAGCACTATAAATCGGCATGAGTCCGGACTAGTACAAGCAGCCACAAACACACACACACACACACACACACACACACACACACACACACACACACACACACACACACACACACACACACACACACGTGCATGCACGTTGCTATATAAGTGCAATAATCTTGGACGCGACATTAAACCCCATTTCATCTCACCTACTTTCCCCAACGTAGCCCCTGTTCGTATGCTTCACGCTCGCACTGGAGCCAACACATAAACTGGACAGCATATTAATAACTTGATATCTTATGAATCCTAGCCTGCCCCATTATAAACAACATATGTAATCCCACTACGTAAATACAAGATACACAGAACACTCATGCAAAGGAGCAATGACACACTGACATGTTTGAGAAGTACAAGCACTGATTTCCTTTTTTTTCCAAAGAACAAAAGACATACGGACTTGAAGGAGTCCATATATCTCATTAATCCAAAAACGCAGCATTTCGAAGACAGCCAACGAGCTATCATAAAGTCGTTGAGGGAAACGGCCTTCTTTTGACGACGAGTGTAAAGAAAACCTTTCTTTGACAAAGGGGGGGGGGGGGGGGGGGGGGAGCAGGGAAACCTTTCTTTGACGAAGAGTGTACAGAAAACCTTTCTTTGACGAAGAGTGTACAGGGAAACCTTTCTTTGACGAGGAGCGTGCAGGAAAACCTTTCTTTGACGAAGAGCGTACTGAGAAATCTTCTTTTGGCGAAGAATGCACAGAAAACCTTTCTTTGACGAAGAGTGTACAGAAAACCTTTCTTTGACGAAGAGTGTGCAAGGAAACGTTTCTTTGACGAAGAGTGTGCAAGAAAACCTTTCTTTGACGAAGAGTGTACAGAAAACCTTTCTTTGGCAAAGAGTGTGCAAGGAAACCTTTCTTTGACGAAGAGTGTACAGAAAACCTTTCTTTGACGAAGAGTGTGCAGGGAAAACCTTCTTTGACGAAGAGTGTGCAGGGAAACCTTTCTTTGACGAAGAGAGTAGACACGTAAAGACTCGACTTATCAATATTGTTACAATGGTTCACCATTCCGTCGTCAGGCCGCCTTCAGTGACGTACTCCTGACAACACTCTCACCACGCTCAACTGTATAATCATCTTGTCAAGACATCGACGATAAAAGAGATACGCTCAAATTAACAGGTAAAGACTCAAAGGTATCGAAATATCGTTTGGAAGCATTGACTGATACAGCCCTCTGCAAGCCTTTATGAAACAAAATAGCGGCTAAAGCCATCCCAAGCTGTTTGTGACAGTGCCACTATAGCTGTCCAGCTAAACAAGGCGTAATGAATAATCTGTTGGGAATCGATTCGGGGTCACGACAGGTGGGCTGGCGTTTTGACCTCGGCATACCTTGCGGTGCTACGATGCCCTATACAGATAACATAGTAGTTAGAGCTTATGTAAGAACCCTGGCTTCAAAGAATGACGTCAGATACTGGTTTCAGGGAGTCCATTTGTTGTACATGAAAGCTTTTCATGGGAGATATGAAATAGCCCAGCTTGTGTTATTACCACAGAGCTTCTGTGCTTCCCGATGGCGTTGTTTAAACTGATAGGTTATTAAATATAGAACGAAATCCATTTTCTTTGAACACTGTATTTATGCTGGATACGTTTAAGATAATCACGGCTTGGAAACTGTGTATTGTGTATTAAATGGTCCTCGTTGTACAATCAAAATAGCGTAACCAGCAGTGTCTTGGTGTCTTCCCAGAGTTGACAAAGGGCTATAATCAGTATCAGCATGGTTTTATAACAAATCATATGTAATGTTATAAAATCCAGTTATCATCCCAAACTTGCTCCCACAGGAGATATCGCTTGAGTGAGATCAAGCGATGAAATTGCATCACAATGTTTAGCAGAACATTGTGACGTCATGTTACAATGACGTCACAATCAAATGGCATCACTAATGGCTCTGCTACTGAAGCAGTTAGCAGTACTTTTTACACTTAAGATACTGCTTATTACTGTCTACAAACTGAAAGAGTTGGAAGATGTTGGATGATAAATACAACCCCACCCTCATGTCTTTTCATATCAAATATATCAACACTCGTTGTTAATTTGATATCAAAAGACACGAGGGTGAGATTCTCTATTTATTCGGTGGAGGTAGTCTATGTTTGTGTCCATGTTACATATGCAATTAAGTTTTTATATATACAGTGACAGTATGCCAAATGTATGCTTCATCTGCATTTATGTTTCTATCTTACATCATGATATAATTTTGGAAATTCTCACACCATTTATTACAGTTTCTTTATGTTATATTAAGTAAAGCATAGCAACCATTATATAAGTAACGGTGTCCCAATAAATTTAAACTTTAAATTAGGGTTGGGTAGCCTAGTGGTTAGTTTCTGTTTAGCTCCAACCTAGCAATTAGATTAAGTTAGGTCCGTGATAAAACTCTACTCACACCACTGTTCTTCTGGCGATGGAGGGGCGGTGGGGTAGCCTAGTGGCTAAAGCGTTCGCTCGTCACGCCGACGTCACGTTCGATTCCCCACATGGGGACAATGTGTTAAGTTTCCTTTGTTAATAAGTAAGGTAGTTTGTCGGACATCCAGTTACTGCCAAAATACATGTTGAGTGATCTAGCAGAACATTTTCAGAACTATTGTTTAAGTTTTGTTGTAATGTATTGCAATGTTGCTGACATCAGTCAACACTGAATGAATATTATTAGCGAAGAACTCACGTTCCTGTTTTTTTTTTTTTTTAGCAGGAAGCAATATTCCAGCTATATGACGGTGGTGTGTTAATAATCGAGTCTGGACCAGACAACCCAGTGATTGACATCATGAGCACCGATCCACGCAATTGGGATACGATGTCATGCATCAGCCAAGTCAGCGAGCCTGACCACCCGATCCCGTTAGTCGCCTCTTACGACAAGCATAGTCGCCTTTTACGGCAAGCATGGGTTGCTGAAGACCTATTCCACCCCGGATCTTCACGCGTCCACATTCCTTGTGACAACACTAGAGAAATACTATTATAATGGGTCTTTACAGGAATGTTGAGCTGATTATTCCGTCTTTCAGTAATGAGGCATGCTTAACGAATATGGAACATTTTCAATTGACGATTTCATTTTGAACGGTGCCGTCTGGGTTAATAGGATTAGGCTTCATTAATATTTTGTCACAAAACGTCATGGTGTAGATATGTGTTAAATAATCAATGCATTCTCATTCTCCACATAACACTGCATCTATTTTTACATTTATACGGAACATGTATTGTTCTAAGAACCAATGAACAGGAACACTTCAGTACAGGACATGGTTGTATGTGCAGCCTAATATGGTTGTACTCAGTGTGAGCTCGCAGGCAGCGCTGGCACAGCACGAGGAGCTTTCTAAACTGATTCCTGTGTCCATAGTTCAGCGCCACCAGCCGGACGTTTGTCGCATTTCTTTTCAAATGGTATCATCTTGGTTGTCGATAACGTTATATCAATTATAGTGAAAGAACGGACAGAATAACCTTCCATGAATCAATAAGGAACAATACAAGTTTCTTACGATGGAGCGGCACTAGTCATTGACATTCACGCCATTTTCCTCAACCACAGACCCGTTAACAGAACGCCACATATGCCTGTACAATAAGTCCTCTGGGGACCTGTAGTTCGTGAGTAGTGATCTCACGACATTGAGTGGTGTGAACCCAACTGCAATAAAGGACTTCTACGGGTGGCCCAGTGGTCTAATTAAGGCGTCACCACTGTGGTGTCCCTAACTGTGTCGAATCCAACCCCGTGGGGGTTCGAATACGTCCCTAGGGAACCGGTTATTTATTATGGTGTGTGGGGAGTAGGGGTAGGGATGGGAGATGGGGGGGGGGGGGGGGGGGGGGGGGGGGCAGTCAGAGGGAATCAAGGGAGGGTCGCCAAAATATATGACCGTCACTAGAGCACAGGCACACGTTACTGGTCAGTAAATAAACATACATAAGAAGGTTGTCTAGTTACATATTTTCTGACCAATAACGAGTTCCTGTGCTCTAGAGGGGGGTCATGAAAATATAATACACATATTTGGGTAGGGTCATACGTATATGGACATTTTTTAATAAAATATTAAGTGCTTTTGCATTTTGTCTTTTCGGGGAGTGTCATGCATAAATGGACATAAGGACAAGAGGAGGGTCATCCAAAAATATGACAAGCATTTGAGGAGGATATTTATTTTCAGGACATGAGTGCATAAAAAGCCTTTGACCACCCCATCCCACCCCACCCAATACCCCACTCAAACACAGTATACTGGCTCCGAGCCGACCAGTCCTTATTTTACCCTCTTAATGCCGAGAGCCAGGCAGGGTAACAACATGTACCATCTTTTAACGTCTTTTGGTATAACGCGGCCGGGGATCGAACCCCCGAACTTCCGCTCTACCAGTAGACCACGGAGGCGGTCCTGTGGTTATCAACATCGATGGTACGGAAGCCTTTTAGGGCCACTTGTGTTTTTATTTTTAAGATACTAACTTGAAATTTCCAGAAAATAACTTGCATTTTCAAGATAATTAGCAACCTTGGAATGAGTTAATATCTTGAAATTTCAACAAAGCATCTTGAAATTTCAACTTAGTATCTTGAAAATTCAAGATTACCTTGAAGTTTCAACATAGTATGTATATTGAAGTTTCAAGTTAGTATCTTGAAATTTCAACTAAACATCTTGAAATTTCAACTTAGTACCTTAGTACCTAGTGGGTTAGACCGACTGTCCAATCGAAACTACAACATTTCTCTAAATACTGATTTCATTCTCAGTTTAGAACGTTACAGTGTGCACGTATTACCTCCAAATCTGGAAATTGGTCCGTAGGCTAACACATTAATATATTGTCCACGAAATAAAGTTTAATGCTATCAAGTGCTTTTGGGTTAAAAAGAAATAGTTGCACAAGGAAACCACGGCGCCCAGAGAGGGGGAGGTGTCGAGGCTGCTTGAGCTGAGAGGGATGAGAGTGAAATGGGTTGACGGTTTTACAACATATGCTCTGAGGTCTGTCCACTCTCTATTCATACATACCACAACAGAGCGAGATGGATGCTTCTGTCGCGGGTCTGTTTGGCTCGCTCGTTTCCGGTCCATCCTTCATCCCAGCGAGGACACGTGGATGGGGAAGCACATACTACATTACAGTCACATTTATACCATACAATCTGGTGGAATAGCACCATCGTACATACCCTCATACATACTAGCCGAGGACAACCAGGAGACAGTGCATACGAGAGCTGTCATCACCGCACACTTGACACATGTTGCAGAACGTTAGGCGGTGTAGATTCAAGGTCACAAAACAGAGTATGAGGATCTCCGTTGACAAATGACGTTATCTCCCTGTCACGATTTTAAACCTCCAAATTTTCACCCAAAACTAAAGATGGTAAACAGAACATCGTTCATGTTTATGTATATTTTGTTGACTGTTCATATCGAATACACGTACACGTATACCTGTGGTGTGTTTTGTTGTTGAACCAGATGGTATAGTTAGGTCATTCTTGAGAATGCAATCGTTGTAAGCTGTTGATTCCAACGTAAGACGTCAACCAAGCCAGCCCCTATAATCACCCTATTCCTCGGCCCCTTATCTATCAACATTGACACAGACATCCAGTGGTTGATGTCGTGACCACGCTGTTGGTGTCAATGACACGCCGAAGACCCGGGTTCGATTCCGACATGGGTACAATGTGTGAAGCCCATTTCGTGTGTCCCCCGCCGTGATATTGCTGGAATATTGCTAAAGGGCGACGTAAAACCATACTAACTCACTCACTTAATTAACCAAGTCACCGAGTCCTACCGCCCGTAAGTCACTTGTTACAACCAGCATAGGTGAGTGAGTGAGTGAGTGGGTATGGTTTTATGCCGCTTTTAGCAATATTCCAACAATATCACGGCGGGGGACACCAGAAATGGGCTTCACACATTTTACCAATGTCGGGAATCGAACCCGGATCTTCGGCGTGACGAGCGAACGCTTTAACCACTAGGCTACCCGACCGCCGCTCTAACCAGCATAGGTAGCTAGGGGCCCATTCCAACCCGGAATCCCCGCTTCGTCATTATAATCAGTCCTTCATCTGACTGAACATTGTAAGCCTGGGTGCTGTTGTACAAAACAACTTAAGCACAACGACTGTCGTAAGTCTATGTTAAGGTATGGGAGTTACGATCACCAGCGCTAAGATCGCTTTGTTCAACGGCATCCAGGGGTGCACAGCCACCGATATGTCCACACAACTGTTGTCTTTCTGAAAGCAATGTTTATTTAAAATATGGGACTCATTTTCCACACGTCAGCCGTGACACTACTTACATTCGGGGTTAAACTGAAGAACAAGTAATTAATTTTACCTATTTCTTGACCCGGTAATAAGCTTTCAATATCTTAGTTTAGACCTTCTCACGGCCTCGTAAGTAGTTGTTATGTGTAATATATGACGTCAACTGCCTCCTCCAAATGTCATGGACTTTGCCCCCTGATCAATTTGTCCTGTTTAGGCCTATGTTCACGTGTCATCACCAACAATATGACATGCTTAGACTACACGGAGACGCTTGACCACAGGCCATGACACACAGCAAGCGGAGCTGGACTAGACAGATGGGCCAGGCGGCTAACAAAAACGCGGTCACCAGATTCATCTGGAAGAGGTAGACAAAACTCACGCCAGGAAACATACCATGATATTAGACTATCTTTGAAAATCATAAATCCCCAAGAAATGGGATTATTCAACAGTTCCATTAGATCATCTGTAACCCAAGACTCCAAGACTAGATAAAGCAAAAGTGACTGCGACATTGAAAGGTACCACTGGTGATAGCAATGATTTTATTCAAGGAGGAATTATTGAGTTGGGTTTAACGTCATTTTGAACAGTATGCTTGTTTGTTTGTTGTTTAATTAACGCCGCGCTCAGCAATAATCCAGCTATATGACAGCGGTCTGTAAATAATCGAGTCTGGACCAGACAATTCGTTGATTGACATCATGAGCATGGATCCACGCAATTGGGATACGATGACATGCATCAACCAAGTCAGCGATACTGACCTCCCGATCCCGTTAGTCGCCTCTTACTGCAAGCACGGGCTGCTGAAGGCCTATTCTAACCCAGACCTTCACGTGTCGAACAGAATGCAGTCGATCTAATACCTCGTATTAGATTTATGTCGGGGGGAAACCAAACGTGCCGCGGGTCTTTCATGTTTGTCATTCTGCTGATACCACGCTCATGGATATGGTATTGACACACCAAGGATCATATTCGGGATTCGAACTCGGGCAAGGTGAAGTCTTTAACCAAGTAGGAGTGAGTGAGTGAGTATGGTTTTACGACGCTTTTAGCAATATTCCAGCAATGTCACGGCGGCGGACACCAGAAATGGGCTTCACACATTCCCATGTCGGGAATAGAGCCCGGGTCTTCGGCGTGACGAGCGAACGCTTTAACCACAAGGCTACCCGACCGCCCCTAACCAAGTAGGAATTTGAGCGCGTTCAACTAACGTGTGCAGTGTTCGTCCTGAAGGAGATACAAGTAATTATTTTTGTCAGTGATTACTGGCATGGAATGTAGCCATCGACTAGGGCCCCGTTACACAAAGCGGACTACCATATGTCTAGGTTACGGATGGGAGTTCCGATCACCTTAGTGCTAGGGTCGCTGTGTGGAACAGGCCCCTGCTGAATGGAGTGTTTGGAAGGACATTAATTAATTACTCCATATGTTGACATCATTATCAGGACCTCAGGTGTAAATCACCCTTGCTTGAGTCTGCCACAGGTGCTGTTAGACCCCAGAAGTCGGATTGTATAGACTGAAGTTGTAGTTTGTGAAGCGAGTGTTCGTTTTGTGGGTTGTGTGTGAAGCGAGTATACGTTGTGTGGGATGTAGTTTGTGAAGCGAGTTTACACTACATTGGTTGTAGTGTGTGAAGCGAGTATATGGTGTGTGGGTTGTGGTGTATGAAGCGAGTGTACACTGTGTGGGTTGTATGTGTGAAGCGAGTGAACGTTGTGTGGGTTGTAGGGACAAAAGCGAATGTTATACACGTGCATATAATCAAAGACGTTTATAGATTGTATATACGTCTTTGATATAATCTACAAAATGTAAGCCCCGTTCCACAAACCGATCTTAGCGACTGTTGTAAGTGAGTATGGGAGTACGATCGTCTTGGCGCTACAAGCGCTTTGTGAAACCGGGCCCTGGAAAATAACAACAAAGGCATGGTAATTTTCACTTTGTTTCCACGATTAAACACGTCTGTATCAGAGTGAGTGAGTGAATTCATCACAATCAGTAATAGTCAAGCTACATCACCAAAGCCTTTAAATGGTGGCATCGATTTCGACTATGTAAAACCGGGACTAGGATTTTCAGGCTAACTTCAGGCTCACAGACTGAAATATCTGATTTTGCAGCTGTAGCTGAACACAAAATCTAATTTCGATTCAAAATCCCAGACACAATAAAAGAAACTATCACCATTTTGAAAAATCAGCTTGTCCGGACCAACAAGTACATGAGAGTGAGTGAGTGAGTTTGATTTTACGTTGATATTGATAACGATGAAGAAAGGTGACGTGCTTCAATTAATGTTATAGTGAGTGAGTAAGTGAGTGTAGATTGTTTTACGCCGCTTTTAGCAATATTCCAGCAATATCACGGACACCAGAAATGGGCTTCACACATTGTACCTATGTCGGGAATCGAACCCGGGTCTTCGGCGTGACGAGCGAACGCTTTAACCACTAGGCTACCCGACCGCCAAAACATGTATTCAATTTACCCCGTCTAACTTGAGACAGATTTTCTTACCTCCTTACATGGAAAATAGTGAATGTTGTTTGAATTGAATAGCATCCTAAATCAGATAAATTTCTATCATACGCACGCGCACGTGCACGTGCACGTGCACGCACACGCACACGCACACGCACACGCACACGCACGCACGCACTCATACAGACAGTGGTAGTCATAAGTTGATGATTTCTGATCTATGCTAGGGGATTGTACAACTGAAACGGTATGAGCCTGACCAGAATAATATTAAGAATAATATTTTTAATATTAATAATAATATTTAGAATAATATTTTTAATATTGATAATAATATTTAGAATAATATTTTAATATTAATAATAATATTGAGAACATTATTTTTAATATTAGTAATAATATTTAGAATAATATTTGTAATATTTAAAACACTGATTCTCAACATGCACCACAAAGGATCAAAGGTCTTGGGAAATCTATGTGAAATATTAATTCGTGCCAGGAAGAAGAAAATGATTCTAAGTCATACGTTCACGCTCGATTTACCAGGGATTAAAGGGGGGTTGAAGATCCCCACCACTGTCGTGAAACAAAGAGACAGCATGGGGATCTGGTGTTCAGGGGCCGGTTCCACAAAGCGAACTTAGCGTAAGGCGATCGTAACTCCAGTACTTTGACATAGACTTACGACGCTCGTAGCGCTTTGTGGAATGGGGCCCAGGCCGGTAGCCGGTATCGCTACTTATGATCTCAGTCACTTGTTTGCTTGTTTCTAGATGGAATAACACTGATGCTTCGTTACGTCGTTCCTCATTCACCTACTCAACTCGAATTCGCTTCATACTTAAACATTGGCAGACCCTACAGATAAAGGTATTTCTCTGACGGAGCATGTGGTCACTTAACGGCTGCACGAACTGCTCCCTTTTGTCTATTCAAAACCGCACGCGGGGACACGGTAAGTGATGTATCATTTATCATAGTCATAATGGGACCTCCGATGTCTTGTTTAATATAAGTGTATCCGCCTTCACCCCTGAACCCTACCGTCAGGCTGGGGCACTCGGTCAACGCGGCTGGCTTATGAATCCACATTCAACGTGTCCTGTACGCGCTATGAATAACAACACATTCGTCTAATGGATATGTGTGTGTTACATGATGTCGCATCGCACAGGGCATGCAATACGCTTCCTTGTTAAATCCGCAAATGGTATGCCTTTCACTCAAATGTATTTTTCCTGTTCAAATTGACGTGACCTCGTTCTTACAGCTACGACTATGTACCATGCTGTTAAATAGATTTACGCGTATACAGTCTTAGAGCAGAAAACATCAAGTCTCTGAAATGAAACTAAATACCGAACAAAAACGTTGTGAAATTATTTAATACAATGTAACAAAAAGGAGCCCAGAGACCCTCATTTTAAGAAACTGAGGAAATCTAGACTTGCCAACTTTTATAGACTTACTTGGGCTGTATTTGATATGTTTGTTTCAGGGTCTGTATGACAGACTCAAGTCTCACTTTGTGACAAGAGGCCATGGAGACAAGTACATTATGATAATGGACCTGAACAAAATACGCGAGGAAATGACATGAACATAAACCCAGACCTGTAATGTTTTCTTTTGTGTTATATAACTAGATAGCATGAAACTGAAACAGTAAATATTGCAACGGTTTAGCCTTCAGGTGCTTTTACGTTATATTTGGATATCCTATGACTGCCAAAGGATTAGCGAATGTAACTGGTTTGTGGGGATATACCGATATTCTGTAGGTTGTATTGTGGATATAGCAATATGTTCTGTAGCTTTTATTGTGAATATACCCGATATATATTTTGTAGGTTGTATTGTGGATATAGCGATATGTTCTGTAGCTTTTATTGTGAATATACCCGATATATATTTTGTAGGTTGATAGATAGATAGATAGATAGATCTTCTTTATTTCCTCCATTTCATGAAGAGTACAAGGTATACAGTGAAAGGACAACATCTATAGTATACATGTGCACACACACATACATATATATATTACATATATGTCAGAAGTAGTTCATAAAAAATATTATACATATGTATCGTATTGATTATTTGTGTTATTAGATGGACAATTAGCATGTGTTATTTACAAATGTACACTTGTTTACAATACATACATTGTTTAGTATAAGCAGCTTCGGATGACTTCATCCCACTTTTTTACTGCACCACCAATATTTATCATGCTCTCTGCCCATACATTGCAGTCTAATTCTACTTCAAGTTGTTCAGGTAACCCGCCAAGCAAAAAAGTCAGAAAGGTGTCATCGTCTGCCCAGATTCTCACAAATATTTTAACATCAAGCAAATCAATGATTTTATCAAATATGATATTTCTTTCTTCTAAATTCTTTTGACATGACATGAAAACGTGTTTCACTATATCATTCGCAACTGTTCCACAAATACATTCCTTTGATTCTATTGGCATTGAACCTAAGCGAACTAGTCTAGCTAAGGAAGTAAAATATTCTGGTCTATCGAGAGCAAGTTTCCATAATCTATGTTCTCGTCCAGATCGTATTGTTAGATATCTTGACAGAGATAATCTGCTCAGAAACGCATTGTTTAGTAATTGTTTTTCGTGTAGGTGAATCTTTTCTTTCACCAGTTTTGACCATAATCGTTTCTTGATGAAATTTGAACACATTATATAATCATTAACCTCGTCAGATAAATTATATTTGGAGACAAGATGTAGCATGCTAAAGATGAGTGATTTCGTGTCCCACTTGTTCTTATTAACTAGTGTTGTTTTATATCTAAACTGTCCAAGTCGGGCTAGAAAAATTTGTTTGAAAATATACATTAGGTTTGAATTACATAGCTTACCAAGGAGCAAAAGCTTTTGTTGATCAATGTATCCTTGTACTGATATAACACCAATTGTGTACCTCTCTATTTCTTTAGGCATACGCTTATTAAAACCCTGGATTTTCTTACAGAAATAGCGTTGAGTGATTTCTAGCATTTCATATTCCTTTAATGATAGTTTTCCCCACACATTACATCCATATAAGCCACAGGGTAATATCACTCGTTGCCAGATGCGCACGGCGGCTATAGGATTAAGTCCACCAAAGTACAGGCCAGAATCATGGTTTACATTTATCAATTTTCTGAGTTTTTCACATGCTAACCTCGTTCTTTCTACCGAAGTTTTAGCAGTACTTATGTACACTCCCGCATAGACAATTGCCTTTTGAACAGGTAATTTTATCTTACCAATGTAAAGATGTTCAGGCGACACTATTTTTTTACTACATCCAAAAGTTAGAACAGCACTTTTGAACAAATTGTATTTTAACTGCCACTTGTTACCATAATTTTCTGCAACGTTTAGGAGCATTTGAAGACCTGTTGTGTTACAGCTGATCAAGGTCGTGTCGTCTGCTAACAGTATTCCTGGGCATCGTCCCCATGGGAGACATAGTCCACAACCGGAATTGCTTAGTTCATGAAGCAAATCGTTTATATAAAGAGTAAAGAGCCATGCTGATATGACACGATATATGATATAGCGATATGTTCTGTAGCTTTTATTGTGAATATACCCGATATATATTTTGTAGGTTGTATTGTGGATATAGCGATATGTTCTGTAGCTTGTATTGTGAATATACCCGATTTATGTTCTACAGGTTGTATTGTGGATATACCCCATATATATCCTGTATGTTGCATTGTTGATATACCCGATATATTTTCTCAAGGCTGTATTGTGGATATACCCGATATATATTTTGTAGGTTGAATTGTGGATATACCCGATATATATCCTGTAGGTTGTAACGTTGATATACCCGATATATCTTCTGTAGGTTGTAGAATGGACATACCCGATATAGATGCTTTAAGTTGTAGTGTGGATATGTACGATATATGCTGTAGGCTGTATGTGTAGATATACCCGATATATATCATGTAGGTTCTGTCGACGGCGTTACGACACGCGAGATAAGATGACGGACCCCATGCGTCGCCTCCACATCGTAAACATCCGCTTGATGAGATGGTCAGCTACCCAGCTGTCCTGCCAGAGATAGCGGGCATAACCCGCTATAGCATCAGCAATAAATTCATAATCATGAGTATCTTATACTGACCGCACAGATAAATTGTTACAAGGAGACGCGCTATTATTTACGTATTCGTAAATATTCTCTGACGGTAATACTGTACCGTTCTCTGGCGAGAATGTCTCACAATGTGTGGGGCACTGAACGCAGGATGTTGCTACAACTATTCCGCATGGTATTAATTTGGTTTAACACGGCAGAGAAACACATTCTAACAAGGTTGTGTGAGGAGCTTAGTTAGATCATATTCCACGAGCTCAATAACAAGTGATATTTATGAAAGGTAATCGACTGTGACTTCAAAAAAACAAATAACGGTCCTATAATGTATTATAGGGGTTGGGCTGGGGTGAAATTAAGCAGGGGGTTATTGGGGCAGAGGGGGTGGTCGTGAAAAAAATAGACAGCTAAGGAGGAGTTGCTAAATCTGCTCACAACTACATGGGGGATGGAGGAGGCATGAAAAAATGACACCGTTCTATTTTGTTCAAATAAAAAAAGTATACAGTAGAATACGGATAGAGCGACCAAACGGATACAAGGAACTGTTACAAAATCCCCGATTTATCTCCTATTTTTGAGGGGGGATGGGGGGAGGGGGGGTGGCGGTCGGCAAAATATGATACAGTCCTAAGGCCAATTCCACCCCCAGCCTCCTCCCCTCTCTCCCTCCCTCCTCATACCACTTCTGTAAGAATTACCAGTGATACAGCTGTGATACCTATACAAACGACCAGCTATGATATCCGGATTGACGACCAACTGTGATACCCATATTGACGACCAGCTATGATATCCGGATTGACGACCGACTGTGAGTGATACCCATATTGAAGACCAGCTATGATATCCGGATTGACGACCGACTGTGATGTCCGGATTGACGACCAGCTATGATATCCGGATTGACGACCAACTGTGAGTGATACCCATATTGACGACCAGCTATGATATCCGGATTGACGACCAACTGTGAGTGATACCCATATTGACGACCAGCTATGATATCCGGATTGACGACCAACTGTGAGTGATACCCATATTGACGACCAGCTATGATATCCGGATTGACGACCAACTGTGATACCCATATTGACGACCAGCCATGATATCCGGATTGACGACCAACTGTGATACCCATATTGACGACCAGCTATGATATCCGGATTGACGACCAACTGTGAGAGATACCCATATTGACGACCAGCTATGATATCCGGATTGACGACCAACTGTGATACCCATATTGACGACCAGCTATGATATCCGGATTGACGACCAACTGTGATACCCATATTGACGACCAGCTATGATATCCGGATTGACTACCAACTGTGATACCCATATTGACGACCAGCTATGATATCCGGATTGACGACCAACTGTGAGTGATACCCATATTGACGACCAGCTATGATATCCGGATTGACGACCAACTGTGATGTCCGGATTGACGACCAGCTATGATATCCGGATTGACGACCAACTGTGATGTCCGGATTGACGACCAGTTTTGTACGTACAGATAAACACAATACAATATACTTGACCTGACATACACATGTGCGTCTTATACTATAGGTAGGACATGACAATTAACAGACACTCGTTGCCTGCACAGATCTGTACATGATTCACCGTGAAACACATACGGGTACAATGAGGATCACTTTCAAAGCAGCCACCACCTAACGCCACCTAGCCCAGTAACTCGATTAGTTTCGCCTTCTGTTTCTGAGATGTATAAGTTACGCAAGTCATCACGAAATACGTTTCGTGCCGAGCCTAGCCAACCTGATTCCTTTGCGCTAATCAATAGGGCCCTAATAACAAGTAGGTTAAATACGTATCGGTCTATATACACGTTGGTGTGATCACATATACCTGCATATACATATAACACTCAGCGAGAGAGCGGCTCCACCCTGTGGGAATTAATGCATTGTATGCGGGGATGACAACGGACGCGACAAATAAAATATTGTATAGTTTTGTGTTTGGCCACACAAGGAAACCAATATTCTTACTTTGGAATTGACACCTGTGACACGACTATTTGTTTACCTGGTCGTAAAGGAAGGCGGAAAGGTGAAATACCTTTATGCATATTTGAGTCTCAAAGTGATCGAAATAACGATTTACAACAAGATTTAGTACATAACAGGACTATCAACGAGGTATACAATCAAATAAGAACTATGACGTATGAAATAAATATATTATGAATACACAGAGTGCTTCAGATAGCGGGAGGGATCAGGTCATTGACCTTGACCACACATATGTGCCTCCCTTGTCCTTATGCTACTGAAGTCATCGTTACCCCAGGTACTGGGCCTTGGGCCCGTAATAACTAATGCTTGTCTATCAATTATGAAGAGTGGAGAAATGAAGGAATATAGAAAACTGTTCTGCCCATGAATGCTGCCATCATGTCGTCACGGCATTCTTACGTGACTACGTCAAACATGTTATTGACGTAATCAATCACAAGACAATCGACAAGTGGTTTCACGGTACGTATGATAAAGGCGGAGATAGGAATCAGTCGATATCTATAATTTGCTTTGTCAGCAATATTTATAAGATGACAGACCTTCATCTCTAAAGTTACAGCAACAAATATCCCCTAAGTTTGATAAAATAAAGACGAACTCAACACCTACACACCGATATGTATTTCAAGTTTGTATGTAATGTATGTTGCTGATGAAACTGTAACAACATACGTTATGTGGCACGTCGACGTTGTGTGGTCACATCAAATGATATTATTTTCCAAAGTGAGTGAGTGAGTGAGTTTGGTTTTACGCCGCTTTTAGCAATATTCCAGCAATATCACGGCGGGGGACACCAGAAATGGGCTTGACACATTGTACCCATGTCGGGAATCGAACTCGGGTCTTCGGCGTGACGAGCGAACGCTTTAACCACTAGGCTACCCGACCGCCCCTATTTTCCAAAGAATAACATGAAAAGTGCATGTGTATTAATAATGCACATGGTATGTGCGTATTTCTTTGGTACACTGCCCTTTATGAATGCATGTAGATAAGTTGACAATATGAATACCTTTGACCCAAAGATGATAAGTGTCATAATATATTCAGTATTTACACTATACCACGCGTGTATAACTGGATCTGTACAACTGACGTAAGCACGACAGTTGCCGTGTAGACTAACGAGTGTTATAATGGGCCTATGTGACTAGCGATATTGACATGTCGGTACTGAAATATGCGTAAAGTCCGCTCGATGTAACGCGGTACAAAGCCTACTTTTAGTTGACATTGACAACACTTGAATTCCTGAGTGATGTTATATACAAGTCGTATCACGATTGGTGACACAAGCATAATGTATGACGTTGTTACAAAATGAATATGGCATGTTTGTGTATAGGATAATGCAGATCAGACAATCACCAGTCTCCGCTGAGAGTTATGATACTGCTGAGTGTTTTGTTTAACACATGGGACATTTGATTCCACGACAGCAATACGGTTTTAATGTCATTTTGAAATATTGCAGGCAACAACACTCACACAACACGCGTTGAATGACGGCTGTACTACATTTCGCCGTTGTTTACATAAGCCATGACATGAGATGTATATTACACCACGAAATGTACACCCTCCGGATGGAAAAGGAATGACGACGAGGAAATGTGTGTCATCTATTGTCAACAACGCGCAGGAAGACCAGTGTGAGTAAAATACCTCCCCTTTTATTTAGAAGTGACATTTTAGATTAAGATAGACAAGACTAGGCACAACATTCGGCGCCAAGCTGAAAGAGAAAATATGACACTATGTTGACACTTAACATCCACCTACCTTTTTTGGTAACGTCCCATTCACTTTGGGTGGAGTTGACAGATCCTCATTTTCTTCAATTACGGTTTCCATGGTAACTGATTTCAGGTGAGAAGAGTAAGAACGCTTCCTGTTTGTGCACTGTGTACCTTGATGCAGTCTTTTCACATCTCCCCTCTCACCTGTAATTAACAGAACGCCACAGGTAACACGACTCCAAACAGTGTCCAGGTATATCGGATGACGAGAGAAAAATCCAGTTAAAAAAGACTTCTATTTGTCCAACGAGAGGAATGTACAGTACACTCTACTCCAGTACAAGTTAAGTGAAGGTCCGCTCCATAGTCGACAAATATTTCACTGATACCTGCGATAGACAGGTAAATGTAGCTAGCAGGTAGACAATCACATGAAGTACACACTAAGCCAGTAACAAGCACACGATAGTACCCCTATGGTGTTAGAGGGGCACAATTGCCGCACGCTCAAATACCTGGTATGATCGATCCAGTTTGAATGACAGTCAGAGGGCTTTGTGAGCTCGCGACTCACGGCAATCCACGTGACACTTGTACGGCTATTCGCCGCACGTCGAGCCTGACGTAGTGAGCTCCCGAGACGTATCACCGTCACCGGTCAGTTTCTTCTGGTAAGTTGTGAAGTGCCCACTGGCTGTGTAGGGGAAGCAGCTCTATGGTCACTGTTAAAGTTGGTACCTCGGCTTGTTAGAAGGCAGGGCGATATATTAACTGATTGTGTTGGGGCCGTATCAACAATTATTCGTCGAATATTTTTAATACCAAATCTGTTGCGTAGATTATTTTCAAATGATCACTTATGAAATCCATATGCATTTAGCAAAAATACCTACCTATTACTTTCAACACATATCGCATAAATATAGTGAAGTTAGATGTTGATCAATAAAGAAAATTTAAATATTGTTTGGGATGATCCCTTTGGACGTGATAACTCTAATCACCGACTAGATAAACTAACGGTATATTGCGCGCTCGTTTGTGAAAAGTGTTTACTTTTGAATAAAGATCATCGGCGTATCAGCAAACAACACAACGTCTCATCGTGTGAAGAGTCAAGTCTTCTTTAGTTATGGAAATAAGTTGTGTCAAGGACAAGACTGACATCAGCCGTATTAGTCATGGGTCTTAGCCACCTCGTCACTTTCAAGGAAGCAGAGTGCGTGCACATATATACAGTTACCCGGACAGAGTCACGACAAGTCACGTATTGCAAACCACGTGACCATTTTCCTGACCTAGGGTGCTGAAAGGGGAATGACCTCGTCATATTTTTTAAATCGAGTGGTCGCCGTCGCAAACGTTACTGTCGTCCGATGACGTCAGTACGAGCTCACCTAGACACAGGTATTGTAAACGCTGAGCTCTTCATAATCATCGTTCTTGTTGATGAGTAAACTCAATGCTTCGTTATCTCTTTGGAAATAGACCCGTGAAAATTCGGGATAGAATAGGTCTTCAGCAATCCATGCTTGCCGTTATAGGTGATTGTGTTCATCGTAAGAAGAGACTAACGGGATCGGGTGGTCAGGCTCGCTGACTTGGTTGATACATGTCATCGTATCCCAATTGCGTGGATCGATGCTCATGATATCAATCACTAGTTTGGCTGGTCCAGGCATGATTAGTTACAGACCGCCGTCATATAGCTGGAATATTGCAGCGTTAAACAACAAACAAATAATATATAATCTTTGGAAATAAGTGAAGATAATCTATACTGTCGCTGTCGTCAGCGCAAATGTCGATGTAATGTTTAAAAGCATCAGCCTATTTTTATTTATTGCTGTTGTGCGAAGCAATGGACAGACACGAATTGCCCATTTGTCTACGGTTAAAGCACCACTACTCGAATAAGAGGTCGCGTCTGATAGTCTTGCCAGGATCCGGAGGTCGTGGGTTTGGATGCTAGATGCGCTCGCTTGTGAGCCGAGTACTTCGAAACAGTGGGGAACCGCCATAGGACACGTGTACCTGGACATAGGGGGAACCGCCATAGGACACGTGTACCTGGACATAGGGGGGACCACCATAGGACACGTGTACCTGGACATGGGGGGAACCGCCATAGGACACGTGTACCTGGACATAGGGGGAACCGCCATAGGACACGTGTACCTGGACATAGGGGGAACCGCCATAGGACACGTGTACCTGGACATAGGGGGAACCGCCATAGGACACGTGTACCTGGACATAGGGGGAACCGCCATAGGACACGAGTACCTGGACATAGGGGTTAGCAGCCATGGGACACGTGTACCTGGACATAGGGGGAACCGCCATAGGACACGTGTACCTGGACATAGGGGGAACCGCCATAGGACACGAGTACCTGGACATAGGGGGTAGCAGCCATAGGACACGTGTACCTGGACATAGGGGGAACCGCCATAGGACACGAGTACCTGGACATAGGGGGAACCGCCATAGGACACGAGTACCTGGACATAGGGGGAACCGCCATAGGACACGAGTACCTGGACATAGGGAGTAGCAGCCATAGGACACGTGTACCTGGACATAGGGGGAACCGCCATAGGACACGTGTACCTGGACATAGGGGGAACCGCCATAGGACACGAGTACCTGGACATAGGGGTTAGCAGCCATGGGACACGAGTACCTGGACATAGGGAGGAACTGCCATGGGACACGAGTACCTGGACATAGGGGGAACCGCCATAGGACACGTGTACCTGGACATAGGGGGAACCGCCATAGGACACGTGTACCTGGACATAGGGGGAACCGCCATAGGACACGAGTACCTGGACATAGGGGGAACCGCCATAGGACACGAGTACCTGGACATAGGGGTTAGCAGCCATGGGACACGAGTACCTGGACATAGGGGGTAGCAGCCATGGGACACGTGTACCTGGACATAGGGAGGAACCGTCATGGGACACGAGTACCTGGACATAGGGGGTAGCAGCCATGGGACACGAGTACCTGGACATAGGGAGGAACCGTCATGGGACACGAGTACCTGGACATAGGGGGAACCGCCATAGGACACGTGTACCTGGACATAGGGGGAACCGCCATGGGACACGAGTACCTGGACATAGGGGGAACCGCCATAGGACACGTGTACCTGGACATAGGGGGAACCGCCATAGGACACGAGTACCTGGACATAGGGGGAACCGCCATAGGACACGAGTACCTGGACATAGGGGGAACCGCCATAGGACACGAGTACCTGGACATAGGGGGAACCGCCATAGGACACGAGTACCTGGACATAGGGGGAACCGCCATAGGACACGTGTACCTGGACATAGGGGGAACCGCCATAGGACACGAGTACCTGGACATAGGGGGAACCGCCATAGGACACGAGTACCTGGACATAGGGGTTAGCAGCCATGGGACACGAGTACCTGGACATAGGGAGGAACTGCCATGGGACACGAGTACCTGGACATAGGGGGAACCGCCATAGGACACGAGTACCTGGACATAGGGGGTAGCAGCCATGGGACACGAGTACCTGGACATAGGGGGTAGCAGCCATGGGACACGAGTACCTGGACAAAGGGGGTAGCAGCCATGGGACACGAGTACCTGGACATAGGGAGGAACCGTCATGGGACACGAGTACCTGGACATAGGGAGGAACTGCCATGGGACACGAGTACCTGGACATAGGGGGAACCGCCATGGGACACGAGTACCTGGACATAGGGGGTAGCAGCCATGGGACACGAGTACCTGGACATAGGGGGAACCGCCATGGGACACGAGTACCTGGACATAGGGAGGAACCGTCATGGGACACGAGTACCTAGACATAGGGAGGAACTGCCACGGGACACGAGTACCTGGACATAGGGGGTAGCAGCCATGGGGCACGAGTACCTGGACATAGGGGGTAGCAGCCATGGGACACGAGTACCTAGACATAGGGAGGAACCGTCATGGGACACGAGTACCTGGACATAGGGAGGAACTGCCATGGGACACGAGTACCTGGACATAGGGGGAACCGCCACGGGACACGAGTACCTGGACATAGGGGGTAGCAGCCATGGGGCACGAGTACCTGGACATAGGGGGTAGCAGCCATGGGGCACGAGTACCTGGACATAGGGAGGAACCGTCATGGGACACGAGTACCTGGACATAGGGGGAACCGCCACGGGACACGAGTACCTGGACATAGGGGGAACCGCCATAGGACACGAGTACCTGGACATAGGGGGAACCGCCACGGGACACGAGTACCTGGACATAGGGGGAACCGCCATAGGACACGTGTACCTGGACAAAGGGGGAACCGCCATAGGACACGTGTACCTGGACATAGGGGGAACCGCCATAGGACACGAGTACCTGGACATAGGGGGAACCGCAATAGGACACGTGTACCTGGACATAGGGGGAACCGCCACGGGACACGTGTACCTGGACATAGGGGGAACCGCAATAGGACACGAGTACCTGGACATAGGGGGAACCGTCATGGGACACGTGTACCTGGACATAGGGAGGAACCGTCATGGGACACAAGTACCTGGACATAGGGAGGAACCGCCATAGGACACGAGTACCTGGACATAGGGGGAACTGTCATGGGACACGTGTACCTGGACATAGGGGGAACCGTCATGGGACACGAGTACCTGGACATAGGGAGGAACCGCCATAGGACACGAGTACCTGGACATAGGGGGAACCGTCATGGGACACGTGTACCTGGACATAGGGGGAACCGCCATAGGACACGTGTACCTGGACATAGGGGGAACCGCCATAGGACACGAGTACCTGGACATAGGGGGAACCGTCATGGGACACGAGTACCTGGACATAGGGAGGAACCGCCATGGGACACGTGTACCTGGACATAGGGGGAACCGCCATAGGACACGAGTACCTGGACATAGGGGGAACCGCCATGGGACACGAGTACCTGGACATAGGGGGAACCGTCATGGGACACGAGTACCTGGACATAGGGAGGAACTGCCATGGGACACGAGTACCTGGACATAGGGGGAACCGCCACGGGACACGAGTACCTGGACATAGGGGGTAGCAGCCATGGGACACGAGTACCTGGACATAGGGGGTAGCAGCCATGGGGCACGAGTACCTGGACATAGGGAGGAACCGCCATAGGACACGAGTACCTGGACATAGGGGGAACCGCCATAGGACACGAGTACCTGGACATAGGGGTTAGCAGCCATGGGACACGAGTACCTGGACATAGGGGGAACCGCCATAGGACACGAGTACCTGGACATAGGGAGGAACCGCCATGGGACACGTGTACCTGGACATAGGGGGAACCGCCATAGGACACGAGTACCTGGACATAGGGGGAACCGTCATGGGACACGAGTACCTGGACATAGGGAGGAACCACCATGGGACACGAGTACCTGGACATAGGGAGGAACCGCCATGGGACACGTGTACCTGGACATAGGGGGAACCGCCATAGGACACGAGTACCTGGACATAGGGAGGAACCGCCATGGGACACGGGTACCTGGACATAGGGGGAACCGCCATGGGACACGAGTACCTGGACATAGGGGTTAGCAGCCATGGGACACGAGTACCTGGACATAGGGGGAACCGCCATAGGACACGAGTACCTGGACATAGGGGTTAGCAGCCTTGGGACACGAGTACCTGGACATAGGGGGAACCGCCATAGGACACGAGTACCTGGACATAGGGGTTAGCAGCCATGGGACACGAGTACCTGGACATAGGGGGAACCGCCATAGGACACGAGTACCTGGACATAGGGAGGAACCGCCATGGGACACGTGTACCTGGACATAGGGGGAACCGCCATAGGACACGAGTACCTGGACATAGGGGGAACCGTCATGGGACACGAGTACCTGGACATAGGGAGGAACCGCCATGGGACACGAGTACCTGGACATAGGGAGGAACCGCCATGGGACACGTGTACCTGGACATAGGGGGAACCGCCATGGGACACGAGTACCTGGACATAGGGAGGAACTGCCATGGGACACAAGTACCTGGACATAGGGGGAACCGCCACGGGACACGAGTACCTGGACATAGGGGGTAGCAGCCATGGGGCACGAGTACCTGGACAAAGGGGGTAGCAGCCATGGGACACGAGTACCTAGACATAGGGAGGAACCGTCATGGGACACGAGTACCTGGACATAGGGAGGAACTGCCATGGGACACGAGTACCTGGACATAGGGGGAACCGCCATAGGACACGAGTACCTGGACATAGGGGGTAGCAGCCATGGGGCACGAGTACTTGGACATAGGGAGGAACCGTCATGGGACACGAGTACCTGGACATAGGGGGAACCGCCATAGGACACGAGTACCTGGACATAGGGAGGAACCGTCATGGGACACGAGTACCTGGACATAGGGAGGAACCGCCATAGGACACGAGTACCTGGACATAGGGAGGAACCGTCATGGGACACGAGTACCTGGACATAGGGTGAACCGCCACGGGACACGAGTACCTGGACATAGGGGGAACCGCCATAGGACACGAGTACCTGGACATAGGGGGAACCGCCATAGGACACGAGTACCTGGACATAGGGGGAACCGCCATATGACACGAGTACCTGGACATAGGGGTTAGCAGCCATGGGACACGAGTACCTGGACATAGGGAGCAACTGCCATGGGACACGAGTACCTGGACATAGGGAGGAACTGCCATGGGACACGAGTACCTGGACATAGGGGGAACCGCCATAGGACACGAGTACCTGGACATAGGGGGTAGCAGCCATGGGACACGAGTACCTGGACATAGGGGGAAGCAGCCATGGGACACGAGTACCTGGACATAGGGAGGAACTGCCATGGGACACGAGTACCTGGACATAGGGGGAACCGCCATAGGACACGAGTACCTGGACATAGGGGGTAGCAGCCATGGGACACGAGTACCTGGACATAGGGGGTAGCAGCCATGGGACACGAGTACCTGGACATAGGGGGTAGCAGCCATGGGACACGAGTACCTGGACATAGGGAGGAACCGTCATGGGACACGAGTACCTGGACATAGGGAGGAACTGCCATGGGACACGAGTACCTGGACATAGGGGGAACCGCCATGGGACACGAGTACCTGGACATAGGGGGTAGCAGCCATGGGACACGAGTACCTGGACATAGGGGGAACCGCCATGGGACACGAGTACCTGGACATAGGGAGGAACCGTCATGGGACACGAGTACCTGGACATAGGGAGGAACCGTCATGGGACACGAGTACCTGGACATAGGGAGGAACTGCCATGGGACACAAGTACCTGGACATAGGGGGAACCGCCACGGGACACGAGTACCTGGACATAGGGGGTAGCAGCCATGGGGCACGAGTACCTGGACATAGGGGGTAGCAGCCATGGGACACGAGTACCTAGACATAGGGAGGAACCGTCATGGGACACGAGTACCTGGACATAGGGAGGAACTGCCATGGGACACGAGTACCTGGACATAGGGGGAACCGCCACGGGACACGAGTACCTGGACATAGGGGGTAGCAGCCATGGGACACGAGTACCTGGACATAGGGGGTAGCAGCCATGGGGCACGAGTACCTGGACATAGGGAGGAACCGTCATGGGACACGAGTACCTGGACATAGGGGGAACCGCCACGGGACACGAGTACCTGGACATAGGGAGTAGCAGCCATGGGGCACGAGTGCCTGGACATAGGGAGGAACCGTCATGGGACACGAGTACCTGGACATTGGGAGGAACTGCCATGGGACACGAGTACCTGGACATAGGGGGAACCGCCACGGGACACTAGTACCTGGACATGGGGAGAAACCGCCATGGGACACGGGTACCTGGACATAGGGGGAACCGCCATGGGACACGAGTACCTGGACATAGGGGGTAGCAGCCATGGGACACGAGTACCTGGACATAGGGGATAGCAGCCATGGGACACGAGTACCTGGACATAGGGGGTAGCAGCCATGGGACACGAGTACCTGGACATAGGGAGGAACCGTCATGGGTCACGAGTACCTGGACATAGGGAGGAACTGCCATGGGACACGAGTACCTGGACATAGGGGGAACCGCCATGGGACACGAGTACCTGGACATAGGGGGTAGCAGCCATGGGACACGAGTACCTGGACATAGGGGGAACCGCCATGGGACACGAGTACCTGGACATAGGGAGGAACCGTCATGGGACACGAGTACCTAGACATAGGGAGGAACCGTCATGGGACACGAGTACCTGGACATAGGGAGGAACTGCCATGGGACACAAGTACCTGGACATAGGGGGAACCGCCACGGGACACGAGTACCTGGACATAGAGGGTAGCAGCCATGGGGCACGAGTACCTGGACATAGGGGGTAGCAGCCATGGGACACGAGTACCTAGACATAGGGAGGAACCGTCATGGGACACGAGTACCTGGACATAGGGAGGAACTGCCATGGGACACGAGTACCTGGACATAGGGGGAACCGCCATAGGACACGAGTACCTGGACATAGGGGGTAGCAGCCATGGGGCACGAGTACTTGGACATAGGGAGGAACCGTCATGGGACACGAGTACCTGGACATAGGGGGAACCGCCATAGGACACGAGTACCTGGACATAGGGAGGAACCGTCATGGGACACGAGTACCTGGACATAGGGAGGAACCGCCATAGGACACGAGTACCTGGACATAGGGAGGAACCGTCATGGGACACGAGTACCTGGACATAGGGTGAACCGCCACGGGACACGAGTACCTGGACATAGGGGGAACCGCCATAGGACACGAGTACCTGGACATAGGGGGAACCGCCATAGGACACGAGTACCTGGACATAGGGGGAACCGCCATATGACACGAGTACCTGGACATAGGGGTTAGCAGCCATGGGACACGAGTACCTGGACATAGGGAGGAACTGCCATGGGACACGAGTACCTGGACATAGGGGGAACCGCCATAGGACACGAGTACCTGGACATAGGGGGTAGCAGCCATGGGACACGAGTACCTGGACATAGGGGGAAGCAGCCATGGGACACGAGTACCTGGACATAGGGAGGAACTGCCATGGGACACGAGTACCTGGACATAGGGGGAACCGCCATAGGACACGAGTACCTGGACATAGGGGGTAGCAGCCATGGGACACGAGTACCTGGACATAGGGGGTAGCAGCCATGGGACACGAGTACCTGGACATAGGGGGTAGCAGCCATGGGACACGAGTACCTGGACATAGGGAGGAACCGTCATGGGACACGAGTACCTGGACATAGGGAGGAACTGCCATGGGACACGAGTACCTGGACATAGGGGGAACCGCCATGGGACACGAGTACCTGGACATAGGGGGTAGCAGCCATGGGACACGAGTACCTGGACATAGGGGGAACCGCCATGGGACACGAGTACCTGGACATAGGGAGGAACCGTCATGGGACACGAGTACCTGGACATAGGGAGGAACCGTCATGGGACACGAGTACCTGGACATAGGGAGGAACTGCCATGGGACACAAGTACCTGGACATAGGGGGAACCGCCACGGGACACGAGTACCTGGACATAGGGGGTAGCAGCCATGGGGCACGAGTACCTGGACATAGGGGGTAGCAGCCATGGGACACGAGTACCTAGACATAGGGAGGAACCGTCATGGGACACGAGTACCTGGACATAGGGAGGAACTGCCATGGGACACGAGTACCTGGACATAGGGGGAACCGCCACGGGACACGAGTACCTGGACATAGGGGGTAGCAGCCATGGGACACGAGTACCTGGACATAGGGGGTAGCAGCCATGGGGCACGAGTACCTGGACATAGGGAGGAACCGTCATGGGACACGAGTACCTGGACATAGGGGGAACCGCCACGGGACACGAGTACCTGGACATAGGGAGTAGCAGCCATGGGGCACGAGTGCCTGGACATAGGGAGGAACCGTCATGGGACACGAGTACCTGGACATTGGGAGGAACTGCCATGGGACACGAGTACCTGGACATAGGGGGAACCGCCACGGGACACTAGTACCTGGACATGGGGAGAAACCGCCATGGGACACGGGTACCTTGACATAGGGGGAACCGCCATGGGACACGAGTACCTGGACATAGAGAGGAACCGCCATGGGACACGAGTACCTGGACATAGAGAGGAACTGCCATGGGACACGAGTACCTGGACATAGAGAGGAACCGCCACGGGACACGAGTACCTGGACATAGGGGGAACCGCCACGGGACACGAGTACCTGGACATAGGGGGAACAGCCATGGGAAACGAGTACCTGGACATGGGGAGGGACCGCCTTGGGACAAGAGTACCTGGACATAGGGGGAACCTATACATAACGCTAGAGACCCCTACCTGTAATGACGCCTATACATAAGGCTAGAACACCTACCTGTAATGACGCCTTTTCATAACGCTAGAACACCTACCTGTAATGACGCCTATACATAATGCCAGAACCCCTACCTGTAATGACGCCTATACATAACGCTAGAACACCTACCTGTAATGACGCCTATACATAACGCTTGAGACCCCTACCTGTAATGATGCCTATAGATAAGGCTAGAACCCCTACCTGTAATGTCGCCCATACATAACGCTAGAACACCTACCTGTAATGACGCCTATACATAACGCTAGAACCCCTACCTGTAATGACGCCTATAGATAAGGCTAGAACCCCTACCTGTAATGACGCCCATACATAACGCTAGAACACCAACCTGTAATGACGCCCATACATAACGCTAGAACACCAACCTGTAATGACGCCTATAGATAAGGCTAGAACCCCTACCTGTAATGACGCCCATACATAACGCTAGAACACCAACCTGTAATGACGCCCATACATAACGCTAGAACACCAACCTGTAATGACGCCTATACATAACGCTAGAACACCTACCTGTAATGACGCCTATACCTAACGCTAGAACACCTACCTGTAATGACGCCTAAACATAACGCATGTGACCCCTACCTGTAATGACGCCTATACATAACGCTAGAGACCCCTACCTGTAATGACGCCCATACATAACGCTAGAACACCTATCCATAATGACGCCTATACATAACGCTAGAGACCCCTACCTGTAATGACGCCTATACATAACGCTAGAGAGGTCTACCTGTAGTGACACCTATAGATAACGCTTGAAAAACCTGAATAAAAGACATATTTATGGATAGCAACTTCTTTTATTCGTTGTCACCTTTACATGAGACTAGAGGAACCTACTTATAAAGACTCCTATAGATAACGCTAGACGCACCTACCTGTAATGATGCCTTGTTCCATGCGTGATACCTGACATACTCTTACAGTCTATTCTGGCAGATGTGCATCGTTAACAACAAGGAGTCCACTGAGTGGAGTCTGAATGAATGAATGTTGTCAGAGAAGAAAGATCCAATCGTTCTTTGCTGAGAGCGGAAGTGAGGGATGACATGCAAGACATCCACAGGGGGGCAGAACATTTGTTTTATGACACAGTGCATGGCTGGATACATCTAAACACGCGGCTAGGGTGAAGGTCACGAAACATATTCCCATTTGGGCACAAGGCCATACTTAACAGACACCACAAATTAACTTCTGCATTTTGCTGAGGCGGAAAAGGATGCTATTATTGATGGTGATAGCATTTACTCAACCAATCCACTTGCTTTCAACTGTTTCAAAAGGGTGGGAACCCAACTCATTGGACAATGTGTGTGTGCCGTTCTTTACAAGAGTTCTTTCCGAGTTACATTCTTATCTTTTCTCTCCCGAATCATACGTTATAGACAAAAGCTATTAGTTCACATGGGTTCGTTCTTTGTACAGACAAATCAAGAACTGTTGTGAATGGAGGCGGTATTAACTCTACGTGCAGCAATATTCCAGTCACACCACTGGGGGTACATTACAAAATGGACTTAACACATTGTGGCCACGTGGAGAATGGAACCTGGGTCTTCAGTGCGACGAGCGGAAGCTTTAACCCCTCGGCAACCCCACCACCCCTCTATACCAAATACCAGAGGGGAAATACTTAGCATGTTAGGAACAAGCAATGGACTAATAGTTGCGTTTTTATTATCTCGGGCACTGGGTTGTACAATTAGCAAACACGTTCTGTATGCAAAAAGAATCTATCCAATAATACCCGGGTCCCGATCTCAACACCTTAACAGTGGAGAAGTTATCACACAATGCAGGGAATCGGATCTCCCCCAAACAGGATAACCTATGAACAATTAGCCTCAATAAGGTTCCGGGTAGGTGCGCATTAGCCTTAATAAGGTGCCGGGTAGGTGCACATTAGCCTCAAAAAGGGGCCGGGTAGGTGCACATTAGCCTCAATAAGGTGCCGGGTAGGTGCGCATTAGCCGCAATAAGGTGCCGGATAGGTGCGCATTACCCGCAATAAGGTGCCGGGTAGGTGCGCATTAGCCTCAATAAGGTGCCGGGTAGGTGCGCATTAGCCTCAAAAAGGGGCCGGGTAGGTGCACATTAGCCTCAATAAGGTGCCGGGTAGGTGCACATTAGCCTTAATAAGGTGCCGGGTAGGTGCGCATTAGTCTAAATGAGGTGCCGGGTAGGTGCACATTAGCCTCAATAAGGTGCCGGGTAGGTGCGCATTAGCCGCAATAAGGTGCCGGATAGGTGCGCATTAGCCGCAAAAAGGTGCCGGGTAGGTGCACATTAGCCTCAATAAGGTGCCGGGTAGGTGCACATTAGCCCCAAAAGGGGCCGGGTAGGTGCACATTAGCCTCAATAAGGTGCCGGGTAGGTGCGCATTAGCCTTAATAAGGTGCCGGGTAGGTGCACATTAGCCTCAAAAAGGGGCCGGGTAGGTGCACATTAGTCTCAATAAGGGGCCGGGTAGGTGCACATTAGCCTCAATTAGGTGCCGGGTAGGTGCACATTAGCCTCAAAAAGGTGCCGGGTAGGTGCGCATTAGCCGCAAAAAGGGGCCGGGTAGGTGCACATTAGTCTCAATAAGGGGCCGGGTAGGTGCACATTAGCCTCAATAAGGTGCCGGGTAGGTGCGCATTAGCCTAAATGAGGTGCCGGGTAGGTGCACATTAGCCTCAATAAGGTGCCGGATAGGTGCGCAATAGCCGCAATAAGGTGCCGGGTAGGTGCACATTAGTCTCAATAAGGTGCCGGGTGGGTGCACATTATTTGCACAGGTTTTACCATCTTACATTAACATTACAGACTGGGCGATGGCATCGTTGATTGGGTCTCCTGCAGCTGCCTGTACTTATCCATGTAGGTTGTTGCGTCTAGGATAGAGTAGAGATTCCAACACATCAACAAGTCACCGCGATGAACAATACTGGATCCACTACTCCAACATTATGACGCCTTTTCTGATTATCATATCGCGTTGCGTTCAATTTTCGCACTTCATGATATTTAACAGTGAGATAGTCTATGCCCGCTGCTTCTGCAAAGTGAAACAAGCTTCAAATGGTCACTCTACTGTTACATAATCGACAAAGTTACAACCAGCGAATGGTCGATCTCCATTCAGTATCGTTATCTCCCTTGTATGGCGACTAGTCAAGGGATTTAACCAAATTTGAAGTGGATAAAAGCACAAAATTTGACACACAGATTCAATCCCCATACTGATTAGTTTTGGGATAGGAGCCACCTTGAAATATATTTGTTACTTCCGGTAGCCACTAAAATCCAATATGGCCGCCAAATCACGTGTACCGCAATGTAAAAATTAGGGAACATTTAAATCTTTCTCACAACTATGACATGTTACATATCAAATGAAAGGTCTTTGCATACTCTGACTCAGAATATGATTATATTTTACATCTATAGATGGAGGAAAAAGTAAAATGTCAAAAAGACGAAATTTATCAAATTCTAACACAACTGGAGACAGGCAATGTCCTTCAGTCAGTCAGTTGGATGTTAAGGTACCCCCACCCCTCCAACCACACCACACCCCACACCCCAAACCACATCCCACACCCCACCGGTACCCCATCTTTGTTTTGGCCACCAGGAATGGCGACTTTATCGTTGATAAAGCATTATTTATTAAGCACTAAACCTTGCTGGAAAAGCTGGGTGAGTTCGATTTTTTTTAAATAATTGTAATGAAACTGCCACTCTCGAACGTTCGAATGAATTGGACACATTTATGAACTTGTTGTTGACGACAAAAGCTGATTTGTACGAACGACCAATAAACTTTAAGTATGTTTCAGTCATAGCAAAACGTTCGTATGAACAAACGCAACCAACAACTGAACACTGCGCCCGAACACATCATCTTGCCTGTTTACATAAATTCGTTATTCTACAGTGTGAATCAGTAAGTTCATACATGTACATCAACGTTTTTTAAAACAACTGAAAGGAAATTGTGTTTACCTGGATGCCATGTTATAATAGACTCACAAATCAAGTACGCCCAAGCAAGTGTGATGATCTGCATTAATACTTGATTAAAAACACTACATCAGATCATAGTTATGTCAACCGCTTGACCCGAATCAGAGTAACAGAAAATTCACACACACAAAAAACAAGGGAAATATGATCATTTATTTGGCAGTGTACTCAATTGTGTAATTGAAGTACTGATTTTATAGATTTCAATGGGGATATATTTGAATAAGAAATAAATAATATGTTAATACATATTAATAATGAGGATAACGAAAAATTAATAATTAATAAATAAATGTCTTTTGGAATATTTCTTTTTGAAGTGTTCAATAGGAAAGGCTCATGAGTGGAAATTATCCCTGACTGGCATATGAATAAAATTAACTGGCATATGAATAAAACTGACTGGCATATGAATAAAACTAACTGGCATATGAATAAAACTAACTGGCAAATGAATACAACTGACTGGCATATGAATAAAACTAACTGGCATATGAATTAAACTCGCTGGCATATGAATAAAACTAACTGGCATATGAATAAAACTAACTGGCATATGAATAAAACTAACTGGCATATGAATAAAACTAACTGGCATGTGAATAAAACTGACTGGCATATGAATAAAACTGACTGGCATATGAATAAAACGCAGTCCGAGACTCTAACGGTTGCCTAATCATTGATGGAAATGAATAAGGAACTTAGTTTTAGACACAGTAAAACGATATGCTATCATGGGTTCCCAGTCTAGTCTGCCAAATACGCGTTGGAAACAATGCACACAAACAGATCTCAACATTTGATTCTGACGCGTGTTGAATTTGCACTATTTCAAATGTACTGACAGTAAAGCTTATTTCCCTATATTTTCCTTTGTTCCCTTATTCGTTTCCATCGTTATATATATAACTTGACACACAATTCAAAAAGCAAACATGCAATGTACACAAAACTTAACCCACAATAACAGTCCACAATAATTTTATTACATTTTGAACTTAAGATACTTTCGTCTTTGCTTCAGCATAACCAGGGTATGAAACTCCCAAAAATTTCAGCCAGACCACAGGACTGGCTAGCTGAAATACTTGCCAGCCCTGACCAAAACCTGCCTGCCCACTATAATCATATGTTACTCAGGATAACCTAACGGGATTTCTTTTTGGTTACATTTTATCATTCATCTTTACATGTGAATTAATGATTATCATCGGGAAATATTTAGAATATTGTCACATATGAAATATAACCCGACCGTCGGGCAGGGGGATTTGAAAATCTGGCTGCCCGAGTTGAAATCAACCCGTCTCGGACGGTCGGGCAGGCAGGCAGGTATTTCGAACACTGGCATAACGCATATACAACAAACTGTTTTCACACTGAATTATCCGTTGTAAATAACACAAAGATAATACATAAATCAACCCAAATGTCATTTTCAAGAGGGCTGCCATCTAGGTCATGTTAGAAGTTAGATATGAATTGTGACAAACGTCTGAATAGGTCAAAGTAATCAAAACATGCATACGAAACCTTTCATATGTTATGTGCATATCACATACTTACATCCTTTCAAATGTCAGAATTACAGGCAGGACCAGTAATACAAAACAACTGGCAAAGAGGACATTTCAACATTATTGAAGGAGCTGGCATGATTAAAGTGAGACAAAACTTTACGTACAGGCATGTTTGGTAGTAGGGACTGTGTTGAAATGTGCTGGGGTCCGTTCCTCAAAGCGATATTAGCACTACGACGACCATAAGTCTATGTTACAGTATTGGCCTTACGATCGCCTTAGTGCTAAGATCGCTTTGAGGAACGGGGCCCTGGGCCCACTTGCACAAAGCGATCTTAGCGCTAAGATGATCGTAACTCCCATACTTTAGCATAGGCTTACAATAGTCTTAGCGCCAAGATCGCTTTGTGCAAGTGGGCCCAGGTCCCTCAGTTGTGGATGTACGGAGAAGTAAAGGATAAGTCTCAGATTTCAATAGGCCTTACAAGAAACATTTTCATAAAACCATAAAACGTCAGCTCCAGAGAATAACCAGTCTCGATTATCCTACCAAACAGATTCCATCGGGCGTAAAAGCAAAATACCTGTGTAAATTATATGAAATGATCAATGAAAATCAGTAATAACACCAGGCGTTGCCGAAAGGGGAAGCTTGTGGTCTCAGACCACAGTTACCCCCGGGAAGGAAAATAGGAGAATATAGTGCCCTGTTTAAATGGGCTGCTTAACCTGTGCCAATTTTTTTGGAGTGACTTGTGATAGCTTACATGAAAGATTAGACATTGTAGTTTGTTGCAAATGTTTTGTTAACCACAGTCTATTCAAGATATTGATTCCAGCTTCCCATGACTTGCCCCCAAGTGTGTTTCGGCTCGAAACATCCGGTGAGCATTGTTGACAGTGGTTACTGCGAAATCTAGCTGGAGGATCCAGGCCAATACCTTTAAGTGACAAGTGGCAGGTTGGTCAGCATGCAACAGGAGAACAGCCTATGACCGATATTAATTATGATGGGCTGACATGTCACTGTAGCAAAGAAGGAAAATAATTGTGGCCTGAGGCCATGTCCTGTCCTGGTGGTAGCACCCGCCATTCACACAATTTGCATAAAAAGTATGTGTTTGTAAGATAACAATGATAGTATACAATATAGCTGACGATCAATACACAGAAACCTCGATAACTCGAACTCGTATTTCATGACAATGGAGTGCCGATATAGAACATAACGGAAAAATAAGGGTACTACGCTTGTCTCGAAATATGGATAACTCAGTAAGAAAGTTTATCTAATTAATTGCCTTGCAATCAACGCTTTTGTGAAAAGTTTCCTGTAGGCGATGGTCGTAAGGAAATATTGTAATTATATATCTCAGTGCATTGCATTAAAATAAGTAAAAATAGTTGATGGAGATAATAATATATTTGATAAGCTCAAAACAACTGGATCATGTTCAGTATATCTCGTATGAATTAAGTCACCAGTAGTTGAATATTAAATACAGGTTTACGTTCGTTCCGTTATCAAATATATTATATTCTGGGGGTATTCATAAATATGTACCTGAATGCTCAGCTTAGAGTCATAAATATAATGTAGAATATAGGCCTATAGTGACTGTGTTGTATTCAGTGCCGTCCCCTGTATGTGGTCCTAGCCGGATGTGTGGAGCGAGTGTTGTTGTAACTCAGTACAAGAAACTGTCCATCAAATATACCTAAAAAAGAGTGTTTACGTCAACGGCTATATAAGCCCACAGAACCCTGTCACCCAATAGACATCGATCAAAAATCGACGGTAATGTTTTCCTCCATGTCCGTGTGTGGGACACACAATTGATTTTTATTGCTTTGTAGAATTATAATCACGCCAGCGATTGGGCATATGCTCGGAGAGACGTAATTTTCTGTGACGCGTTCGACAGTGTTAGAACTCACCCACAACATTGGATTATTCGGGTGGACACCAAGAATAGGTTTCACCCACTGTGTATTTGTGTTTTTAACCACTAGGCTACCCTATCGCCCTTGAAACGTTGAGTCGATCACAGTCTGCGTCCCAAAGGTCGTTAATTGCGCACCTAAATTATTACAGGGACCATTTAGACGTGTAATGTTATTCTGTCATCCTGTGATATTACTGGGACACAATGACTATCATAGACATGAGCTCGGGAACACAGAGAACAAGTATAAACTATTCGTGGATGGCACTTCGAGATACGAGCGCTGTAGTTAATGTCAAACATACATTCTACATATCCTACACAGTCCTGTGTAGCTGTCAAGATTTATTACTTCATCGAAATGTTTTCCTGGCTTGCCCCGTGACCTCTGCGTGAGTGTATATAGTGCTCTCGCTTCCCAATCTTGGACGAGGTATAGTTTGAATCGTGTCAGCGCGCAAGAGGGGGTTGTGGGTGTGTGAATTGGGTTTTGCGGCGCTTCTTGCAATATTCCCGTAATATCACGACAAGGCGACACCAGAATTGGTACATCGTACCCACGTGGAGAATCCAACACAGGGGCGAGCGAACGATTTAACCACTAGACTATTACGCCGCTTTGTTAACAAAATACTCATAATTATTTTGAACATATTGACATTGTTAAATATGGAGGTAAAAATACAGAAATTGTCTACAGATAGACATAGTGCTAGGGATTTTGACACAGGCAGCTGACAGGATTTTGACACGGTTGATGAGTTCAAAACATCTGGGTATTATGAGACACCCTACCCACGGTGATGTGTACGCATTGTACAGTCTAGCTACTACTACCCCGTTATCTGGCCTCGGACCCGCGTTCCAGACAATATGTCAGGGCTACCATGAGTCTGGGGCAGCACTATGGCACTCTCCTTGCTTGAAAACGGTGTTCCAACCTACACCGCAACGTCGCTCCTAATTGTAATAAAGAAGTTGTTCATCAATATATCTTATACTGATAGAAGTAGGTAGCGGCCGTGTTGAATTCGGTAATATTTACGTACGCTTCTCTACGAGGAATCTTGGTGAGTTATATATTTCGGGTATCCGGTCGTGATAATTTTGTTTTTGGTGCAGGTGACATATACTATATTGCTTGTGGAACGTACGGAAGCCTTTTAGGGTCATTTGTTTTTGTAGTTTTTTCTTGAAATTTCAAGATACTAAGTTGTAATTTCAAGGTACTAACTTGAAAGTTCAAAATACTAAGTTGAAATTTCAAGAAACTAAGTTAAAATTTCAAGACACTAACTTGACATTTCAATATACATAAGTGGAAATTTCAAGATATTAACTTGAAATTTCAAGAAAAAAAATGTCCCTAAAAGGCTTCCATATAAACGACTAAATGACACTAAATAATATATGGGAACAATGAACGCATGACTGGCCTTTAAGACACAAAGATCACATCAACAACTTTTGAGTTTGTGAGTTGTGAGATGTGATTGAATAACATATATAGTACACGTGATCTAATGGCTACATCCCGCCAACAGCAGGCGTAATTTTGCTTCAGGACCAGCTGTTTCAGTGTGATTCAGATACTAGCAGAACAATTAGAAGTAGGGTGTTGTGATGGCAGAAGTAGTAGTTGTGGTTGTCATTGACATAGCGTTCACGGCGGTAGTGCTGTTGACGGTATTTCTTGTCGTTGCACTAGCAGTGGCAGTAGCAGCAATATGTGGGATAGCTGTTGTAGTAGCAGTATAGTAGTAGTGGTTGTTGAAGCAGTAGAAGTAGAGTTGTAGTAGTAGTAGTAGTAGTAGTAGTAGTAGTAACAATAGTTGTAGTAGTGTAGATGTATTAGTAGTGGTGGTAGAAATGTTGCAGTAGTAGCAGTAGCAGTAGTAGTAGTGGTGGTAGTAGTAGTAGTAGTAGTAATATCATGGTAATTATGATAGTAGTAGAAGTAGTAGTAGTAGTAGTAGTAGTAGTAGTAGCAGTAGCAGTAGTAGTAATATCATGGTAATTATGATAGTAGTAGTAGTAGTAGTAGTAGTAGTAGTAGTAGTAGTAGTAGTAGTAGTAGTAGAAGAAGAAGAAGTAGTAGTAGTAGTAGTTTGTGATCGCTAAATAATACATCCGTCACTCCCCGCGACAGTCTTGTGATACCCATTGAACTGATGACTCATCGATATGTTATATTGTCCGTGCCTGGAGTAGACAGTCTCTGGGACGTACAAGCTGTTGCGTTTATGGGAAGACCTTGGTACATGCTCCAGATCTCGATACAAGACAATGTTACGGACAAACGGAATGTCCGCAGGTGTGGACATGGGTTGATTTCGTCTGGCACTTGGAGCCAGGTCGGGTAATCGTCAGTCGAAAGCTGACATTCTAGCTAAATTCTGTCCATGCCCTATATCGTGTTCCTCTTCGTCATCAACAGCAAAACAGAAGTGGCGACTGCAATCGTCATAGAATCCGTTGCCTTTTGTTCTTATTATTAATCAGTGTTACGTAGTATTCAGTGCTGAAGTAGCTGTGGGTGCCGGTGGTACTAGTGTTGTTGTTGGTAGTGTAAGTAGTAGTGTGGTTGTAGTGGTTGTAGTTGTGGTGGTGATTGTAATTGTTGTTGTATCCCTTCACTGCACGTTCGGTGAGACATGGTCAACCAAGACTGGTTACTATTGCACACATTCAGGTAATCTTCCAGTCAGCGAGCCTGACCACCCAATTCCGTTAGTTGCCTCTTGCCATATGCATTGGTTGATGAAGATCAATTCTAGTAGAAGTGGTAACAGCAACAGCAGCAGTAGTAGTAATAGTAGTAGTAGTAGTAGTAGTGGTAGTAGTAGTAGTAGGAGGAGGAGGAGGAGCAGTAATAATAGTAGTAGTAGTAGTAGTAGTAGTAGCAGCAGCAGTAGTAGTAGTAATAGTAGTAGTAGTAGTAGCAGTAGTAATAGTAGTAGTTGTAGTAGTAGCAGCAGCAGCAGCAGCAGCAGTAGTAGTAGTAGTAGAAGTAGTAGTAGTAGCAGCAGCAGTAGTAGTAGCAGTAGTAGTAGTAGTGCATATCCACAGACATACTCCTCCACATTCCCAGATATATACTCGTGTTTGGATCAAGGGGAAAACGAAACTAATTGCGCGCAGTGCACTGTGGATGTTCGGGTTTGAGGGCTAGGCTCCTCTGACTATCACGCTAACGTAGAGTAGTTCCATCATAAATCCACTTCTCGTGAGATGCTAGCAACCCGTGCTTGTTGGAGGTTTACAACAGTGAGGTGATATATAGTTGAAGTCTAGAGAGGATCAAATACATCACTTCAACCAGGAGAATAAATATACTCGGCTTGTTTTGCAATTGACTTTTATTAGGAGACCCCACTTTATACAGATCAATGACACTTGAGAACAGGCTTAGCGTAATGACTGTGTTCAAACTACTACAGGTACCTTGACGTTGCTACATGTAGATAAGGGAGACATCATCATACGGTGTATGGCGGGGATATTGTCGTACTGGGTGTAGATGTTTTACCCAATATATTTTTTAACATTTCCTAAACCTTTCACTGGATTTGAAGAAAAAAACGTGTCTCATAACAGTTTGCTTATTTCACGTTTCCTGACCGAACACAGCCATAAAACCTACTTGGGTGACATATTTGAAGACTACAAATATGACTGTTAAATGGTGTTTTATTGTGACCGCAAGATGTAGAGATATTTTACGGGATTGATAGTATTTTTTATTGAGTATGGGGAACTGATGTGACCAACAGAAGGTGAACTCATGTGACCAACAGAAGGTGAACTCATCTGACCAACAGAAGGTGAACTCACGTGACCAACAGAAGGTGAACCCATGTGACCAACAGAAGGTGAACTCATGTGACCAACAGAAGGTGAACCCATGTGACCAACAGAAGGTGAACTCATGTGACCAACAGAAGGTGAACTCATGTGACCAACAGAAGGTGAAATCATGTGACCAACAGAGGGTGAACTCATGTGACCAACAGAAGGTGAACTGATGTGAACTCATGTGACCAACAGAAGATGAACTGATGTGACCAACAGAAGGTGAACTGATGTGACCAACAGAAGGTGAAATAATGTGACCAACAGATGGTGAACTCATGTGACCAACAGAAGGTGAACTCATGTGACCAACAGAAGGTGAACTCATGTGACCAACAGAAGGTGAACTGATGTGAACTCATGTGACCAACAGAAGGTGAAATCATGTGACCAACAGAAGGTGAACTCATGTGACCAACAGAGGGTGAACTCATGTGACCAACAGAAGGTGAACTCATTGACCAACAGAAGGTGAACTGATGTGAACTCATGTGACCAACAGAAGGTGTACGTGATACTCCACCACAAACGTGAATGTTACCGTGATGCAATGTTTATGTGTAGATATACCGGAAGCGTGTTCGGGTTGTCTTTGAAGTGTCTATATTTAAACACACATACGTCAGGGAGGTATGTGCATCGTCAACTGCCATACAAACTGAGTTTATTCAGGAAGCAGCTGGGATTTCACTGCAGTTAACAGAAGATTTTAGCACAAAAACAAAATGGTCTCTGACGTCAATAACGGCAAGTCCGGATCGACACTGAGGTCTATGGGGGATAAGGATTGAACAAAGACTACAGTTTGCCGCAAACAAATTATACATTATTCAAACTAGCAACCGACTGCTTTGTTCTTTGTACATATACATGTGTGTGCATATTTGAAAACAGATGGAATAGAATGGAATTGTGATCTAAGCTTGAAGATTTTGTATCAGGTAACTTTCAGGCATGAATGTGTTTCAATTACCAAATATGATACATATAGTGGACTAGCAACAATTACCGTATGTATTGGTTTATAACCCTTCCCTCGTAAATACTAGGGACATATGTTTATAAATAGTGCGTGTTTACATGTAGAACACAGGTGGCCACATAGTGCGTATTTACATGTAGAACTTAAATAACATAGTACGTGTTTAAACGTAAGGCACAGATGGCAGTCGGAGCCATTGGCCACATAGTGCGTGTTTACGTGAAGAACTTTAATTACATAGTACGTGTTTACATGTAGAACACAGATAGGCGAGCGGAACGACTGACCTCATAGTGCGTGTTTACATGTAGAACACAGGTGACAATCAGAGCCACTGGCCACACAGTGCGTGTTTACATGTAGAACACAGGTAGCGAGCGGAGCCACTGGCCTCATAGTGCGTGTTTACATGTAGAACACAGGTGGCGAGCGGAACCACTGGCCTCATAGTGCGTGTTTACATGTAGAACACAGGTGGCGAGCGGAACCACTGGCCTCATAGTGCGTGTTTACATGTAGAACACAGGTGGCGAGCGGAACCACTGGCAACATTGTGCGAGTTTACATGTAGAACACAGGTGGCGAGCGGAACCACTGGCCTCATAGTGCGTGTTTACATGTAGAACACAGGTGGCGAGCGGAACCACTGGCCTCATAGTGCGTGTTTACATGTAGAACACAGGTGGCGAGCGGAACCACTGGCAACATTGTGCGAGTTTACATGTAGAACACAGGTGGCGAGCGGAACCACTGGCCTCATAGTGCGTGTTTACATGTAGAACACAGGTGGCGAGCGGAACCACTGGCAACATTGTGCGAGTTTACATGTAGAACACAGGTGGCGAGCGGAACCACTGGCCTCATAGTGCGAGTTTACATGTAGAACACAGGTGGCGAGCGGAACCACTGGCCTCATAGTGCGTGTTTACATGTAGAACACAGGTGGCGAGCGGAACCACTGGCCTCATAGTGCGTGTTTACATGTAGAACACAGGTGGCGAGCGGAACCACTGGCCTCATAGTGCGTGTTTACATGTAGAACACAGGTGGCGAGCGGAACCACTGGCAACATTGTGCGAGTTTACATGTAGAACACAGGTAGCGAGCGGAACCACTGGCCTCATAGTGCGTGTTTACATGTAGAACACAGGTGGCGAGCGGAACCACTGGCAACATTGTGCGAGTTTACATGTAGAACACAGGTGGCGAGCGGAACCACTGGCAACATTGTGCGAGTTTACATGTAGAACACAGGTGGCGAGCGGAACCACTGGCCTCATAGTGCGTGTTTACATGTAGAACACAGGTGGCGAGCGGAACCACTGGCCTCATAGTGCGTGTTTACATGTAGAACACAGGTGGCGAGCGGAACCACTGGCCTCATAGTGCGTGTTTACATGTAGAACACAGGTGGCGAGCGGAACCACTGGCAACATTGTGCGTGTTTACGTGTAGAACACAGGTGGCGAGCGGAACCACTGGCCTCATAGTGCGTGTTTACATGTAGAACACAGGTGGCGAGCGGAACCACCGGCAACATTGTGCGTGTTTACATGTAGAACACAGGTGGCGAACGGAACCACTGGCCTCATAGTGCGAGTTTACATGTAGAACACAGGTGGCGAGCGGAACCACCGGCAACATTGTGCGTGTTTACATGTAGAACACAGGTGGCGAGCGGAACCACTGGCAACATTGTGCGAGTTAACATGTAGAACACAGGTGGCGAGCGGAACCACTGGCAACATTGTGCGAGTTAACATGTAGAACACAGGTGGCGAGCGGAACCACCGGCAACATTGTGCGTGTTTACATGTAGAACACAGGTGGCGAGCGGAACCACTGGCCTCATAGTGCGTGTTTACATGTAGAACACAAGCTCCACTGGTTCGGTTTCCTTGGTCAAAGCTGAGCCGAATAAATTCACATAAAAAATTAAGGAGCTCTTTAGAGTATTCAACAGCAACGGACTTTGGTCTATATAGATATTATTGATAAAATGCATACATCTTCGTTCCTGTCTCGATTGAGTCAGTGAGGTAGGTTTGACGTTGCTTATTACACTCTCTACAGAAGAAAAGCCTAAAGGGACACAGGTCCCGGACGTTTTCAACTTTAGTGAACCCATGAGCACGCACAAACGGGGCGAATCTGAGATTCGAACTCATGATGAGCCGGTCTGACGATGCGGGAAGTGTTGAACGTCAAGATGGTATCGTTCAGGAAGAGGTTCAGGAAACTTAGTATGTATGTTTTGTAATGAGCCAGTAGATGAGTATTGGACATCATAGCCAACACATAACAGTCCCTCATGAAGCCTTATGGAGCCTTATGCCAAATGGAACCTTTAATATAGTAAACCAAACCTTGACTGATTTTGTGATCGTTGAAATGTGACCCAACACTAAATCAGCGGTCCATGCAGAAACTCAGCGTGTAGGGTCGACCTACCTCATCTTACAACACTCACGAAGTGCGTGGGGCCAATCCTATTGAAGCTCTAAAGGAATAGGCATAAGACGGATTTGATAAGAAAAGGCGTGATGGGCGACCACGGTGTACAGACCGGACGAGTCCGTTGCTAATATGCTTGTATTGATTGAGTATTGTTTCAGGTTAATCTATGCTTTGGAACCAATGTAATGCGATTTCTGACTGAATATTTGATGACTTAAACAAACTCTTCTTGTCAGCTGGGATATTTCATACTTGACTGATTGCATTTTCTTTGTAGACAGGTGTTCGTGGACCGTGAAATTACGCCTGCAGCAAAGATAGTTAGGGAGTCACGGTAAACGAGGTAACCTCCTTGCTCGTGTCTTTGATGTTGGAAAGTGCACGTAGTGTAACTACGAGATACACTGACGCAAGAACAGGTGCCTTCACATGATGTGGAAGGGCATATATCAGTCACAATGACAACCACGATCAAACAATCATCCCCGGTGTCCCTGGTGTCCCTGGTGTCCCTGCTCACACTATCTACCCTGGTGTCCCTGGTGTCCCTGCTCAGACTATCTACCCTGGTGTCCCTGGTGTCTCTGCTCACACTATCTACCCTGGAGTCCCTGGTGTCCATGCTTACACTATCTACCCTGGTGTCCCTGGTGTCCCTGCTCACACTATCTACCCTGGTGTCCTTGGTGTCCATGCTTACACTATCTACCCTGGTGTCCTTGGTGTACCTGCTCACACTATCTACCCTGGTGTCCCTGGTGTCTCTGCTCACACTATCTACCCTGGTGTCCTTGGTGTCCCTGCTCACACTATCTACCCTGGTGTCCCTGGTGTCCCTGCTCAGACTATCTACCCTGGTGTCCCTGGTGTCTCTGCTCACACTATCTACCCTGGAGTCCCTGGTGTCCATGCTTACACTATCTACCCTGGTGTCCCTGGTGTCCCTGCTCACACTATCTACCCTGGTGTCCTTGGTGTCCCTGCTTACACTATCTACCCTGGTGTCCCGGATGTCCCTGCTCACAATATCTACCCTGGTGTCCTTGGTGTCCATGCTTACACTATCTACCCTGGAGTCCATGGAGTCCCTGGTGTCCCTGTTTACACTATCTACCCTGGTGTCCTTGGTGTCCATGCTTACACTATCTACCCTGGTGTCCCTGGTGTCCCTGGTGTCCATGCTTACACTATCTACCCTGGTGTCCCTGGTGTTCCTGGTGCCCCTGCTCACACTATCTACCCTGGTGTCCCTGGTGTCCATGCTCACACTATCTACCCTGGTGTCCCTGGTGTCCATGCTCACACTATCTACCCTGGTGTTCCTGGTGCCCCTGCTCACACTATCTACCCTGGTGTCCTTGGTGTCCATGCTTACACTATCTACCCTGGTGTCCCTGGTGTCCCTGGTGTCCTTGGTGTCCCTCCTCACACTATCTACCCTGGTGTCCCTGGTGTTCCTGCTCACACTATCTACCCTGGTGTCCCTGGTGTTCCTGGTGCCCCTGCTCACACTATCTACCCTGGTGTCCTTGGTGTCCATGCTTACACTATCTACCCTGGTGTCCCTGGTGTCCTTGGTGTCCCTCCTCACACTATCTACCCTGGTGTCCCTGGTGTTCCTGCTCACACTATCTACCCTGGTGTCCCTGGTGTTCCTGGTGCCCCTGCTCACACTATCTACCCTGGTGTCCCTGTTTACACTATCTACCCTGGTGTCCTTGGTGTCCATGCTTACACTATCTACCCTGGTGTTCCTCGTGCCCCTGCACACACTATCTACCCTGGTGTCCCTGTTTACACTATCTACTCTGGTGTCCTTGGTGTCCATGCTTACATTATCTACCCTGGTGTCCCTGGTGTTCCTGGTGCCCCTGCTCACACTATCTACCCTGGTGTCCCTGTTTACACTATCTACCCTGGTGTCCCTGCTCACACTATCTACCCTGGTGTCCCTGTTTACACTATCTACCCTGGTGTCCCTGCTCACACTATCTACCCTGGTGTCCCTGTTTACACTATCTACCCTGGTGTCCCTGCTCACACTATCTACCCTGGTGTCCCTGTTTACACTATCTACCCTGGTGTCCCTGGTGTCCCTGGAGTCCCAGGGGTCCATGCTTACACTATCTACCCTGGTGTTCCTGGTGCCCCTGCACACACTATCTACCCTGGTGTCCCTGTTTACACTATCTACCCTGGTGTCCCTGCTCACACTATCTACCCTGGTGTCCCTGTTTACACTATCTACCCTGGTGTCCCTTGTGTCCCTGGTGTCCCTGTTGTCCATGCTTACACTATCTACCCTGGTGTCCCTGGTGTTCCTGGTGCCCCTGCTCACACTATCTACCCTGGTGTCCCTGTTTACACTATCTACCCTGGTGTCCCTGCTCACACTATCTACCCTGGTGTCCCTGTTTACACTATCTACCCTGGTGTCCCTTGTGTCCCTGGTGTCCCTGGTGTCCATGCTTACACTATCTACCCTAGTGTCCCTGGTGTTCCTGGTGCCCCTGCTCACACTATCTACCCTGGTGTCCCTGGTAGTCCTGGTGCCCCTGCTCACACTATCTACCCTGGTGTCCCTGGTGTTCCTGGTGCCCCTGCTCACACTATCTACCCTGGTGTCCCTGTTTACACTATCTACCCTGGTGTCCTTGGTGTCCATGCTTACACTATCTACCCTGGTGTTCCTGGTGCCCCTGCTCACACTATCTACCCTGGTGTCCCTGTTTACACTATCTACCCTGGTGTCCTTGGTGTCCATGCTTACACTATCTACCCTAGTGTCCCTGGTGTTCCTGGTGCCCCTGCTCACACTATCTACCCTGGTGTCCCTGTTTACACTATCTACTCTGATGTCCTTGGTGTCCATGCTTACACTATCTACCCTGGTGTCCCTGGTGTTCCTGGTGCCCCTGCTCACACTATCTACCCTGGTGTCCCTGGTAGTCCTGGTGCCCCTGCTCACACTATCTACCCTGGTGTCCCTGGTGTTCATGGTGCCCCTGCTCACACTATCTACCCTGGTGTCCCTGGTGTCCCTGGTTACACTGTCTACCCTGGTGTCCTTGGTGTCCCTGGTTACACTATCTACCCTGGTGTCCCTGGTGTTCATGGTGCCCCTGCTCACACTATCTACCCTGGTGTCCCTGATGTTCCTGGTGCCCCTGCTCACACTATCTACCCTGGTGTCCCTGCTCACACTATCTACCCTGGTGTCCATGGTTTCCCTCCTCACACGATCTACCCTGGTGTCTCTGCTCACACTATCTACCCTGGTGTCCTTGGTGTCCCTGCTCACACTATCTACCTTGGTTTCCCTGCTCACACTTTCTACCCTGGTGTCCCTGCTCACACTATCTACCCTGGTGAGCTTGGTGTCCCTGCTCACACTTTCTACCTTGGTTTCCCTGCTCACACTATCGACCCTGGTGTCCCTGGTGTCTCTGTTCACACTATCTACCCTGGTGTCCCTGGTGCCCCTGCTCACACTATCTACCCTGGTGTCCATGGTTTCCCTCCTCACACGATCTACCCTGGTGTCTCTGCTCACACTATCTACCCTGGTGTCCTTGGTGTCCCTGCTCACACTATCTACCCTGGTGAGCTTGGTGTCCCTGCTCACACTATCTACTTGGTTTCCCTGCTCACACTATCTACCCTGGTGTCCCTGGTGTCTCTGCTCACACTATCTACCCTGGTGTCCTTGGTGTCCATGCTCACACTTTCTATCCTGGTGTCCCTGATGTCCCTGCTCACACTATCTACCCTGGTGTCCCTGGTGTCCCCGCTCACACTATCTACCCTGGTGTCCTTGGTGTTTCTGCTCACACTATCTACCCTCGTGTCCCTGATGTCCCTGCTCACACTATCTTACCTGGTGTCCTTGGTGTTTCTGCTCACACTATCTACCCTCGTGTCCCTGATGTCCCTGTTCACACTATCTACCCTGGAATCCCTGGTGTTCCTGGTGTTCCTGGTGCCCCTGCTCCCACTATCTACCCTGGTGTCCCTGCTCACACGATCTACCCTGGTGTTCCTGCTCACACGATCTACCCTGGTGTTCCTGCTCACACTATCTACCCTGGTGTCCCTGCTCACACGATCTACCCTGGTGTTCCAGCTCACACGATCTACCCTGGTGTTCCTGCTCACACGATCTTCCCCCTGCTCACACTATCTACCCTGGTGTCCCTGCTCACACTATCTACCCTGGTGTCCCTGCTCACACGATCTACCCTGGTGTTCATGCTTACAATATCTACCCTGATGTCCATGCTTACAATATCTACCCTTCCCCATACGTCGTCTTACCCTCTAGCCCCTCACCCGTACGCCGTCTTACCTTCCATCCCCTCCCCTATACGCCGTCTTACCATCCATCCCCTCCCCCACACGCCGTCTTACCTTCCATCCCCTCCCCCATACGCCGTTGTACCTTTCAACCCATCCCCCATACGCCGTCTTACCTTCCATCCCCTCCCCCATACGCCGTTGTACCTTTCAACCCCTCCCCAATACGCCGCCGTTCGTACCTTCCATCCCCTCCCCCATACGCCGTCTTACCTTCCAACCCCTCCCCCATGCGCCGTCTTACCTTCCAACCCCTCCCTCATACGCCGTCTTACCTTCCAACCCCTCCCTCATACGCCGTCTTTACTTCCATCTACTCCACCATACGCCGTCTTACCTTCCAACCCCTCCCCCATGCGCCGTCTTACCTTCCAACCCCTCCCCCATGCGCCGTCTTACCTTCCAACCCCTCCCTCATACGCCGTCTTTACTTCCAACCCCTCCCCCATACGCCGTCTTTACTTCCAACCCCTCCCCCATACGCCGCCTTTACTTCCATTCCCTCCACCATACGCCGTCTTTACTTCCAACCCCTCCCCCATACGCCGTCTTTACATCCAACCCCTCCACCATACGCCGTCTTTACTTCCAACCCCTCCATCACACGCCGTCTTAACTTCCATCCCCTCCACCATACGCCGTCTTTACTTCCAACCCCTCCCCCATACGCCGTCTTTACTTCCAACCCCTCCCCCATACGCCGTCTTTACTTCCATCCCCTCCACCATACGCCGTCTTTACTTCCAACCCCTCCCCCATACGCCGTCTTTACTTCCATCCCCTCCACCATACGCCGTCTTTACTTCCATCCCCTCCCCCATACGCCGTCTTTACTTCCATTCCCTCCACCATACGCCGTCTTACTTCCATCCCCTCCACCACACGCCGTCTTACCTTCCATCCCCTCCCACACACGCCGTCTTACCCTCCAACCCCTCCCCCATACGCCGTCTTAACTTCCATCCCCTCCACCACACGCCGTCTTTACTTCCAACCCCTCCCCCATACGCCGTCTTACCCTCCAACCCCTCCACCATTAGCCGTCTTAACTTCCATCCCCTCCACCATACGCCGTCTTTACTTCCAACCTCTCCCCCATACGCCTTCTTTACTTCCAACCCCTCCACCATACGCCGTCTTTACTTCCAACCCCTCCACCATACGCCGTCTTAACTTCCATCCCCTCCACCATACGCCGTCTTTACTTCCAACCCCTCCCACATACGCCGTCTTTACTTCCAACCCCTCCCCCATACGCCGTCTTTACTTCCATCCCCTCCACCAAACGCCGTCTTTACTTCCAACCCCTCCCCCATACGCCGTCTTTACTTCCAACCCCTCCACCATACGCCGTCTTTACTTCCAACCCCTCCCCCATACGCCGTCTTTACTTCCAACCCCTCCACCATACGCCGTCTTAACTTCCATCCCCTCCATCATACGCCGTCTTAACTTCCATCCCCTCCCACACACGCCGTCTTACCCTCCAACCCCTCCCTCACACGCCGTCCTACCCTCGATTGTTTGTAAGCATTCCAATTTTATCGTCAATCAGCAAATGATGTGGATGCTGCTTACATCTTCTATGATTTATCGTGCAAGACATGATAGTGTCGAGAAATGTTCCAATGATTTATATTAATAATTAGTCATGTACTTTCTATCCGGCACAGGAACATTCATCAATTTACCCTCCACATACACCCTTCTGTCCGGTCATACCACTGACCCAAAGCGAGTCAGGGATGGTATTGACCACACCCTCCAATAACCGGAAACACACAATTGGTCATTCTCAACACTCTGACGCAATGAACCAGCACAGGGAGTGGGTGGTGCACGGTGCACAAGGGCAACATTACATGTAATTTCGTGCATGTCAATCAGGAAATATAAACAATACCTTGTGCAGCGTCACTTGTTTCCATGTCCGTCCACAGATCGTGTAATTACTAGTGAGAATAATCTAATTTCACAGCAGCGTGTTGGGTATCCCTTGCCTCTGCATCAGTGCAGCGCATACAACGCGGGAAGCCAGTCATATTGCACGGTGTGATTTTGACTGGAAACGCGTTTCCTTCCTTTGTGTGTCCTTCTTACACACACTGTACCATTCGCATTGTGAACTGCTATGACTAACTAGGAAGTAGAGTCATGCTTGGGGACAATATTTGAAACTACCCAGTGTCATTATACAGGAAGACATGCGCTCGTTTGCGAAACCAAAAATAGTGTCTCCTTATCTCATGTCGTAAGTTTGTTTGTTCGTTTGTTCGTTGTTTCACACTCAGCAATATTGCAGCTATTTGACGGCGGTCTGTAGATAATCGAGTCCGACCAGACAATCCAGTGATTGACATGATAAGCATTGACCTACGCAATTTGAAATCGATGAGATGCATGAGCCAAGTCAGTGAGCCTGACCAACTGATCCCGTTAGTCGACTCTTACAACAAGCATGGGTTACTGAAGACCATTTCCACCCAGGATTCTCACAGGGGTGTATTAACATATCATCAGGTTTAGAAATAATATTATGAACCAAGTGTATGTCCAAGTGAGACTTGGTCAAGCAAGATTCAGTTCCTATTCCACACGTTTAGGCAATATTCGGTACTGGTACACAATTGGTACTCGGTTTGATCTGAGGAAAGACGAGTAAGTGAGTGAATGTGACGCCACAGTCAGCAACATCACGCAGGCGTCCACTGGATGTGTTTTTTGACTAACCACACCAGTTGTTCACACCTTCCACGTTGTCATGGTACGACGACACACCAGGCCACACATTGTAGCCAATTACTCCTGTAGTCGCCTCCAACCAAAGGCGGTAGGTACCACGGCACCATGTTCCTACACACGAATCCTCCAGGGGAATCTATTGAGAATCTATCAACGCCAGAGCGACCCAAGAGCTAACACCACCATCCGTTCGGTCCTCAGCCTAGATTCAGACAGCAAACGAGATGTTTGAAATGTTGGCCATGTAGACCAATCGACGACGGATGATGTTATTGCTAGAAATATTGCATCCAGGAGTTCCCATAGGACTCATCCTACTGCTACCAATCTCTAGGTCATATAATCACAGGCGACTTCTCCATCATTAACAATAACAACCTTCGTCAGTAACACCAAAATATCGTGAGCAACCTCCTACCAATTGGGATCACAACTTTAAAATCAATATGGATGTTGTCGACGCATGTGCCAACAGAGAAGAAGAGCCTGTTGCATGTCCTTCAGTGTGGTTAGGTCAGTGCGTGGTGTTGTCATTGGTAGAATGCACAAACTAAAAAAGAGGAAACAGAAATGGAACAAACCCATTCTGTCCCAGCCAGTTGTCATCCAAAGTCAGGATATAAAAGCCCTATAAAGTATGTAGTTCTTCCCATTGACAAGGTCTCAAATATAATAACCATTATATGTAAGCATCACTATATTAATTGTTTAATCAAAGAACTTGGTATAAATGACATATCAAATAATACCACAAACCAGGCCAGTCTGTAAATTGAGGAAGAAATCGGCCCAAACCATGCATCAGTACCATCAACTTTAGACTTGACTTCAAAACTTGAAGACATCTCCATTCCTCCATAAAAACTCGTACAGAGAGATATATTTTGCTTGGTCCTGCTAATGTACCAACAAATCCCTGTCTAAAAGAATAACCATAATCCTCAATACAATCAAGGCAGGACTTTCTATATATTCACAGAAAGTATTTGAGACAAGTGGAATTAATACCATGTGGATTCTCAAAAACTCAAAGGATTAGTTTAACTTTTTGCAATCTCAGAAAAGAACCAGGATTAATTCTCTCAAAACATTTGACTTTTCAACACTGTGCACCTCTATCCCACATGATAAAAGGAAAACTTAATTCCTTGATCCATGGGGCTTTTCTTGCAAAACGTGGTGACCATAGTTACGTATCTAACTTCAGAGCTTCAGGTCAATTTGTCAAAAATGCCATCTGAAGAAAACAGTATGCGAAATGACGGAGTTCCTCATTGATAATTTGCAGGTAAGACATTTAGGCAAGAGGGAGGTATCCACATGGGCACCAATTGCTCTCCCCTTTTCACTGATGTGTTCCTTTGTGCATATGTGAATCAGCATTCCTGCTCGGATTTGCAATGTTAAAACAAGGTCATTTGGTCAAGACGTTGAACTTAAGCTTCAGGTGTATCGACAATCGGATATCGTTCAATAACCATCAAACATCAAATTCCCTTCCACTGATTTACCCACCTGGACTAGAAATAAAGGAGACCAGCGAGACCGCCGCATCTGTTACATATTTAGATCTATGCATAGAGATTCAGAGGGACAAAATACTCTCCACAAGACGGTATTACAAGAGGGATGACTTTACTTCAACTTTCCGTTTATATCGAGCAATGTTCCTGCAGCTACAGCCCTTGGTGTCTACATTTCACACCTTTTGAGGTACAATCGAGCAAGCTCTTTCTACCAAGATTTCAGACCCGTGAAGAATCCGGGGTAGAATAGGTCTTCGGCAACCCATGCTTGCCGTAAAAGGTGACTATGCTTGTCGTAAGAGGCGACTAACGGGATCGGGTGGTCAGGCTCGCTGACTTGGTTAATACATGTCATCGATCCCAATGGCTTGGATCGATGCTCATGATATTAATCACTGGATTGTCTGGTCCAGACTCGATTATTTTACAGACCGCCGTCATATAGCTGGAATATTGCTGAGTGCGGCGTTAAACAACAAACCAACCAACAAACCAAGATTTCAAAGAGCGTCATGCAACTCGTGCTCAGAAGTTGTTGGATGAAGATTACAACATTCAAGGTTTCAGTTAAGATTTCAAAACGTTATATGTGGACATGTGGAGGACATTTCCATATTTGACGCATCAGTGACAAGAGTGATGCCCTATTTGGACTTGTACCGTATGTTCCCGTGTTTTTTCAGGTGAACAATTGACTTGACTTTGCATGTGTTTGAGATGGGTGCCACTGGTGGGACAGGATACGCTCACCTTTTCGCGAACACCTGGTATCATCATTATTTGACAGTGATTCATAAACACAATCATGCTCATGATATACTCGGAATATTACACTCGACTTTGGGGGGCTAAAATTTCTTTTGAATATGGAAAGGATTTTGTCGCTTTTATTAATGATATATAGAGATAGTGCTTTCGTAAATAAATACTGTTTATATAACGGTTAAAGAGTAGTTATATATGCACATAAGTGGGCAGAGGTGGTGCAGGGGTCTAAGCGCCGTAAAATGTTATGCAGCATTTTTCCTAGCAATGTTTGCGTGAGTTCGAATCAAATATTTGCTCCGACGAAGATCCTTTATCTGTCAGTACCATACCATTACTCGTCGTGTTGACGAAAACGGTAAATATCTATGACCTGCATCACTCTATGTTGGCTTTCCATGCAATGGTATAACGGAAATTCTTCCTAGGGCAACTACGATAATTACCATCTCGGCAATGTAATATTTGTTTATGTTCCGGCTAATTTGCAGAAAAGTCCTTTCAAAAAACAGTTTCTGGTTGTGATTATTCGTACAATTATCTGGGCTCTGTGCTTTCTCAGAAGACCTTTCAAATGTTTGGGGTTTTTAAACTCCCAAAACCGTTTCCTAACTTGTTAATGCTCATGCGAGTGTGACCTTAACACAAAAACAAAATATTAATGCTGATGCCTTAGACAACATCTCAGTATATGAAACTGTTGTGGAAAAGTGAGTATTTCTGAAATCTTATCGATTATGAAGCCTTGATGATAAACACCGCTATCATCATGCATACCACACTATAGTATTTTGTGTTTTGTAGTTTTGGAGGATATACTTAGCCATGTTTAACATGCTGTAGTTGTGTTTCCTATATCGATGTCCTGTTTTGACCAGGGTCCCCTCCATCGCATTATTTAATTCCAATCTCACAATCTCAGAATTCTAGCAACGGACGACCGATAAACGCTTTCAAGCTGCATATACATACATGTATATATAAACGTCTGATTAAGTAATCCATAAGAAAGGTATACGATATATTCAAGAGGGCCCCATGGATAACGAGATTTATACACCTCTTATAATACTATATGACACAACGTGACTAATGGCGTGATCATTCCAACAATGACTTGTCTGTTGTAAGATGAATGGTCGTGACGTTTTCAAGGATATCTGTCAATTATTGTTTGAAAATGGATGTGGAAAAGTTTAAATAGCTGCATGTCAAAAACACTTGACAGGGATGAGTTATTAATATGAACTGTGTGATAAAGAAAGAAGTGGTATGAAACAGGTGGTTTCATTTTGAAACATTTTTTTAAATAATACACTTGGACGCCGTTCTTTAAGAAATTAAGTTTAATAACGCATCATCAAATTTATACGAAATTAAATATGTTTTAAGACAAAGAAATATCACGCTGTAACATGAACAACTATACAATTCGTGGGAATCTATGAATTGTCATAATTAATGTCGTACTTCAGCTTCGTGCATCTGATTACACGTTATATCTGTTCTGTAATCATCATCAACATCATCAACAAAGCCATTGACATTTATCACGGTGATGGATCGTAGACAAGTGAATACAGATCCGTGAAGAAGTAAGGACGTTCTGTTACGCAAGTCTAATCTTAGAGATTACTAAACGAGTTCCCGTTAGATAGGTTTTTATCGCGAGGGCATTTCAGAACGTGTGAGTCAGAATACCCCAAGTGAAACGTATGTATGTGTTTGCCAGTCCTAGCTTAAGGCTACTGCAACAACTCGGCGAGTTTTGGGATGCAAGCATATTGTGTCTATCGGGGGCACATAATCTGAATGGGTAAGGTGACATGGGGTTTAACGTCGCGTTCAAAAGTATTGCCCTTGCGTGTGTGTTTGTGTGTGTGTGTTGTTGTGTGTGTGTGTGTTTTTGTGTGTGTTTTTGTGTGTGTGTGTGTGTGTGTGTGTGTGTGTGTGTGTGTGTGTGTGTGTGTGTGTGTGTGTGGCTGCTTGTACTAATCAAGACTGTGTCGATTTCATAGTGCTCGCACACTGAGGTACCATGCCTCAGTTTAACATGAGCACCCCACTCAGACACAGTATACTGACTCCGAGCCGACCAGCCCTATTTAACTCCTTAATGTCGAGCGTCAGGCAGTGTAGCAACAAGTACCATCATTTAACCTCTTTTGGTATGACGCGGCCGGGGATCGAACCCCGGGCATTCCGTTCTCCAGGCAAACGCTCTACCACTAGACCATGGAGGCGATCTAATCTATCTGGGAGAGAGTTGTCTTGTTCACAGTTTCTGCCAACTCCACCATTCAAATAACCGGCTGAAGACCCACAGTAGTCCGGTCCGCTCGCATTGATATTACACCATGTTATCCTCCAAAGCACGGGCAATACAATGAGAACCGGTGCACACAGACAAGTGGTTGACAGCATGAACAAAGACCCTATAAGGCTGAAACAATGTCGATGTGAAATGAATGAATATGTTCAAAGATTACTTGAAGTAAACAGTTTCTGGGTGGGTAGATTTCACAAACAGTTTATTTTATGTTTGGTGCGGCTGTTAAAATACGGACACTACCGCGAGTTAACATCGGCGTCATTTCAGTCACACTACGGCGACTCCGTTATGGTTGGGTTTTTTGCGTAAACAATGTCTCTGTGAACTCTTATCCTGGAACGTGTGGTCTAGTGATTCGGTTTTGTCGTGACGTGCAGACAGCCTATAAGCCATCAGTTTACATCCACATAATTATGTGAGGGAGTTACGGAAGCGTACTGGGGCCAAGGTGATTTTTTTTTGTCTAAGTATCTCCTACGTAGGACTTAGTATCTTCTACGTAGGACTTAGTATCTCCTACGTAGGACTTAGTATGGCCTAGAATTACTATCTCCTACGTAGGACTTGGTATGGACTAGAATATTTATCTCCTACGTAGGACTTAGTATCTTCTACGTAGGACTTAGTATGGCCTATTATCACTATCTCCCACGTAGGACTTAGTATCTCCTACGTAGGACTTAGTATCTTCTACGTAGGACTAAGTATTTCCTACGTAGGACTTACTATCTCTTACGTAGGACTTAGTATGGCCTATAATCACTATCTCCTACGTAGGACTTAGTATCTTCTACGTAGGATTTAATATCTCTTACGTAGGACTTAGTATCTCCTACGTAGGAGATAATAAGTCTTACGTAGGGAGGCTGACACACGTCGTTTCGAGGTGATACAGACAAATAGAAGGTCAAACGCCATCGCCCGTCTGGTAATCCTAAACTTGCCTTTAGTAATGATATTCTTCCATGTGAATTTGTTTGAAAACAAAGTTATATCTAAGTGTTTCAACCACGATTACCGCAACCCTCTAACTGACCCCGTGTGTGTATTTCTCCAGACATATCTATCGGAGATCCGGCGTTTATTGAAGGTCCGGCGTCTATCGGAGATCCGGCGTTTATTGAAGGCCCGGCATCTATCGGAGACCTGGCGTTTATTGAAGGCCCGGCATCTATCGGAGACCTGGCGTTTAATGGAGACGGGTTATTAGGAGTTGTAAAGATAGGCCGCATAATGCTCGGGGCCACAAACCCACTGTAGTCCAATTCGGCGTCTATGGGAAACCCGGCGTCTATTGGAGAATAGGAGAGTGCTGTAGGCCCGGCGTTTATTGGAGATCTCGCGTCTGTTGGAGACCCGGCGTTTATTGAAGACTTGGCGTCTGTTGGAGACCCGGCGTTTATTGAAGACTTGGCGTCTGTTGGAGATCCGACGTTCAAAAGAGACAGCATATTTTAGGAGGTGAGTGAGTTAAATTTAACGCTGCTTTTAAGAGTATTCCAGTTATATCGCGGTGCTTATTGTGGGAGAAAAGCCCGAAGTGATGCAGGTCTCAGACGTTAACCACTTTAGGTATGTTGCTGAAAAAATCTAGAAACATAATCGAGGCGAACCAGGATTGGAACCCACAATCATAGGTTTCTGCACATTGAATTGCGGGGCCTAAGACGACTGGGCCACCCGTGGCCCCCTTAATGTTATGAAGATGGGCCACATGATACTCGGGGAGATTGGAGCCCTAGCGTACGGCGTTAAGTCTTGATCGGACCATTCAGTGTGCGCTTTCAAATTTGGATCATTCATTTACTGTTGTACTGAACCCCTATGTGTATACGATACACGGCGTCTAGCAGGGGAAATTCGGCATGTGTTGAAACTAGCAACGCAGAAATGTTTGTGTGTGGATGAATGACATAGTTTATAAGATTGTACACTGTTATGGGGTGTCGTGGTAACGCTTATGTTATATACTGCTGGCAGGGTTTAGTTGTATCGTAAATTTAGAAATTGTTCTGAACACATTTGGTATGGATTAATGTGCTGATGAACATTCAAAAAACATGTACATGCTGTGTATAGATTTGCAGTGACTCATTCAGGTGTAGTTATGAGAGTAGTAGGTGACGCATTAAAGTTGGTTCCAACGACAGGTTCATTATTTTGGATCCCAGTATAATATTTCTCTTCTGGTCACTATTTGTCCCAAAATGTCCAGAACTGGACGCCAGTCGCGGCAAGCATTTCTCCTGATACGAAAAATACAATCACCCATCCTACTTGAAAAATAACGGCACACAAAAATCCATTATTCATTTTATTTTTAAAAGTTCTTCTCTATCACACACAGACAGGTCAGCGTTTCGCAGAGGAACGTCCAAAAGTAATAAATTAGTTTTTTTCTACATTTAGGCACTACTATTAGGATTGTCTGTCCCATTTCTAGTTTGTTTGTTGTTTAACGCCGCACTTAGCTTAATTCCAGCTACATGTAAATAATCAAGTCTGGGCCAGACAAGCCAGTGATTGACATCATGAGCATCGATCTACGCAATTGGGATACGATGACATGCATCATCAACCAAGTCAGCGAGCCTGACCACCCGATCCCTTCATAGTCGTCTTTTACGGCAAGCATGGGTTGCTGAAGATCTATTCTACCCCGGGTCTTCAGGGGTCCTGTCCCATTTCTAAATCATGTTTAAGGTGTCCAATTAAAAAGGAAAACGAGTGTATGTGTCTCAATGCGAGAACGTGGTGGTGTTATCAACTCGCTTGCGAGGAGGCTGTAGGTAACCTCTTCAGTCACTGGTTGAGCGCTCAACACTTTCCCACAGGGGTTGAGTCACCCCTGTGACGTTATTAAACATGTCCTATCGTTTATATACGATGTGTTTTAATGTGCAGGCACAACAATGACTCAAACAAATCCACACGCCCACGCCCAGATCCAGCAACGGTATAAGTGCTATATGTTCCACGCATGCACGATACACAGAGTTTACTCATCATGCCCTCATCATGTTACATTTCATAACAGTCCTCGCTAACGCTGTACATCTGAATGAGAAATCGTGAGTTCAGCATAAAAGCAGGTCACCCATGGACATCTCCAGGTATGTTGTGAATGTATAGTTTCCCGAGCTGCCTTCCGTACAGGGACGCATACAAATAAACGGAAAAAATGTAACAGAAGTGTACTCACTGTGATTCAGCGCTACACTCGTCGTCAACAAGCGTGGTTATATAATGCGCTATCGCAACACAGTGTCGGTGGTGTCCTCTCGTCAGCTGGACCGAAGACTTAGCAAATATACCGCTTCTCTCCAAACCACTTGAGCTCTCTTATACATAAGCAAGGAGGCCCCTGTGCCCATATGTCTGTGTCTGTTTATGTTGAGACCAAGGAGAGGTTTGCTCAGGCGATGAATTGTTAATGTGTCGTTTTATTTGTGACATTCTAGCGTGACACTATTATAATCACAGTCCGGGGTACACAAGCATTGTCTCCTCTCTCCACCACCAGAGCATGACAGTAGAGTACATCAGGTCTTAAGTCGCGGCTCATCTGAACAGTCGTCCGATAACCTTTTTATCAGGTTTTCACTCAGGGAAAAAATAATGTCTGATTGTTTTCTGCTATTTGGGTAGGTTTGTTAACTATTAAAAGAACATCCTGTAACTCATAATGTGATGTGTATTGCTTTGGGTGAGTGAGTATGGTTTAACGCCGCTTTTAGCAATATTCCAGCAATATCACGGCGGGGGACACCAGAAATGGGCTTCACACATTGTACCCATGTCGGGAATCGAACCCGGGTCTTCGGCGTGACGAGCGAACGTTTTATCCACTAGGCTATCCGACCGCCCCTGTATTCCTTTGGACATGGATTGATGGGTCTACTTCTACATGAAATAAACTGCTGGGCAAAAGAAAGTACACCCCCATGTTTGATGGTGGCTAACAGGAAGAAACAGAAAATGGCTATTCCATGGTATTTGATACGGGTGTCATTGTTGTTTTTCGGGGACTGTTTTTAGCCAAATAACAGTTTGATGACGTTTGTATTTTTGTGGTCAAATTCAATTTTATTGTATGCTTTCTTTTAACCGGCATTTATGTGGGTTTTTTAATCTTCCAAAGAAGCCTCTTCCGTAGTAGTCTTTACAACTTCACCAAACCATCTATTCCGGGGTAGGAAGAATCCAAAGTTTGTTTGTTTGTTGTTTTACGCCGCACTCAGTATTCCAGCTATATGACGGCAGACTGTAAAACATTAAGTCTGGACCAGACATCCAGTGAACGATGTCATGAGCATCGAACCGCGCAAGTGGGATATAACATGCATCCGCCAAGTCAACGAGTCTGACCACCCGATTCCGATAGGTGCATCTTACGAGAAGCACACGGGTAAGCTGGAGATTGGGAGAAGTGGAAGAAGTGTGATGGGTGACCACCTGTGAACACCTATTTCCCAGACCACCTGCGTGGTGGATAGGGGGTCGACCCGGAGAGCGGAAGGTCGGTGGTTCGATCCCCGGCCGCGATTTACCAAGAGACGTTAAAAGATGGTTCTTAATTGTTGTTTCCCTGCCTGACACTGGTGATAAAACAAGGACTGGACGGCTCGGAGTCAGTTTACTGTGTCCGAGTGGGGTATTCATGTTAAAACTGCGGTAAGGTATCTTTGTGGGCTAGAACCATAAAACCGGCATTAGTCCGGATTGGCACAAGCAGTCACACACGCGCAAATACACACATGCATGCACGTTGCTATTTAAGTGCAAGACTCTTTCAAGAATGCAACGTCAAACTCAATTTCACCCAAGCTGTCGTACTTGGACGGGCTCAGTTCTCGTTCACATTGTCGTCCACAGCGTTATCTAACTAGGCTCGATTACTTATTCGTAACATAGGTGGCCCAGTGGTCTGGACGCCGCAACACGCTGGGTGCCGTAGTCGTCTGTATCCGATGATCGTAGGTTCGAATCCCAGTTCGCCCTGATTGTGCTTGTAAGCACCAACACGTGCTGGGGGTATTCAGAGCCTGCCTCGCTTTGAGATGGGCGCTGAATATAAACCAAAGTCTTATGAATTCCCGACTCGCTTGAGAACTTAAATTACAAGCTGTCGTTATGTAGCTGTAATCACTGAACGGTAACTTTCACCATTGTACTCCCTTCTTGATTCAACAGTTAGCCTGTCGGATGTCAGTCCTCAAATGACAACATGTTAGTGTGAAGTATACACGGGAGGTCATGTACATGACAACACTTTAGGAAGCGCCGACATTAATACAGTATGGCCCTCACTCTATGAAGGTTGGTGCAAAAATACATTCATTAAATGTATATCTCATAAAAAGTGTTTATCCGGGGTCTTCAGCAACCCATGCTTGTCGTAAAAGGCGACTATGCTTGTCTTAAGGGGCGACTAACAGGATCGGGTGGTCAGGCTCGCTGACTGGTTGATGTATGACATCGTATCCCAATTGCGCGGAACGGTGCTCATGATGTCGATCACTAGATTATCTGGTCCAGACTCGATTATTTACAGACCGCCGTCATATTGCTGGAATATTACTGAGTGCGGCGTTAAACAACTAACAATCAAACAATATTTACACTACTGTAAAACACTTCCTTGTTTGGTCCAATGATACTCCCTTCAGTAAACAATGGTCACATGCGTGAGTGTCTGTTCTGTGTTGGATATAATGCCGCTATATTATACAGCTATATCACGATGCGTCAGCTTAAATGTTACAGGAAAGCCCAATAAGGAACAATTGCTTTAGACGTTTAATGCATTGGTAACAACTAGGATCAGGGGTTGGCCTTTTCAACACTCACAAACCAAAGTCCAAGGGACGCAACTCTGTTCAGCTAAGTGTGCGTGTGGGGCTACTTGAAACCCTCTACCCCTCATCCTCGCTGAATACAAGATAACTTTGATCCAGAGGATCAACAAATACGGCGCAAAGAAATGTTGTAGCATGCCTACATATTGATGCAAGTACCTGTACTGTCATAAGGCGTACATGTGTGACAGTTTAAATGTTTATATAGTATAAGTATAACAGTAGAATACAAAAATATTATGAAAACAAAACTAGTAATATGTTTTCACAACAATGACTTCCAGAAACATTTGTTATTGTTTTAAGGAACAGGGGGTATTAATTAAGTTGACACAATCATAGTGGTATACATGATACTGTTGACATTGATGTATCTACAGTGGTAACGTTGTTAATATTTTTCATAATTAATCTTTTCAAAGTATAGCTACCTTGTTGTAATATTATTTTATAATGACCGAGATCAGTGGAGACATGCAGATATTGTAACAATTGAAACCCCATAACGTCGTGAGTGCGATTTTTTAAAACCATGAACCATACTTATCTACGAGTTACCTTCCTAATGGTAAAATGTTTACCCCTGTTGCCTGAAACGTCAATTATTTCACGATGTCCAAAAGTGCTAATAACTCGCTACACTGAAACTGGGTCAACGTTTCCCGCATAGCGATAGACTGTAGGCCTGTCCCCGTTTCCCGCATAGCGATAGACTGTAGGCCTTTCCCCGACCCTTTGGTCAGGCAGACTTCGCTGTAAGGAAAAGGGTCAACGTTTCCCGCTTATCGATGTTGTGGGTCTGTCCCTGTCCCTTTCGTCAGGCAGAATTCGCTGTAAGGAAAAGGGTCAACGTTTCCCGCTTATCGATGTTGTGGGTCTGTCCCTGTCCCTTTCGTCAGGCAGTCTTCGCTGTAAGGAAAAGGGTCAACGTTTCCCGCTTATCGATGTTGTGGGTCTGTCCCTGTCCCTTTCGTCAGGCAGACTTCGCTGTAAGGAAAAGGGTCAACGTTTCCCGGTTATCGGTGTTGTAGGTCTGTCCCCGACCCTCTCGTCAGACAGATCATTTTCGCGGAAATGGTCAACGTTTCATCGCAGCGAAATGCTGTTTAATTGGCAAATAGGTCGGATAGAGATAAGACTGGTACCCTGCCCTTCGCCTCATACAGTGGATGCAGCCGAGGCGCAGAGGCCTACAAACCAGTTTAGGACAGAGCAAATCTCCCTCTTATAAATGTTCGAGAATAATACAAACGTGTTAAGTGTAATAATTTACAGTTAGGAATGGGTTTTTTTAAATATGTTCATAATAATTATGTATTTCGTATGTACGCATATCATTATACATAATTTATAATTAAAATATCTGGACACCATCATTGACTCAAAACTCACATGGGATAAAAATACAGTACAGTCGGATGTTTCACTTACATCTATAGGATTGTCCACATGCAGTTAATGGTAGTTCAGGGTGTAGTTTATAAAAATTACTGTAACTGTGGACACTCCTACGTAGGTGAAACATCCCGCCCCATCAACACCAGAATCAAAGAGCACAAAACTTCAACCATCGAATGACAGTGAATCAGCCTTCTGTGACCATATCAGCAACTGCCCAAATCACAACATTAACTGGGAAAACGTCCAGAACCTCTCCGACAACCTCCATGACTTGAACCAGAGCTCCAGATAAGCTTTTGGTGTTGTGGGTATTTTACCCATGCATTTTAAAATCACTGCGTATCAGTAATTCTATCTGGGTATTCAAATTTCTGTTACCCACTAGTTTTTACACATGTGGGTATTTAAGTTAAATATTTAAAAACACTATTCATCTAGTCCCTGCAAACTGGTGTTGTGTGGGTTCGAGAGCTTTATAGGACTCTAAAATACCACGATACTTCCACAAGAAAGTGTGATGGCAAATGATCATGATGTAACTGTCATCGTGGAGTTTGGCAAGGTTGACGGAATGCCCGTTTATGATTTCAAAATAAGTTGCTGATTTGCCAATCGAATACGCAGGGTTACTTCACAATATTTTGAATATACGCACAAGTTTTATTTTTGTAGCGTATCTGTAATGTTCGTTGCGTATTTGATACGCTTGGATATTATTTTACTGCGTATTTCTGCATTTCTGATGCGTTTTTTACGCAGATACGCAGCTTATCTGGAGCTCTGACTTCACTAAAAGAAAACTAACAGAGGCAGTCCACTTTCGCCACAAGCCATCAAGCAACAGAGATCAAGGCTATTTCATCCCATTCGCCTACTATGAACAGTAAGCAATAAGCACCCAGCTATGTATGCTGTGTAATTAGCTTCCTGTTTACTGGCTTCATCGTCATGTGTTCTCTGTCCATGATGTTGTACAGTGTTATCAAAATATACGATACATATGAATCACATGAATTAGGGCTGGGACGAGTCCAAATTTACTACCCGGGTACCCACCACCTTATTACCCGACCCTACCCGGGTACCCGCTTTAGATATTTAGAGATAGGTACAAACTGTCCGATTTGACCTTAGCCCTGGCAAAATGTATTTAGAGACACGTGTAAAACGATCTGGTCATGCATACACTGAAGTTTTATCTTTATTCAAACGGAGCCATTCAAACATTTGAAAGTCAGGAGGAATGGGTGCATTGTCAGAAAGAAATGGGAACATTAGTGACTATAGTGTAACCATAGAGTTTTAGATATTTTTTGTCATTATCGATATATCACGTGAGTAACCACGGGTCCGTGTAGTCTGTGAGCACCCGGGTCCTAGCCAGGACCCACCCGACCGAGTACCCGAGTTACCCGTCCCAACATGCCTGCTCTACATTATTAAACCACATGTAGTGATAAACCTGTCCATCGTTCATATTACCACCTTTGTAAATGAATCTTTAAGTGGCTTAACATAATAATATGTTGTCACACACTGAAATGTATTGTCAATCCATGACGTGTTTCGAAAATGACGGGAGCTACCTAGGGGAGGTAACTCTAAATTTCCCCGCTCGCTTCTGACACTGGTGGAATATCAGGAGCGTCAACTTCCGAAGAAACTAATCAAATCAACATTATGAGTGGTAGTTTGTTTGGATGTCGCTTAGGTTCAGCTGTCTGTCGAAGATTTTCTTGGTTAGCTAGACCGAGAAACGTCCAAGGATACCATGCGTGTGCTGTAAGAAAGACGACACAATCAGTTTTGTTGTCAATTTTGTCATTAGCTTTTTATGTCAATGTGTCTTCGAGAAGCCAAACTGGCACTACCCAGATAAATCTGGTCTATGAGGTTTAACATTGTCACACTTTAACCTGCGTGATATTGTTTTACAAGAGCACAACAATATCACGTATTACTTTATCTGTACGGTTTTGTTCTATTTTATGACCTTGTGACATAATCTAGTTTTTCGCAATAAATACTTTCTTTTATTTCAGTGTCTGTATCTAGATGTCAACTTAGGCAACATAGAGACATGATATCTGTAATAGTAGGCCTCAATATGGCACATGTGCCACTACTGTCCACCTACGATTTTTGAGTATTTTTGCTGTGCTTACAGAACCACTAACTGTGAGCACTGCACATACCGTATTCGACGTAATAAGCGCTCAGGGCGCTCTCAAAATTAGAAATAGGGGGCTCTTATTAGAACATCATTTTGGATCAGAGTTGAAACATAAATTTTGTGGTTTATGCTGACAGCCTGAAATGTTTATGTACGACGGATAATTAAATTGCCCATAACTAAGGGTGCATATAACACACCAGTACGTATCATACGCGAATAAATTAGTCTTGCTTACATTGAACAATCGGAAGAGGTGCTTATTGGGATTGTTCACTAGCCAATATATTAGCAAATATTGCCGTGGGCGCTTATTAGAGCGGAGCGCTTATTATGTCGAATACGGTATTCGCTTTTTGTTACAAGTGCGTAGGGTGGGAATCAAGACAGTGGGGAAAATGCTTTCCTATCAACCTACTGTCCCAGTTATTCCCATTGTCATAGAGAACTTACCAACGTCATCAAGCTCACCCCTTCAGTTAAACAAATTACAGTTCATGTAATCTCTGGTATTGAATACTCTTAACAGTAGATATATTCATTATTTGATGAAGAAATTCTGTTATCGGTGTATCAACTGCCAATAGGCTTAAACCAATATTCCTCACATTTGATCTACACATCATCACATGCTTATTGGTGATACTATTTACAGTAGGGCTGCAACGAATACACTATGAGGCGAATACGATTCATATCACGAATATAGGGTAACGAATACGAATATTAATTCACAATTACAATAACAAGTCAGCAGTTTATGTATTATTTATTATATTCAGTGAAACAATAACAACATATTTTATTTGACATGGTTTGTTAATTATTAATAAATTATACATTTATATACTGCACTTATCCAGGTACTAGTATCTGCTCAAATGCGACATTGACCAGTGAAAACAATACTATCAAATTAAATATTATTAGGGTGTTGTCATTGAAAGAAATCTATGCATATAATATGTTGTTATGGATATTTTTAGGTACAGGGTATGTAAATATACATGATAGCATATTCATAAATATTTGATTCTAGTGGCCATGAATAACGATTTCAATTCATGAATGGTTACGGTTCGATTCACCGAATATGCGAGTGAATCATAACAGCCCTAATTTACAGTGGATTTCATGTAATATTCAGGTTATTCATGTTTGAAGATTGTGCTAAAATAGATTGTAAAATCATATTTCACGGACAAATCCAGACAGTAAGCACTGACTGAAAAAAAAGTTCATCGCCTTTTTGGAGTTCGGTTGAAGGTTGCTCCCTTTTAATGAAAAAGAGCAAAAATAAAACAAGTCACTATCACATGAATGCTATGACATGGTGTTGTAGATAATTGATCCTTGGTGACACCTAGTCGCTAGATTGAACAGCTTGTGCAGAACTCCCAACCCTGAACAGAGATATGCAATGGAAACTGTCATGCATGGACTTAATACACAGATGTTTGTCTACAAAACTGCATATTGCACCAATTTCATTCTTCCTGCACTTCAAATAGTATGTGTCTACTACAATACTTTATCAATCAAAATTTAAATCAACAGATTGATTAATCATGCAGTTGTCATTCTAAAATTCTGATTAACGTAAATAAAATAGGTTGATCATCATATACACCTGCAGTCTGCCAACCATTCTCCAGAATGGTCCAAATGTTGAAATGATTATGATTCTGAATTATATTTGCAGCTGAGAAACTCTCTCAGTTTAGGTACTGATAATTAGGGTAATCAGAGCTGTGAAGATCCTGGGTAGAATAGGTCTTCAGCAACCCATTCTTGTTGTAAAAGGCAACTATGCTTGTCGTAAGAGGCGGCTAACAGGACAGGGTGGTCAGGCTTGCGTTGATCAATTGCATGGATCGATGTTCAGGATGTCAATCTCTGGATTGTCTGGTCCAGACTTGATTATTTACAGACCGCCGTCATATAGCTAGAATATTGCAGAGTGCGGCCTTAAATAACAAACAAACAAAGTAACTGCTTTACTGACATGTATCATAACATTTCAGTTGTGAGACAAAAACAAATTGGGTTTTGCATTACATGAATACAACTTACAAGGACACCAGTGGAGCCACACCTAGTGATTGCAGATGAGATGGAGCACAGACACTTCTTTCCATGTTAGAAGGACGACATGCCACATACTGCTGCCTGGTCCTACTCACCAGATATATAATAGGTATATATATATATTGTTTCAGTGTGTCCGAGTGCCGCCTGTGTTCATACATGCGTCAAGTGATGTGCGGAGTGCAGCAGGGCCTGGTGTCCAATGTTTACACACCACCAGCATCACCAGCTTGACTTCAGAGAGGGCTGCTAGGTAAGTCTCTCCAGCCATTGAAATTCATTGTTTTAAAAGACAAGTCCAGAGGACTAGTGGAATCCAAATTTATGGATATTTACTTGTCCTCAGCACAATTTAGCAGCCTCAGGCTAGCCGACTATCATGCATTTCGAAAGCTGTGTCTCTATTGCTCAAAGGTATAACAAAACTTTAAACTTGACATTTGGTGACATAGTCGTGATACAATCAGTTTTTATTTCTATATTTGCATTCATACTTGACTCAACATTTTCTAGATAGTCGCCATGGTTACTTGAGTTGGGCAACTCTCATTGGCAACTGCATCCTTCCAAATAACATCTCCAATGATCTGCTTATCACTGAAGTTTTTCTGTGGAATGTCAGATGTGAAATTTGGTTGGCATATCAATAATTCTACCATGAATTTGGAAATTACTTGATTCTAACTAGTCAATCAGAAGTATCAAATCACTGTAAACACCTCTGATTGAAACAGTCAATTACTTTTTTCTTAGTCATTGTCAGTAGCCATTAATAAATAAGTATTTGTACAATTATAGGCTATTAGATGCAGAGTTGCTTTAATACAATATTCAAAGTATATCTGGCAATTCAATTGGGGCCAAAAACATAATAGAAATCAACTAAGAGAGTATATTTCCAGCTAATTCTACACAGTATGTTTATCTCCTTAGTGAGTGAGTGAGTGAGTTGGGTTTAACACCGCTTTTAACAGTATTCCAGTTATATCACGACGTGTCAGCTTAATGTGGGAGGAAAGCCTGAAGTGATGCAGGTCTCAGACGTTTACCACTTCGGTGAAACCCACGAGCACGGGTATGGTGCTGACAAACCTAGAAACATAATTGGGGCGAACCAGGTATTGGTAAGTGTGAGTGACACTCCACCGCTGACAGTAGGTAGCAACATATCTTCTACCCCGAGCTATGGCCTGTTATTGTTAGAATCTGTGGGATAAAGACACTATGTTTCATGAGATTCCTGATAGTGTGTGGTGAGGTGAGGTGAACATGGTGAAATGGGGTTTAACATCGCGTCCAAGATTATTACACTTATATAGCAACGTGCATGTCTGTGTGTGGCTGCTTGTACTACTCGCACTGATGCCGATCTATAGTGCAAGCCCACTGAGATACCATGCAGCAGTTTAACATGACAAGGGGGGGGGGCAAATATTTGTACAAGTATCACTTGTCCCCAACTTGATTCAAATAAAACTGTTTTCTATAAAAAATCTAGGGGGGCAACTGCCCTCCCTGCCCCCCCCCCCCCCCCCCCCCCCCCCAGCTGGCTAAGGCACTGACAGTAAACTGATTCCAAGCTGACCAGTCTTTGTCTTAGCCCCTTCATGCCTAGCCCCAGACAGGATAACAACAAGTACCATCTTTTAACATCTTTTGGTATGACGCGCCCGGGAATCAAACCCCAGTCCTTCAGCTCTCCGGGCGGAACACTCTACCACTAGACCCCGGAGGCGGTTGATATTGTGGGATGCATATGGGTGACAATAGAAGCGCTACAGTAATTGTAATACTAATATGGTAATTACTATACAGTAGTTGTACAATGTACCAATATTGCGCAAGTATTGCAAAAGTTTTTTGAGCATCTTTCTCCTTCCAAAATGAAGAGTTCCTTACTATCTGGAACATGATGTCAAACGTAACATGTCTGCCATTTGCTATTTCACTTTGTGATCTATGTAAAGCTATTGCTGTAGAGACTATCGCTCCGTCAACAGTTGGATCAGCCATTACAGGGGACTGATGTTTGAGTTCCTTGTGTTTCTAGTGGAGGGATGACAGAGAGGGAGTATGAAGTCTTGGCAGATGACACGCTTGACTCTCTCGCAGAATACTTCGAGGATCTGGGTGACGTTGCTGACTGCCATCAAGACTATGATGCATCTTTGGGGGTGAGAGGATTGTGGGAAATGTGTCTTCACTTATGTTCCTTTACACAGTTTATACTTCGAGCCCGCCGTGATATTGCTGGAATATTGCTAAAAGCGGCGTAAAACCATACTCACTCACTTATACTTCGAGAAACATGAAGTCATGTATACATGGTATAGAAATGATTTGACAGATAAATCTTTACATTCCCATTTGAAGACTAAATTAACTCTGCAAAAAAAGAAACATAAGAGTTATAGAATTATTATTTTTTAGATGTATTTTTATATATCATATCAATAATCAACAGATGGTAATCGATAGTTCAAAATTTGCACACATCATTGTTATTGACCCGGGTTCCATATGGCACACATGAAACAGTAGATTTTCAAGATGGAGGTCATCTGTTCCCAATATCTTGTATGGCCACCATTAGAGTCCAAACCTGACTGGCATCATCATCCCATGGAAGTAATCAGATCCCTAATTTTGGCCTGGGGAATGTTCACTCACTCTGCCTGCAGTGCTTGTACCATCTGTCTGAGGTTCTGCGGTTATTGCTGACATGCTCGCAGCCGTTATCCAGTGCATCTCATAAATGTTCGATTGGGTTAAAATCTGCAGACCTGGAGGGCCATGGCAGGACCAAGATTTTGTGACTCCTGAAAAAGTCTGTTGACAGTCTTGCTGTGTGAGACAGGGCGTTATCTTGTTTGAAAATGACATCCACTGGTTGCATAATGAAAAGGACGTGTGGCCAAAGAATCTCATCCGTGTAACGTTGTGTCGTTAAAATCCCCAGAACTTGCACCAAGTCTGTTCTACCAGTGTAGGAGATGGCTGCCCACATCATCACACTACCACCAACAACTCTGTCCACTTACTGTGTACATTAACGTTCCCTGCAGAGCCTGTAAACACAACATCTACCATCCGCACTTCGAAGCATAAATTATGGCCCCCCTTGCAGTTGTGGATTTACTTGACCTTGACACCATTGAGGTCGCTGCCAACAATGCAGACCGTCAAAATGACACCTTGAACTGGTCGCCTATCGTGAATACCTTTCCTCGCTGTCTGGGCTGATATCCTAGCAATCCTGATGATGCAGTAGTTGTAGAGGTGGTTGGGTGGTTCATTCACGTAAGTGATGTATCCATATGAATCTGTCCTGTGCTCTAGTAGTGAAACATAGTCGACCGGATATGGGAAGGTCCCATGTGTCTGTTAACGGTTCCACAGTCTTGTAATGATGCTTGGTGCTACATGAAAGGCCTCGCTACAGCTGTAGATGATTCTCCTGTTTGCAGTCGGCCGATGGTGTTGGGCTTCTGTTTGTCGTGGCATGTCAAGCTGTTCACTTACAAATGAAAATCCGATATTGTTATAGCAACAAGTGATGTTGCACGTGCATGTCATGTTGGTGTGTTCGATGCCAGGTCACAAATCAATGCCAATCCATGCAGAAATGACCAATTCATTTTTGGTGTTAATTTTGTTTGGATGTCGGCAACACTCTTTCAGATATTTACTTATACCACTTTTGCAATTCTTTTTTTTTTGGCAGAGTATAGTTTTTGCCCAGAAGGTACCGTGGACACAATGCAGGTTGAATGTGTCTAAAATGATACATGAACTAAGGGGTTATTAAAGATTACAGTGATACTGAATTATGGATCTACAAATTTTGAATTAAATATTGAGTTTGGTCTGCAGGAGCCTATGCTTGTCCTAAGAGGCGACTAAATGGATCAGGTGGATAGGCTTGGTGACTTGTTAATTGCATTTCATCGTATCCCTCCGGCCCGTGAAGATCCGGGGTAGAATAGGTCTTCAGCAACCCATGCTTGCCGTAAAAGGTGGCTATGTTTGTCATTAGAGGTGATTAACAGGATCGGGTTGTCAGGCTCTCTGACTTGGTTGATGCATGTCATCGTATCCCAATTGCGTGCATCGAATCTCAAGATAACAATCACTTGATTGTCTGGTCCAGATTTGATTATATAGAGACCGCCGTCATATAGCTGGAATATTACTGAGTGTGCTGTTAAACTAACAAACAAACAAGCACTTGCATCCGTATTGCATTGATCAATGTTCATGATGTCAATCACAGGATTGTCCAGGCTGGATTATTTATAGCGTCATATAACTGGAATACTGCTGAGTGGCATTAAGCAGCTAACAGTAATCTTCCCACTGAGTTTGTTATCTAATTCCTGTAATTAAATACCCCCGAAAGTAGAAAGATGTGGGAAGGGAAACAACTGCTTGATTTATCAGTCAATGAACACTCAAAGCAGCATATCTTTTCATCCTGTTTTCAACTATATTGTTATGACCGCTATATATTTTAAATTCATTGGTTTAAAAAATATGTCTGTCAGACAATTAAAAACACTTCAGCTGTTGATATACCAGAGCTTCAGTAAAGGTTCATTTGATGAATTGAAACATGGGAGTAACTCTCATTACTGTGACAAGACTGCCAAGGGAGACAACTTTTGCAGAACAATTTCCTAGCCATGACGAAAACCCAACAGCATGTTGTTGTATCAAAGATGCCTGTTTTGTTCCAGAGTGGAGTGTTGACATTAGTGCTAGGTGGCAACATGGGGACGTATGTCATCAACAAACAGACACCAAACAAACAGATATGGCTGTCATCACCAGTGAGGTAATGATGTTTTCCAACACAAATATGATTCCTCTGAACAGTCATAAATTGTACATCCTTTCCCAAAGTGTTAACATCATTTTTACTAGAAGAATGGAAAAATATACAGATTTGGAAAATCTTGCTTCATCATAAGTGCCAGTTGAGTTAAGTTACCCTGTGTTGACCTGCAACAGGGCCTGAATAGATACCTAGACACAAGCAGCTGAGCGGTCTGTTCTCCCACTTGTTATGCATGGGCTGGAACACCTCACAGAGATAGCGCTTAACCTGTTAACAACTGAGCTTGGAAGGATATTCCACATTTGTAGAGTTAGACCACAGACTTTAGAAGCTCCAAATCTACCGGTGAAACAGTTAACATGGTTAAAACATACCCAATGATACAACTTCAAAGAATTTTGATGCGATGGTCGGAAGAAATCTGAAATTATTATTTTATCAGATATAATATATTCCAATATGGTGTTATTTTAGTTGCAGCTTCCACCATATATACTTAAAATTATAAGAACCATAAGCGTAGCACTTTGGTACAGATGGTATGCAGGATATTTTTTGACCAATGGAACGATTTTGACCAGTCACCGTATGGACTTACCGCGCTACATGTATTTCGATTGTGAAAACGTTATGTTGACATTTAATAGTCAAACTGCCTCAAATATGACTTTTAGCGAGTCATGGTATGGCATATATGAAATGTGTATCCATTCTCTTGCAACTAAAGTTCGTTTCAAGGCGTCAATAGCGGTAATCTGACCTTGGTTGCTGTAAATAACGGTGAGTTGTGGGATCTACCGATCACTTCGCATACGATTTCGCCGAAATTATTGTAAACATTATTATAATTATTGAATGAAATTTTGAATATAATTAATAATATATTGCAAACATTAGTCCAGATAAACAATGAACATTTTTTTATTACCAGATATTATCATAATAGGATTAAATTGCGTACTATTTCCGGTGTTACGTGATCGCGTTGATCAGCTGATAATGTTTTCTGAGATGGGGGAAACATTGTGTCATTGTTAAACTTGAGTTTATTTATAATTGTTAGTAAATTTGGGGAGCCATGCTTTACCGGGTGTTATAACTGAGTTAGCGCTATATTGAAGCCCGCAATGACGAGGGTACACTGAACATAACAACTTGTAATGTGTGTGAAAAGGCATACTAAAAAACGCTATTTGAAGGGGGCGTGGCCTAAATGCCTATGTCTCGGGATTAAAAAATTTCCAGACCCCTGTTATAGACCACAGACTTTAGAAGCTACAGGCCCTGACTAAACTCTTCATGCCGTTATTTATAAACCTGCTGCTTACTGTGACAAATAAATGGACATGTAAATTTACTGCAGGCCATAAGTACCAATACAACTTCAAAACTACGAGCCCAACACAGGATGGGGAGGTCAGGCTCGCTGACTTAGTTGATGCATGTCATCGTATTACAATTGCATGGATTGATGCTCATGATATCAATCACTCTATTGTCTAGTCCAGACTCGATTATTTACAGACCGCCGTCATATAGCTGGAATATTGCTGAGTGCAGTGTTAAACAAAAAACAAACAGACAAACATGAGATCTACCTGCCACGGCCAGCAAGTAGGGCCTTATTTCAAACACTGCCCCTACCATGTGTCTATCTTAAACTTAGACATTTCTTGCCTCTCCTATGGAGAGATGATGCTATCAATGTGGTCTCTACTAAATCTCACGGAATTGTAATCTGATGCCACGGCATGGTAACCCTTATCAAATACTTTAATGAATTAATGAACTAACTTCTGTAACAATGTATAATCTGATGCACATGCTTTTGTATCGTGTAAACCTGTTGGTACTCAGAGCCTTGTTCTAGGTTCTCTTATGTACTCAGCTCATAGATAACACAATGTATTCACGACTGATGTTCTTATCTGTTGTAGACTTTTTGTAAGATTTTACTATCCTTTGTTCTTGATACTCTGCGGGGCGATCGGGTAGCCTAGTGGTTAAAGCGTTCGCTCGTCACGCCGAAAACCCGGGTTCGATTCCCGACATGGGTACAATGTGTGAAGACCATTTCTGGTGTCCCCCGCCGTGATATTGCTGGAATATTGCTAAAAGCGGCGTAAAACCATACTCACTCGCACTCTTGATACTCTGCATAGTCTCTTCACATTCATGGAGGCAGTGGGCCAGCCTAGTGGTTAAAGCGTTCGCTTGCCAGGCCAAAGACTTGTGTTCCATTCTCCACATTGGTACAATGTGTGAAGCCTATTTCTGGTTTGCCCCATTTTGATACTGCTGGACTATTGCTAAAAGCAGTAAACAAACATGCGCACTCACACTCTTAAAAACCACAATGAATTTGTGATGGATGTAATAGTTACCTGAATCTTCCTAATAAGGAGAAATATTTGATAAAAATAACACTTGTATGAACATGTGTATTTTTGAAAGTCATGATAACTAGTTTTAATTCATTGTGACAGTGGCCCCAAGCGGTATGACTTCTGTGATTCCCGATGGATCTACAAGCGAGATGGAGTTACTCTGCACCAGCTGCTGATGGCAGAGCTGCAGCCGCACTTCACACACCCAATCAACCTCTCCCAGTGCTCATACAGCGGACTGTCCAAGTCCTGAACACAGTCTGGGTACCCTGGACAAACACGTCACCATCCCTGAACACAGCTGGAGGCAGTTACCCAGGGTATGGACCCTACAGCCCTCTACATGACACTCACTAACACCATGGGGTAGAGTTGTGATGCTCCACATACAACAGGCTACCTTCTTCTGTGCAGGGACATTGAAATGCTAGGATTGTTGTGAACATGGTGAATGGTGTGTGTATCTCCCCACTGATGCTTGTGTGGGGATTTTGTTGAATTTTTGTGAGTCATACTTTTGCAAGAGGAATGTGAAAAGTCGTATAAAAGTTATGGTGTGGAAATGAACATGTTCACCCATCGACTGTGTATCCTCACTTCTGTGGTTGTTGGATCTCATTGCCCAATACAGTGGTGTTTATTCATGCTACTACAGACCCGTGAAGATTCCGGTAGAATAGGCCTTCAGCAACCCATGCTTGCCGTAAAAGGTGACTATGCTTGTCGTAAAAGGCGACTATCCGGATCGGGTGGTCAGGCTCGCAGACTTGGTTGATGCATGTCATCGATCCCAACTGTGTGGATCGATGTTCATGATGTCAATCACTGGATTGTCTGGTCCAGACTCGATTATTTACAGACCGCCGTCATATAGCTGGAATATTGCTGAGTGCGGCGTTTAACAACAAACCAACCAAACCAGTCATGGTACTACTCTACCTCACTGGCTTTGTAAATCCAAGCAATCGAGTTCCCTCCTGTTGCAAGAGGTTCACAACCAGTGTCACATCTCACTCACTCACAGTGCTCCTGTTCATCAGCATAATGTTGTTGAGATATTTATTTTGAAATGTATTTTTATTTGTTTGTATTAAGAGGTGGGGCATGTTTTTGTTATTTGTGTGTGTTATGTCATACACTGCAGAATCTGCCTGCTAATGCTGTGCCATATCAGGTTCATATAACTATGCACATGTTTTTGATGCATTGATTGATTGATTGATTGATGTATAGGCAAGTTTGTTACATGGGGTCGGGGTGCTACTTATTTGATGATATTCATCAGAATTCAGAAAATGTTCAGCTGTCATATTATTATGAAAAACATTAGACATCTGTGAAAATCTGTTGTCAGATTATTTGTAGATGTTTGTACAGACATTTTGATGGATCAATTAACACATTATTATTCCTGTGTTCCACATAATTATTGCCCATGACGAACTGGAGCTAGAGGTACAGGTTTGGGCTCCGGCCTTCTGTCCGACTTCAGGTGGAAAGAGATATTAGGAACCCGCTATGGATACAAGTATGGTCATTTGCATACATCAGTAAGGAATTTTCGAAAAGCATCTTGAATATGTATATATTTACAGAGTTATGGCCCTTGTTTGATGTTTTGGCCTTGGTGCACAGGGCTCCGCAATGGTTACAAGTTTCCTCAGAAAATACTATAGATACTAGAATGATATTTTTGCATTCATCACTAAGAGATACATATTTTGATCAAGTTTAAAACTTAGCATTTGGGAATAAATATTTTACAGAGTTATGGCCCTTGACTGATGTTTTTGATCATGGTGTACCAATTGGTACAGATTTTCTCAGAAACAGCTTTGGATATAAGGTTGACATTGTGACAATGCCTTGGAGAGCAGGAAATACATTTTAAATGGTAAATCATCATGTCTAGTGATGTTTTAGATTAAATTTCATACTTTTATTGCCCAAGTTTGTTATACCTGTTTATTCACCTGTAATCGGTGAAGGGATACGATAACGCTCATCAATTATTTGAACCCCGAAGGTAGCATTGTTTGTTTTTTAAAATGTCCGGACAGAAAAATTTAAATGTTCGGTAAGCAATATTTCGGACATGTCCGGCGCATATGACCGTTTCCGGACCCCTGCATTGTGTGTACATCAGAAAAGTATAAATAACCATCACCAAACATTCATCATGTTCATTTTTCACTGAGTTATGGCCCTTGTTTACTCTTTTGAGCGTGATGCAAAGTAACGATAAAACCTAATAAATATGATGACATTTTCATAAAGTGATGAACATGTTGATCAAATATGAAAATCACCATAAAAATTATTCTTTTACAAAATTATGGACTTTTTTGTTGGTTCTATTTTTTCGCATTGCTGCTTAAAGGCTGATAGGGATATTTCAAGAGTATAATTTTATTTTTTTTCATGTCATGAAACTTGGTATGGCACATTGGGCAAGTGCTGAACTGGTGTCTTTGATATTCTGGAAAGTAAATAAAAAAATATGTATGTTGCTTTTCCAAGGCATCAAGTTCAAATTGGTGACAAACCTTTCATTATTTTTACGTGAAACTTTGCAAATGTATTAGACCAATTAGGACTGCTGCCTAACATTTTCACGGAAATCAAAGCTATTTACTTGTCATTGTAAGTATGCATGGATGGCAGGGGATATGGTTGACTCTTTTTTCTTGTTAATAAAATGGCTCATATTGTGCATTTACTTTAAACTCTGCCAGGCAGATGTAAGACACCACAGCGGATGCTTGTCACGAAAGATGAATATAATTCAGTCCAAGGGGCTGAAGACCGCCTCCGTGGTCTAGTGGTAGAGCGTCCGCCCAGAGAGCGGAAGATCTGGGGTTCGATCCCCGGCCGCGTCACACCAAAAGACGTTAAAAGATGGTACTTGTTGTTACCCTGTCTGGCGCTCGGCATTAAGGGGTTAAAGCAAGGACTGGTCGGCTTGGAGTCAGTATACTGTGTCTGAGTGGGATATTCATGTTAAACTGCGGCATGGTATCTCAGTGGGCTAGCACTATATATCGGCATCAGTCAGGTCTAGTACAAGCAGCCACACACACACACACACACACGTGCATGCACGTCGCTATATAAGTGCAATAATCTTGGACACGACGTTAAACCCAATTTCACCTCACCTCACCAAGGGGCTGAATGGCAGATTGTGTGTGTAGTAATGAGATCCGCAGTCACTCCAGGCAATGTATAGACAGTGTGAGGACAGTATTGTAGACATCACCTTGATGAATAGGAGATGGGTGTCCGCTTTGGACAAAAACATCAGTATGACATCAGGGAATTTTCATCAAGTAGACTGATATGTCTTCACCAGCTACTGTGGCACTGGTGGCGAAAACATCTAACAGATTCAAATAGCTGTGCAAAGCTGCAACCCCCAATCCAGTGCTGGATGGAATCACCAAATTGATAAATAGTGACCCATGATACTTCAGGCTTTCTTCTGCAGTGATAATTAATGCCACTGATATAACTGAAATACTGAAGCAGCTTTAAACCCTGCAAATTAGTCAGTTTTACAGGCAGCATTGATCTCACAGTGGCACTGCTAAAACCATTTGCACTCACTGCGCTACCATCTTGGTAAGAGAAAAGTTGTCTCCCTTAGATCATGGTTATTGTAAGTGCCATGATTGAAACTTATTATCGATTTACAATTTCAATTACTGGACCTCCGTACTAAAATAACTAATAGTGTCTTTGTAAATAGTTTATTTTTGTATACATAATCATTTGTTATAAAAATATAAAAATGTGTAATAAACTGGTAAACAATAAATACATAAATGGCATTATGAAAAATAAATGAAAATGCATATAAGATGACCAATCATGATAATTACGGGGACTTGGTGATGAAAGCTAAGCGTGTTAACGTGTGGACCACTACACAGATCCACATGGAAAATAGCACCAGTTGAATCATATCACAGCGTCAAAAAGAGACCATTCTTTCAACCTCAATCACCGAGGCTTAGTATTTCAAGGAGTTGACAAAAATAGCATGACAGGCGCAATAGGGATAAATACAAACACATGTAACATGTGGCACACGTGTAAACAGCAGTATCGTAACATCATTCAACAGCCAGTCCCCACTCAATTTTCACAGACTGGTTTCATTCAGTCACAACACATGGATGTACGTGTATGTTTATCGACTGGTATGCTCCCATTCCATAGTAAAAACTGCTCCGGTACATTTAGCCATAACGCATGGCTACATGTGTAGGTTTATCGATTATAATGCTCCCATTCCTTGGTAGCAGACTGCCTTCGTTCACTCGTTCAAAACACAAGGATATGCACATTTGAGATTTATCGACTGAGGGTCCATGGTCGCAACATTCTGGGGCAGGTGTGTCGTTTTACTGGCTGTCCACCAGGGGCAGCTTAAAATCGTCATCCTTCACGTGACCTGCAGAATATAGATAATAATGTCAATACGATAACAACAATATCAGTTAGACAATACAGACAGTAGTGTAAATGTGATAACAGTGGGCTGTAGATAACATGCTGAGGTGAAATGTGGTTAACGTCGCGTTCTTATAGATTATTGCACTTACATAGAGTCGTTTGTGTGTGAGTGGCTGCTTGCACTAGTCCGGATTAATGCCCACTTTATAGTGGTAGCCCATTGAGGTACCATGCCGCAGTGTAACATGAATACCCCACTTAGACACAGTATGCTGACTCCGAGCCGACAAGTCCTTGATTTATCCCCTTAATGACGAGCGACAGGCAGGGTAACAACAAGTCTTTTAACGTCTTTTTGGTATGACGCGGCCTCGGATCGAACCCCGGATCTTCCGCACTTCAGAACTCGGAGGCGGTCCGTTAGTAATATGGACATTAATATCATTATGACAACAGTGCAGCAGGTAATACGGATGGAATGTGAATGGGATAATAGTGATCTGTAGAATATAGAAATGAATGTGAAACAGGACATGTTTGAAAGGATGAATATTACTAGCAAGGAATACAGAGCTAGTGCTCCGGGGTCCCCTCCACAAAGCTATCGTTGCCCTAAGGTGATCGTCACTCCTATACTTTAACATAGACTTACGACTGTCGTTGTCTTACGATCGCTTTGGGGAACGGGCCCGGGAAAGCAACCCCAGCCAATCACTGTTAAATAGCAGCTCTTGAAAATCGTCCATGACCGCAAAACAGTTAATGGTGAGCTTTATAATGATTTAAATGATTACGGAGTTAATATGTATATACATATTTCAACGAAGAGTGGTATTGCATGCGTATAAAAGTCTCACCTCCACATAGATCCTCTACGATGTCGTTCCTGAACTTGTTTAGATGCCTTGCATTGTTGACATTGATCACGTGATCGTCATGTGGTTCAGAAGCGATTGAAGCCACGAGTTTTGAGTCGACCTCGCCCAGGGCGACAACGAACACCTCTATGCCCTTGTGTTTGGCGTATCTTGTCTGACTCAGTAGATCTTGTGAGTTCTCAAGGCTTGTCTCGTCAACGTAGAGGATCATGATCTGGCGACCTGACTGTTGCGTCTTCGAGAACCACTTCCGGCGAACGTCCTTGATCAGATTTGGAATCTTGGTTTTGACGATGTCTTCAATGTGTTGAGTCTGTCTGACGAAGGTCGCGGAGTCCCTGACGGTGATGTCGAGGTTGGAGGGACATGCCTCGGAGATCATCCCCACGGAGAGGTTCTTTACTCGGCGTCTGAGGCTGGAGGTGATGCGACTGGCCTCCGAGTAGATCAGACGGGTTGATTTCAGCCCCATGGAGAAAGAATCGTAGACAAACACCAGTTCAGCATCGTCCAGTCCACAGGCTAGTAAGGAAAACATACATTGAATTTCACTTTCACCTGGTAAACTGTTTGAGTAACATCAACACGAGTAAATTCTTGAACGATTGGTTTTATTTATAATACCCATTTAAAACACTATTTCAACATGCCAAGACCAAGTGTATTCTTCAAGAGACGGGAGTACGTACCTGCTTGTTCATTAATGAAGCCCTCTGGCTGGTCAACTTCACAGGTTCTGATGGCTAAGAGGTTCCTTATCTCTGACAGAGCGGCGAAGTCGCTGACGGTGAAGATGAACCGAGTGTCGGGATTGCTGGCGATGTCCTTCAGTTCCTGCTGGTCGACCGACTCGCCCACGCCAATAGCGAATACATAGATTCCTGCTCTGTGCGCTGCCTTGGCGGCCGCGATGGTAGCTTCAGTGTCTTTTGACTGGCCGTCAGTGATGACAATAGCGACATGGGCAGCCCCGGGTCTGGCGACGTTGGGAGAGAAGCCCTCATCGACCACAAAGCGAAGAGCATCGCCAGTGTTGGTACCCTGGGCCTTGTGTGGAATGTTCTCAGGGGAAATGGCATCGAGAAGCTCGTCGCGTGATGTGTGGGCGCTCAGTGGGAAGATCCGGGTGACGTCATCGCTGAACGTGACGACGCCGACGCGAGTTTGAGAATCTCCGGAACCGATGTCAAAGAGTCCAGAGACGCTGCGAACAAAGTCGAGGATGGTGTCGCTGAAGTCCTCCTTCTCGATGCTGCCAGAAGAGTCCAGGACGAAGTAGACATCGGCTGGCTTGCCGCCACACTCTGATCAAAACGACAAACACAATACAGAAATAAATCCAAAAACGACACACTTCGAAAACGTGTACGTAAAACTCATGCTACAAATAGAGTACTATCAATGTCGCCTTGGGTAAATGAGTGAATGAAACTTGCTTTACATCGTAGCAATATTCTAATTTGTCAAGATCGAATTTATCGACTCAGCGCCTGACACAAGTGGTTTATAAGTATAAGAAACGATCCTCGCAACCGGCCGCGATGACACGTACTCAATCACACAGTCATTAGAGTATTCAATTTAGTTGCATCTTATGAAACACTGAGGATCTGTCTTATCTGTGGCGGCCAGGTAGCCTAGTGGTTAAAGCGTTCGCTCGTCACGCCGCAAACCCAGGTTCGATTCCCGACATGGGTACATTGTGTGAAGCCCATTTCTGGTGTCCCCCGCCATATTATTGCTGGAATATTAATGCGGCGTAAAATCAAACTCACTCACTCACTGTTTTATCTTGATATAATCAGGGCAAGGAAACAAGAAGCACGCTCACCTTGGTTTCTGATTTCCTCGTCACTTCTGAATCCAGTATTTTCGGGTTCTGAAAACAAATTATAATCATTTAATATTTTTCAATGTTAAAGGTTAAAACTCACTTTTGTCTTTGTAGATTAAGGATAGTGGCGCAGTATCAGCCTTTATGTGTGAATGAGACCACCTGTGACATATTATTACCTGGGGTAGGTTCTGGGGTGGCTTCTTCGACGACAGGGGCTGGTGTGGCGGCAGTTGTAGGTTCTTGTGTTGATACTGTAGTGGTCGTAGATGTAACAGACGTCGTCCGTGTCGAGGTGGACGTTGTGGAAGGTGGAGTCGGCGATGTCGAAAGTGGGGTTGTGCTTGGGGCATTGGTAGCACGAAGTGTCGTCACTGGAATATGCATGGAATACTGAGCAGTGGACTCACAGTGTTATGAGTATGTTAATAAACAGACGGCAAGATTGTTTATTATTTGATACTTTCATGTAATCAATATAAACTGTGTAATTTGTATTCTAATTTTGTTAAGATACAAGGAATAGAATAATTACCTTCACATGTTTTCGCAGCCAATTTTCCCTTGATTCTTTCAAGAGCCTCGAAATTGGTCACCTTAAACTTGAAGTCTTCATCAGGGTCGCTGGCAATGTCCTCCAGTTCCTTGTTGTCAATCTGAGACCCTACGCCAATAGCAAACACCTGGACGCCCTTCTGGTGCGCGTTTTGGGCAGCCAACTGGGTGGCCTCGTAATCCTGAGAAGCGCCATCTGTGAGGATGACAATGATGTGAGCTGCGTTGTTTCGACTTCCGTGGTCAGCTGTGAACATCTCCTCCGTAGCGAATGTCAAGGCCTCGCCGGTGTTAGTGTTACCGCCATCCATGGAGATATCAAGGATTTTATCGGTTAGTTTCTCCTTGTCGAGAAAGTCCCCGACATGAAACTGGAGATGACAGTCATTACTGAAGGTGGCCAAGCCAACACGGGTCTGGGAGGGGTCGGGGCCGACGTCGAAGAGGTCTACAACGCCGCTGATGAAGGGGAGGACGTTGTTGGTGAAGTAGAAGGGCCAGATACTGGACGAGGTGTCCACAAGAAAGACAACATCAGCTGGCCTGCCATAACAGTTGAGCCCTGCTGGAAAAGCATTACTTAATGACTTAACAGAGCGAATCATTTTCGAAGGTTACACGTCAGTATCAACAGAAGGTCTACGCGTATGGCTTGAACGATGATTCAGCCTGAGATGTATACATAAGGCATTGGTTGAACTTAATGATAATTATTATAACTATCTATTTACTTCGACATGGCGATTCAGAACTCAGTTTTCTTTAATATTTCCCAGCATGGATATGTGAAAAAAATCACTTTTTAAAATTACATGCAGTATTGGAATAATAACTGATTTGTAACTACAAAGTCATGTTAATTCTAGAAAAATGCAAACCGACCTGGGGTTGGCAATGCGAAGATTGCAGTTGCAGTAATCTGAAATTAAACAAACATATTTTCATTCTTTTTTTTTGTAAGCATGAATTTAACAGACACCAACAAAAGTTCATGTATAAGTGAAAATTAGCCCAGCGTTCGAAATGTAAATATCCGTCAGAGTGTCTTCTGAACATAAGATGTTATTCATAATGTATGCCTGATATAGCCTATGTTATATACTCACTGTAAGGATGTGTAGCGTGTAGAGGAGCGCCATGATGCGATGCTGCTCGTTGTTGGAGAAGGAGTTGTAGGTCTGCTGACTCTAATCTCTCACTGTGGGTAAGTGATGGAGATGGCCAGTCTATGGCCATTTTATCCTCTGTTCCTATTGAATCATGCAGGGTTGCACCCATTACGTGGGTTCTCAATAATTACATTGTTGTCTGATTCCCATTAAATTGTGTAAATATAGAACAAACGTTCCTACGTAAGTTTTAAGGTCATGATGCCCGTATATGGATCTCATTAGCATATTTTATGTAGGAGCATCCAATGGACGTCATTTATTTGTCCACTGTCGGAAGCGTAGGATCCTTATATGGGAGAAGGAGTTGAGAGGTCGGGTTGGGGGATCATGCTTCTCCTCTAGGGAAATGCTTGTGAGGCACGTCCTTCCGGGTCTGTCGTTAACCTTACAAATATAGTTAATCCCTGAACAAACCGCTCCGTTGTGAGGCCGCATTCTTAACTATATTTCCCGCCATGTTGTAACATGCATTACAATCAGCTGTTGGGGACCATCTCAAACTGCACATCTTTTTCAATAAGATAAACTAGACGCAAAGAAATTAAGCCAGGTGGGCATATCCTCAGTGGTTAAAGTTGATTTCAAAACTACATTTACTAACTATGACAATGAAACGGCTAGTGGGTGTTGTTATCCGTACTTGATACAAAAACTTTGCTGGGGCATTGACCCCACCACGCTCCCCGTGTTCCACGGCTTTCGTAAAGCCGACCACACGCCCCTGTGTCGTTGCTTAAATATTGCTACATCGATTAATATCACACGAGTGTAGGGGCGGTCGGGTAGCCTAGTGGTTAAAGCGTTCGCTCGTCACGCCGAAGACCCGGGTTCGATTCCCGACATGGGTACAATATGTTAAGCCCATATCTCTCTCTCTCTAGTCTGACTGACTGATATAGAAGATTTAACGTGCGCTTTCCGACTGCAGCGTATTTCGCACACGGTCTCTCTAGTCTTTATAATACAGTTAAATAAATGTTTAAACTATTACGTTTATATTTTGAGATGGTCCCTGAGACGTACAGTCTGAATCATGTCGTACGAGTAATACTGAAATGTCCACTCAGATTAAAATGGCATGCGACATGCATGAAATATTTCCGTTTTACAGTGAATTGATTTTCTTTGATTTTAAAAGGGCGGTTCATGATGTCATTTTAACATCCACGCCTCGTTTATAACTACAAGCTTCGGATAATTGTTTAGTTACAAATTGAAACAGTTTCTGATTATTTATTCATCACTTGTTGTAAGCCTGTAAGTTTATTTTCTTTCGCATAAATCCTGGTCGCATTTGAGATACACAGATTAGGGTATGTGCTCAACACGTGCTCAATTCATGACGTCTCATCAGTGACCACTTGTTTGAGAGCTGGTGGATTGTTTAACTCCAGTTTGTATTCAGGATCAAAAGCTGTAGCATGATCCTACAAGCACAGGAAAATATGTCCGTGTCCGTGTCCGTGTCCGTGTCCGTGTCCGTGTCTATAATGTATATCAATAAGACAATCCTGGTTCGGTTTCCTATAGGTTTGACATGGTACGAACACATCAGTACGATAACATGCATAAATCAAGTCAGCGAGCCTGACCATCCCGATTCTGTTCGACAAGTATGAGTTGCTGAAGATCAATTCTAACCCGATTCTTCACGGGGGATTAGTAGTAGAAGTAGTAGTAGTAGTAGTAGTAGTAGTAGTAGTAGTAGTAGTAGTTGTAGTTGTAGTAGTAGTAGTAGTTGTAGTTGTAGTTGTAGTAGTTGTAGTAGTTCTGTATGTGTACTATTATAGTACTATTGTGTACTCTCCAGGCGGCTGGGGATTAGTAGTAGAAGTAGAAGTAGTAGTAGTAGTAGTTGTAGTAGTTGTAGTAGTTCTGTATGTGTACTATTATAGTACTATTGTGTACTCTCCAGGCGGCTGGGGATTAGTAGTAGAAGTAGAAGTAGTAGTAGTAGTAGTAGTAATAGTAGTAGTAGTTCTGTATGTGTACTATTATAGTACTATTGTGTACTCTCCAGGCGGCTGAGAATGAAAGTTGAGTGCACACTGATACAAAGACCAGGATCGAGTTTATGTGCAGTGTGTTGCGTAGCTCAGCAATCCTGCAGAGTCCTTGACTTGGATGAAGTCGTCTGGCCTGAAAAATGAAACAGAAGGCTTTCTGTTTCTGCTCAGGACCAATCACTTCCAACTCGAAACAGTCAATGTGTGATTTTGCATCAAAATGTGAATATGAAATGTAGATTATTTAATGAATTTAATGAGACTGTCCAACACATTGTGAGTGGATGCCCAGCTTTGGCACAGACACAGTTTCTGTCCCTTTTGACAGTAATGTAATTGACAAGATTGAGGAAAAACATGGCAAATATGCAGACCTCGCTTTCGAAATGTCACGCTTGCATCCCAAGTACCAAGTTTTCCGACTCCCCATTGGTCTCGGTGCCTTAGGTTTGGTACCTCCCAATCTGTTGACTGACATCGGGAGAGTAACCGGGTTTGCTACCAGGAGTGAGTGAGTGAGTTTGGTTTTACGCCGCTTTTAGCAATATTCCAGCAATATCACGGCGGGGGACGCCAGAAATGGTCTTCACACATTGTACCCATGTCGGGATTCGAACCCGGGTCTTCTGCGTGACGATCGAACGCTTTAACCACTAGGCTACCCGACCACCCTTTGCTACCAGGAATACAGCCCTTCTGACAAACTGGGTAATGCAGATGGCTGCAGTGTTGGGGAGTCTTCACGTTATCCGAAAAGTTCCGGGTGGGTTTGACTAGGCAGCACTTCCTGGGAGAAGTCCCATTCGCTGTCTGGGCTGCGTGTAGAGGGGGCAAGGGCCCTGAGCTGATGATGAGCCTAACCAGCCTGACTATGCCAGGATCACCCAAACCTTCTTTGCTGCATTTTTTATTCTAATCTGTAAATAATAATAATAATAATTATAATAGCACAGCGAGCATTATTTTTATAATACAGTAACTGGGATCTGACGCATTATAAATGGAGTTTTTACTATTTATTATATTAACTGACGGCCAAAAGAAACTTGCAAAACTATAAAAACACAAGTTTAAACTAAACTAAAGCAATGCAAAACACATCGTCCAAACAACTATGTTCTTTGCAAAAAGTGATTACACGTCTACGGCACGTTTTATTTTGTGTGTGTAGCAAATCCGACAAAGTGAAAAACACGTGCCGCTTGGGCAGCCGAAACGACACTTATAATAATGGTATATATATAATACCGATAGCATGTCAGACACTCACACTGATTAAAGAAAAACCCCAGAAATGTCACGACTGACACCCGAGCAACTCGAGTGAGCAGTGGGTATGATACAGATGGGAGCCACACATGCCCACATGCCTGGAACTCTTGGTTGCTCCCGTGGTGCTGTAACTTACCCGATGCAACGTTACAGACAGACCGGGTTGACATAAGCCAGGCCACAAATGGACAGACCCAGGGTAACTACGCCCAATGAAGACCGGTACCTGCGTACTTTGCATCTCTGTGATCGATTCCTGACAGTGACGTCATCAGCGACGAATACCTTAGGGCAACTGGCTAGCCGAAAGACTGTGGCCAGACGACTAAGGGATCAATGTATTAGGGATTACAGACCTTAGAGAGGACAGTTATTGGGGTGGGGGCTTTTATGGGGAGGAATTTGTGTGCAGGAGAGAACACCACTTGTCACCGTAAACGGAACTTTTAGACCTCAGACCTACCGCATCGTTCAGAACTGCCTTGCAACCAACAACGTCAACGTGTTGCCTGGCCTGCACACTCCCCAGACATGTCCCCCATAGAACACAACTGTGATTTCATTAAAAGTTTGTTTTTGCTACCGCCTACCCTCTACCCTCTACCCTCTACCCCCTCACAACCTCCAACGTCGATCTCAAGGATGCCCCGCTTAGTTTTGATTACATTAAGAATCTTTTGTTAACTGTTCATTTATAAAGTGTCGCCACAACTTATGAACTGACATAGGAAAATTTAATGATAAGCTATAGATTAATCGTCTTTCTTAAAAATATGTACTGATAAATATGTAAAATGTATTAGTCTCTCAAATATACCGTCGTGTGGGTCACGTCCGCTTGATATTGAACTTAGCCGTTATACCCACCCTGTGACTACCTTACAGAATCGGATCAACTCAGTAATACTGTTGAAGGCGACTTTTCTCAATTCGAACCTCTCTTTTCATCTATGGAACCGATTGATAAAAAAAAGATTGTGTTATGCAATGATTAATGATCTTTTTCACAATCTCTGGTCGCACCTCTCTAGACCATATACAAATGCAGAATTCTTTTTTCCTCTCCTTCCTATCACTATAAAAATAATTTAGTCATTGTTATATTTCAATTGTGTAGTTAATCATTTTGTGTGCATACACGTATAAACCTTATTTCAATGGTATTGATAGTTTTATGTATTTTACATTTTTATAAACCTCATTTCAATAGTATTGATATTTTTTTATGTATTATATATTTGTATCGCGTGAGCCTTATGAGGCTGGACTTTGATAGTTTTACCTATGTTCTTATCATGATTATATAAAAAAGTGTGGCACGGTAGTAAAAATCTTCTTCTTCTTCTTCTTCTTATAACATAAATTGGGGTGATCGGGTAGCCTTGTAGTTGAAGCGTTCGCTCGTCACGCCGAAGACCCGGGTTCGATTCCCGACATGGGTTCAATGTCTGAATCCCATTTCTGGTGTCCCCGTCGAAATATTGCTGAAATATTGCTAAAAGCGACATAAAACAATACTCACTCACAATAACACTAATTACAGCACGTCACCCCTCTTCATCATGGCGAGCCACGTGTTACCAATATCAAGGTACCGCCTATCTAATGATTCACTTTGCTGGCAGGAGAGAGATCATATGTCAAATATTTGGCTGCACTTTACGTCAATAAAAAGTATTATATGCGTCTTGTTAACGTAATGGAAGCTCGCGTTCGTTTATCGCGTTTTTATCTAAATATTTCATATCCGTGAACACCGACGATTGAGCAATTTCCTAATATCCTCACATCATGATGTAAACATGCAGAGTAACCCGGTGCACTGCGGTATTTGTGAGCCGGTATAATCCATCCAACATGCCGGATTCAGGATCCTTCCAACTTCGTATTTTAACAGCAACCGTTAATGTCAAAGCTATTGTATCCGACTCCTATCACTAGAAGTAACTAACCAGTGATAATGACATCACCCATTAAGCAACATTGTAAACCACGTATTATCAAACCCGCTGTGCGTTAAATATGCTCAAAGGTTCTGACAGAACATTAATTTCACTTCATTGTGGAAAGACAAACACTCTCATGTAGCTGCAACAGCTTTCCGAAACACTGACGTCATGTTTCTAATTGCTTGTTTAACCAGTTAAAGGATACATGGTATTTGATAAAGTATGTTTGATGTAGCACATGTCATACATGGGAAACAATCATACATTTTATGCGTCAACCCGAATGACTGTACATGTTATCTAAAGAACGGAAACGCTGATAAACAGACAGGCAGCTTTATGAAAGATATGTCCTTTCTCATCGTACTCCCACAGCTACTTAAATAACCCCTTTAAAACATCGTCATTCACTCTGGTGGGCCATGCTTCTCCTTTTGCCGACAGAAGTGGGGATCGAGTAGAGACGGAGCCGGTTAGAATGAAAGTGGCACCGCATCCTTGTTTTCACCAGACTGAGAGTGTGACGCAGTGTGTGGGTGTGCGTGCGTGCGTGCGTGCGTGCGTGCGTGCTTGTGTGTGCGTGTGCGCGCGTGCGCGCGTGTGTGTGTGTGTGTGTTTGTGTGCGTGCGTGTGTTTCTACGCTTTACAACTGGTGTCTGTGTGTATGCATGCGTGTTTTAGTGTGTGTGTTTCTACGCTCGACAACTGGTGCGTGTGTTGTTTGTTTTTAACTCTCGATAACTGGTGTGTGTGTGTGTGGGGGGGGGGGGGGGGGGGGAAAGACGCTCTATCCACTCGACCACGGAGGCGGCCTTATTCTATAACACTCAACTCATTATTACACTGTAAGTCTACGGTCTTCTCAGTGTCATGAATAAAAATTGATTGAGTCATCGATTGATTGAGCGGATAAAGAGGTTATATAAAGGTTAATCATTGCAATATTTATGTATCAGAAATTATACACGCAATACAATCGAGCATTGAGTACAAGGCCAGGGCCCTCTACAAAGCCTAGTAATTCAGTATAGGTACCTAAAATATTTATGGTTTCCATTGTGTGTTGAACAAAGCATTACTGAACATTTAACTATTATATTTATCTTAACCCAGAAAGAAAGGTTTTAGTTGGTTTAAACATGCCTGAAATGTATCTGTTCCGACAAGCATGAGTGAGTGAGTGAGTGAGTGTGGTTTTACGCCGCTTTTAGCAATATTCCAGCAATATCACGGCGGGGGACACCAGAAATGGGCTTCACACATTGTACCCATGTCGGGTTTCGAACCCGAGTTTTCGGCTTGACGAGCGAACGCTTTAACCACTAGGCTACCCGACCGCCCCCCGACAAGCATGAAGTTATTGTGTCGACAGTGTCCTCTCTGACAGAAGTGCACACGTATAGCTAGAGGATAGGCACTTCAGTGATGGAAACCAATTCAGCATTTCGTTTCCGAATTTGTTTGGGCCAGTGAGTTAACCTTGTGCTTAAAACGTTCGCCCGTCGACCTAAAGTCCCCGGGTTCGATCCACACAAAAGTACAATTTGTGAAGTCAATGGTGGAAATGCAACGTGATGATATTGCTGATTTCTAGAAACAACTTGAAACCTCATTCACCCACTCAATCTATTTTGGTTAACGGGCTTTGCCATTCACATCATACGTACCGGTATGTCTGTGTGTCAAGGATGTCCGGGGGGTAGAATTGACACCATGGTTACAGGGCTCGAATTACGTGGTTGACAGACACTCTTTATTTCCTCCAATAATTGAAGAGTGCATATGAAAGTAAGTTAGGTCGACTCATAAATGTCCTGTAATCAACCAAAGCAGATAACATAAAATACATACAATGCCCTTCTATGTAGGTACTAGTGAACAGTAACGGTTATAACATGTTTTGTTTGATGTGTAGCCTGCAAATATGTAAAAACTTTGAGACAACCAACACAAATTGCATCCAGGTGCTTACATGAACACGACATAAACTGTTGTGATCTCCTCCAAGCACACAGTTCAACATTGCAGTGTCATCCTGGTCACAAAAATTAATAAAATCGTTTATGTGCAGCACTGAAGAAACGCTATCGCACATCTGATTTCTCTGTTGTAAGAGTCCTTCACGGTCAATGATGACATTCAATGATGACTGGTGTAAAGTCCGGTACTATGGTGTGACATAGTGTACACGTAACATCACCAGGTTTTACTGATGCCAGACATATCATGGATGACATGTACAGTTTGTGCGTTGGACGGACGTATGCTATTTTCCATTCTTTATTTCAACCTTGTAAATTCGAAAATATTGATTATCCCCAATTATATGAAAATAGTTGGACTATCACATTCACCGGACCTGTTTTAGAACAGGTAAAGATATGGGCGGTTCACAGCATCTGTTGGGGGGTCTTGGTTAATATCACGGGAAATGACAGTTTTCACTTTATGGTTGACAATAGACCCCACATGTGACAACCCAATAAAGCACACGTGTTGACACATAATGTTTTGTTTCATTTAGTTTCATTTCTTTGAGATTATGAAGTGCACGTGTTAGGCTTCTCCTGTATGTTACATGATATCCTAACGCTCCTTTCTTTGTTGTTCAAAAGGCGTTGTATCACAGGCCATGTAACTATTGAGAGTAATGACTGACACATTCTAAAACACGCCATCGAAACCCACAATTCATTCCACGTTACAACGTGTGGGGCAGATAAAGAGCAAAATATCGATTGATCGTTCAAATGAGTGAGTGAGTGAGTTGGGTTTAACGCCGCTTTACAGTATTACAGTTATATCACGGCGTGTCAGCTTAATGTGGGAGGAAAGCCCGAAGTGATGCATGTCTTAGACGTTTACCACTTCGGTGAAACCCACGAGCACGGGTATGGTGCTGACAAACCTAGAAACATAATCGGGGCGAACCGGGATTCGAACCCACAATCATAGGTTTCTGGCGAACCCAAGGGACGCAACTCTGTCCAACGAATTGCTGCGTCGTTCAAATGAAACTTAACATTAATATTTCAATTGGTATGTATATTGAGAAAATTACTTTAGCCACCTAATAAGCCAAGATGTCTGCCAAATTCCAAATTTGTCGCAATGATTATTTTTTGACGTTGACATTCATAGAATATTTTTATTTTGGTTATCTTAGTGTTGTTTTCAATTTTCATTACCATGATGAGACGAGTTTTAGTGCTTTGAAACCCCCCGAATTGTTCTTTCTATCAGTTCTAAAGGCTGTCAACAAGTTTGAACCAAAGACCGCCATTAACTCGAATCGGCATAACTTACAATAATGACTAAAACTTTCTTTACTAGTCGGTGATTTTATTAATTTCCAATAGGTTGGCACTGTATGTGTAACTAACTGTACGAAAGTATGTTTTGTTTATTAATTTGCATTAGGAAGAAACGAAAATGAAAATGCACCCTTCCAAATAAAGTAGAATTTGAAAGTCCATCAATATAGTATTACAGTAAACTACGGTTATAACGAACTCAAAGGGACTACTAATTTTAGATCGTTATAGCCGTAGTTCGTTATAAGCATATATACAGCATAACTACAGCAAATATAGTCGGGACCAAAAAAGTAAGTTCGTTATATCCGCCTGTTCGTTATAAGCGTGTTCGTTATAACCGTAGTTTACTGTACTTATTTTCATGACAGATCCGTGTGTTCAGCCAAGATATGGGGTATCTATCAAGGCAGCTTTACTATTGAAATAGTTCAAAAACCACTGCGATGTTATCGAAATACAGGCGATACTATTGCAACATTTTGGGATAGTTTCAGATGTACCTTTGCCGTCCTTCGTGTACATTTCCGTGAATTATTGTACCTGATGACGTCATTACTTGGGAAGTTGTTAAAAGGGGTAAGGAAGGAACCCCTGATTATTTTACCGAATGGATGCTAAAATGTATCTCCCAGCATTGGTATCAAAACTTATGGAATATTTCTTTCATATGTTACGATTATGTTTTCGGTAGTTGTGTGACATCGATGTATACTATCGATATCTTAACTTGATCTAATATGTATTGATGTGGTGGACAACACTTATGTCGTCATTAATAATTAGTTGTCGCAGAGCGATATTATATACTTATAATAAAGGGTTACTCAAATATATTCGTCAAAAAAATATATTTTTGAACGCTGTTGAAAATGAGATTATTGTGATGTTCAGCTTTAACGCCTGACTCAACTATATTCCGGCAAGATGAGGGCGGTCTCAGAATTATTCTCCGGTTCAAATTCATGGCTACAATAATGTAGGCTCCATTTCAAAATGACTTACAACCTGGTATCATTACTATTTGATAGTGATTCATAAACACATGCTCATGATATAGTCGGAAATGTGCAATCGACTCTGCTTCATGCAGAGATTTCTATTGGATATGAAAGGTGAAATGGGGTTTAACGTCGCGTCCAAGATTATTGCACTTATATAGCGACGTGCATGTACATGTGTGTGTGTTTGTGTGGCTACTTGTACTAGTCCGGACTGATTTATAGTGCTAGCTCACTGAGATAGCATGCCGCAGTTTAACATGAATATCCCACTCAGACACAGTATACTGACTCCGAGCCGACCAGTCTTTGTTTCAGCCCCTTAATGCCGAGCGCAAGACAGGGTAACAACAAGTACCATCTTTTAACGTCTTTTCGTAAGACGCCGCCGAGGATCGAACCCCGGACCTTCCGCTCTCCGGGCGGACGGTCTACCACTGGACCACGGAGGCGGTCGGATATGGAAAGGGTTTTGTCGCTTTTTATTATTACATTTCTTTTGGCATCATCTTGATTGTACATTGTTTTGATCTATGCGAGTAGTTGGGTTTAGGGTATTGTTGTTTATTGTCCATTAGGTTCATGATCTACGAGTCACCAAGTGAAAACAACACACGTATAATTATAACACTGATTCCTGCCACCAGCATCATTGATGACGTAGTACAGATATCTTGTTGACCCTGTTAACGTTCGCTCGTCGATACAGAAAAAATGCTTTTTTAGAACAGATAATCATGAAATATCGATATTAATATAATTATGTATTAGATTCTTGTTAAGTTTTTTTTATTAAAGTCGTTTCAGAACCAATGTAATTCCCTCTCAAACGACATATACACTCATATGTAAAATGTTATTTAAAACTAGTACGGATAGGTGGATGTGTCACTTAATCTTTCAATAAAATAGACGACCAGTGAAGATCCGGGGTATAAAAGGTCTTCAGCAACCATGCAATGCCTGCCGTAAAAGGCGACTATAATGTCGTAAGAGGCGACTAACGGGGTCGGGTGGTCAGGATCGTAGACATGGTTGATGCATTCCATCGTATCCTAATTGCGTGGATCGATGCTCATGATGTCAATCACTGAATTGGCTGGTCCAGATTCGATTATTTACAGACCGCCGTCATATAGCTGGAATATTGCTGAGTGCGGCGTTGAACAACAAACAAAAGTACAATAGACAAAATGTTTTGACTGTATCTACGTTTTATTTACACTTTCCTGCAAAACGGACCCGAGACTAGGCTAATTTTTAAAATTAGTCATTCAGCGACCCCGATTCACTCCGTTGTATGAATTTGAAACCAATCCCCCAATAACTGTGTAGCCTACACACGTTGAGCGAAAAGCCCGTGTTTTCAGTAACTGTTTTTTCGGGACATCGATCATGTCAACCAATGTATTTTGGGGGTAAAACCTGAGGAGACGTGTTTTTTTCTAGAACAAATTGTTCTTGTAAACAAACCCCAGCAATTGATTTCACATTAGTCGTGATGTACTGTTAGTCTGTCGTTGTAAGCATTCACAAATATTTTAGTGCTGCTTCTTTAGCTTCGAGAGTTGTACTTCATTATGTTCGACTAGTAACGACTTTGAGATATCAACCTGAATAATTCCCTATCTACCGCGCGATAAAACGCCTTGCATATTCTATGTTTCATTGTGTTACATTAGTTCTAAAAAGGTGATTTTTTTTAATTATATGTCTATCCTTTTAATATTTTTTCGAGATGATGTTGGAAATATCGAGTTTGTTTGACAAGCTCCTCACAGCGATAGAGCATGCGATACGGGAAGGGTAACGAATGTGTCATACGCTGGAAGGAGCTTGATTTCCAAGGGAGATAACTTGTCATCTCATTCTTTTCTTCGCCTTCCGGTCTCTTCTGCTCGACCTTGCAACAACAGTTGCAGCCATGCCGGGAGTTGAAATGTTCTCTAGGTTTATGGGCCCTCGATTCTATCAGATGGCCAAAAACTGGTTGGTATAATTGATATGACCATTTACTTCATGAGTGACATATATTATCTTTCAAATTGTTCACATTATTCCTGTAAGAATAATGTATAACGATCGACCTTCACTTTCGAGATTGTCTTGGTTGTCAATGTTACTTAGAAACTATGGCTGGGACGAAACTATGGCTACCCGGGTACCCACTGTAGGTCTCAAGAGTTGGGAACAAAATGTCTCACTGGGAATTGTTTTGTCGGAGCCCTGGCCAAAACTGCTTAGATACATGTATCAAACGATCAGATCATGCGTGCACTGGAGTTGACTGACGCTTTATCTTTACTCAAAGTCCAAAGGAATGTGTGTATTGTCATAAAGAAATGCCAACATAAGTGACTTGCTTGAAGTGTAACCACTGAGCTATAGTGAGTTTTAGTCATAAAACAATATATCACCTGACTAACCACGGGTCCGGATAGTCCTGTGGGCACCCGGATCCTACTCAGGACCCACCCGACCCGAGTTCACCCGTTCCAGCCCTACTAGAAACACGATATTACTGAATCAGAATCTGTTGTTGTTTGTTTGTCTCACATTCATCAATTGTTACTTCTCAACAGTATATATAATCAGAATTTCTTACACTTATACTTAACGATAAATGTGGCACATATTTCGTGGGTTTGAACCCCGGATTTTCCCAGTTTAAGTTAATTACATCTAGGTTTGTCATCAACATATCCGTGCACATTGGTCTCAGGGAAGTAGTGGACATCTAAACGACTAAAACCTACATCACTTTTGGCACTGTGACTGAAACACTGTTCAAAGCAGTTTAAATCAAACTCTCGATAAACATGAAAACGAAGAGTTTCTAAGTTTTAAATGTAATTGTCTAGTATTGCTGCCATGACAATGAAATTTTAGGGTGTGAGTTGATTTTATGTTGATAATCTTGTTTCCGTTGTTACAGGTCCCCTACTTTAGGAGTTTTCGGAGCAACAGCAGCTATAACAGGACTGTATATCACTGACTGGAAGGCAGTTCTCAAGTATGTCCCATACTACGGTGGCAAGTACCCGGAGGAGCCACCACAGTGAACATGAAAATCAGTGAATATGTGTGAGTGATGTCAGTTAAACATGGTTTGCCGCCTATGGTCTGTTTGTTGTTTAACGCTGCACTCAGCAATATTCCAGCTAAATGACAGCTTTGTAAATAATCGAGAGTGGACCAGACAATCCAGTGATTCACATCATGAGCATGGATCCACACCATTGAGTTCCCCATGGTAAACAAGCACTGGAAGACATCTTTACATGACAGTGTCAGCCCCACATACTGTGTTCTTGTTATGTATGCTTTTGTTTTTCTCAACTGCTTAGGGGCCTTCAGGCAATTTGTGTCGCCAGTATGGCCAACAATGGTGGTCAGATTTTGATAATATTGGCTGATAATGTGTAGCAGTGATCTGATGGCATGGGACAACGATCTTGCTGTCAACAACTGGTTTGCCTGTACCAGAGTTGATTGTTTACAGGCAGCTGTAATATGGCTGATAACAACTTCATTATACATTCATAATGTGTGTATAATAATTTTGTTGTTAATAGTATTCATTGTCATGACATATGTATATATTTGTATACTTCTAAATGCCTGTAAAGACTATATTAGTTCATACTTAACAGATAGACAATGTTTCCAACTACCACTGCTGTACAGGTACTGACTATATCAAGTACAGTCGAACCTCGTTCTGTCAAACATGGATGTGTTGAATTCTCAGTTGTCTCAAAATAACCTGGTCCCTGCGAAATCCTTTTATATTTATCATCTTTTATACCGGGATAATAATTGAAGGAAATTTTGAATATATATTGCAAACATTAGTCCAGATAAACAATGAACAATTTGTTTATTACCAGATATTATAATAATAGGTTTAAATTGTGTACGTCTGTTCGGATTTGTTAACTGGTATTTCCGGTGTTACGTGATCGTGGTGATCAGCTGATAATGTTTTCTGAGATGGGAGAACAAATCGTGTCATTGGAATACTTAAGTTTATGTTAGTAAATTTGGGGAGCCATGCTTTACCGCGCTATAACCGAGTTAGCACTATACTGAAGAGCGCAATAGCGAGGGAACACTGTATGTCGATCTGGATGTGTCAAATTCCTGGTTGTCTCAGAAATCATTTGGGAGTCCCAAGTTCTAAATTGAGCATAACGTTCCCCTGATACCTTGAACAATCCTAAATAAAACATAACCTCTACACACCCACAACTGACTGACTTTACTTCGATAGACCCAATTGCAATGAAAGGCAAGATACCTTCGTACAGTTAAGCCTGATTAACAAGCACACCTTACATCAATGGTTCAAGCTGTAAACAAATCAGCAGTGAGTTACTTTAGTGTTCTCATTTGACTACCGATGAGTGGCACCTAATTTGACCAGCCTGGGCACTGAAATTCACTTACACCTTGAAATCTAGTGTTGCGTTTGGATCTGGTAATAATCTTTCTTAGGATCTGGTAATAATCTTTCTTAATGAAAGGTTTTCGAAAAGTCACTTGGTTTATTGTCTTTGGTTGTTTGGTTTGTTGTTTAACGCCGCACTCAGCAATATTCCAGCTATACGACGGTGGTGTGTAAACAATTTAGTCTGGACCAGACAATCCAGTGGTTAATATGATCCACGCAATTGGGTTATTGCGGAGTGCATCGTTAAACAACAAATAAACAAATAACAAGCCTGTCCATAAACCTTAATTGCCATGTTGTGCTCTATAATTTATTGTCTCCTTATTCTCTTTTGCAGGTGCTTGTTATAGAAGAAAATCCCACTTTCTGTTTGAATGTATGACGGGCAGACGCTTGTTTTATCATCATTGGAGCTGTATAGAAACAATGGTTCCATTGAGTCAATAAACTATGTTGTATTTCACAATTGTGTAGTTTGTCATTGTTCTTTTGTGATCATAGGACAGTAGTTTGTCACAGTGTGTATCCACATGGGATGTGGAAATACCCTGTCAGACTATTGCAGATTTTTGCAGTCTAGTTTTCTATGGACATGAACGTGAATCTCTTAAAACTAGAAAGAAATATCTCCCTGTAGAACTTAGAGGTTCAAAGCCATCGCACTGCATTGCAGTTTTTGCCTAAGTTATCCTTGACTTGAATACTAGTACTTTTAAGTCCTTTGGCAAGTAAAGAGAAATATTTAGAATTTACTGATTTGTACTTTTAAAAAAACATGCTGTACCCCCAGTCAAAGATGCCACAAAATGACATACACTTGAATTGAAATATATTGTGGCAAACAATTAAAGTAACAATTTTTGGACAAATAGCCTCAGAAAAGTAATGTTTGCCAGGGTTCTTGTTCGAGGAAAAGTGATTTGTTTTCCACGTCCTTGTCATGCCCATGCCATGATGGAACCCATGATGTAAATTCAAAAGAAACCTGATCAGTGATACATTTCAATAAAGACAAGATTGCCTTGAGGAGGTTTTTTTTGTGGTTATTAGGGCAGCCTCCATCTCATCAAACGCTGTTCGGATTAAAGGTAAAAACTCTACAGATAGTAGGGAAACAGGTAGCCCAGTCTAAGGTGCCGCAAGTCGCTGTGCAGAGTTGCATCTCTTGGTAATTCCAGTAATCTGTGATCATACCAAAAGACGTTAAAAGATGGTACTTGTTGTTACCCTGTCTGACGCTCGGCATTAAGGGGTTAAAACAAGAACTGGTTGGCTCAGAGTCAGTATACTGTGTCTGAGTGGGGTATTCATGTTAAACTGCGGCATGGTATCTCAGTGAGCTAGCACTATAAATCGGCATCAGTCCGGTCTAGTACAAGCAGCCACACACACACACACACACACACACATGCATGCACGTCGCTATATAAGTGCAATAATCTTGGATGCGACGTTAAACCCCATTTCACCTCACCTCACCTATCTGTGATCTTAATGTACTACTTTACATTTGCTGAGGACCACACTTTTGACTAAAGATGACTCTTTTGGTCCTTAGCTAATGTTGAGCAGTATATCATGGTATATATAATTTTTGTTTGTTTATTGTTTAAAGCCGCACTCAGCAATATTCCAGCTATATGACGGCGGTCTGTAAATAATCGCCTTCATCGCCTTGAAGAAAATTCAAGGCTTTTCAAGCTTTTGGTGATTCACAAGGTTGACACTATAGAGAAACAAGGCTTTTCAAGAAGGACCTTAAAATTCAAGGCTGTACGAGTTGTTTAGTCCCGCACTCAGTAATTGAGTCTGGACCATACAATCCAGTGATTGACATCATGACCATTGATCCACACATTTGGGATACGATGACAAGCTGCGAAACATCAACCCTGTCAGCGAGCCTGACCACCAAATCCTGTTAGTCGCCTCTTACAAGCATAGTCGTTTTTTATGGCAAGCATGGGTTGCTGAAGACCTATTCTACCCCAAGGCTGTATGAACCTTGATCTAGCATGCCCAGCAGTTTGGTCGTCACTGATCCCTTTATCCATCAATACAAGGCTAGGTAATTAATTCAGGAATCTAATCAATTAAGTCTAGGATTTGTTTTGTTTGTTGTTTAATGCCACACTCAGCAATATTCCAGCTATATGACGGCGGTCAGTAAATAATCGAGTCTGGATCAGACAATCCAGTGATTGACATCATGTGCATCGATGACATGTAACCAAGTCAGCTAGCCTGACCAATTAGTCGCCTCTTATGAAAACATAGTCTCCTTTTATGGCAAGTATGGATTGCTGAAGATCTATTCTACCCTGATAATGATAACAGGTTAATGTAAATGCATTACATTTCAAAATATATGCATACAATATTAAGTGGTCATACTGTGATTAACACACTAACTAATATTGTTAGGATATTTATATTATTTTGTAATGTTAGATAAATAAGTCTTACACTTAATTTCATAGTCAAAACATACATATCTCTAACTCTGCATAACTTAATATATGTTGTGATTCATAGAAGTACAGCACCCTTGGCAACCCCAACTGTTCGTCAGAGGCAACTTAATGGATGGTCAGACTCGGTTGACAGTGTGTCCATGGAGTCAATGCATAGTCTCCCTGGTGTGTCATTGAACCCTAACAGGGGGCACGGGTGGCCCAGTCAGAGTTGCGTACCTTGGGCATGCCAGAAACCTATGATTGTGGGTTCGAATCTCGCTTCGCCCCAATTATGTTTCTAGCTTTGTCAGCACCATACCCGTGCACGTGGGTTTCACCGAAGTGGTTAACGTCTGAAACCTACATCATTTCGGGCTTTTCTCCCACATTAAGCTGACACGCTGTGATGTAACTGGAATACTGTTAAAAGCGGCGTTAAACCCAACTCACTCACTCACTGAACCCTAACAGCATAGATCACTGCTCTAAATATCAATTACTGGATTGTCTGGTCCAGGGTAGGAATACTGCTGAATGTGGCCTTGAAAAACACACACATGCAGAAATACAGGAAATTGGCAGCAAAGAGCATCTGCCAGATTTATTCTATTTTAACCATGGTTACACGTTTACTATTTTAGCAAATCAATCATACATTAATTAACACACAGGACAATTATAGCAATAATGTGTCATACATGTCTTTAAAGTCAAACAAACATATGAACTAAGTTGCACATTATAGGGAGGTCGCATCACAGAATCTAGATTATGTATCAGTTGATGACTTTGTCTGGCCTTGTGTCGCGCCAGTCCTCTTCTTATAGAGATAGCGTGCTTCCTCCTCCATCTCTTGCCATTGCTGTTTCCTGTGGTAGGGCCTTAAGAACACAGCATACCCAGTTACCAAGGCTATCCCAATACCCATGTAAACAAACATCCCTCTGGAAGCCATGGTGAAGTGTCTTTCAACAGGAGAATACCTCCAACAATTTTCTTGAAGACACTGATCAGTAGGAAACTGCTTAAAAATGGCCACAGCGTTGCTGATTCTATGGGCTGGGGCTTGAAGTGTGATAATGCAGTCTCTGTATTGAATTGCAAACAGTCAAGGTGATTTCAAGAACCCTCTGCACCTTGTGTGTGTGAAGGCGTGGTTTTAACAGCGTGTGGAGATTTTCGAGCAGCTTCTGGGTGCTCTAATGCATATTTTTCAAAGGCTGGCTTCCATATGTAAACGCCAGCGACGACACCAATGACAGTCACTACCGCAATCTGATGAAAAGGCAGTCGTTTTCGTAGCAACTTTCTCATACCTACTCAACGTGCCTCTGTGCACCGGTTGTAAACTGTTCACTTCCGGGTTATGAGCACATACCGGTCGATAAAAGTTGTTGATAGCTTCTTACACTGCCACTTTCACAACCCTGTTTCTGTATATCGGGAAACGTTGAATTCGTAGCCACTCCAAACTCGTAGACACAATTTACGGTGAATTCTTAGACAAACATGAAGTGGATTCGAAGACACTTGTTTATATTGGTATTGAATGATAATAATGACTAGATCTATCCGTGTCTGTCACTTAAAATAACTTCAACCACAGTTTGTTGTTTATTACACGGCGTATATGACTGGTTGCGTCACTAATGGAAGATTTTATACTGTGAATAAAGTATTAAATATATATACGGCAGGTATTAGTATTTTCTTTGCAGGATCCATATTAAAATTATACATAAAGCATTCGGTATATAAGCATAGGTTTGTTTGTTTCTTGTTTAACGCCGCACTTTGCAATATTCCAGCTATATGACGGCGGTCTGTAAATAATCGAGTCTGGACCAGACAATCCAGTGATTGACATAACGAGCATCTCACGACAAGCGTAGTCGCCTTTTACGCCAAGCATGGGTTGCTGATGACCTATTCTACCCCGGATGATCACAGGTCTCATGTTTTTCGCTATTTTATTTGTTTCGTCTACGAGTTCACCGTGAATTTTGTCAACGAATTCTCCATGGCTACGAATTGGTGTGCTTACGAATTCACCTACAGCCGTTTCTAGTAGGGCTTGTGACATGCGGATTGGAACTTCTTCATTCACTAAATATTCGGAAGTCTTCCATTGTTATAACAAATTCAATAATGTATAAAGTCTAATCGAGACTGGGGCGGTGGGTTAAAGCGTTCGCTCGTCACGCCGAAGGCTTGGGTTCGATTCCCTACATGGGTACAATGCGTGAAACCCATATTTCCTGTGTTCCCCGCCGCGATATTGCTGGAATACTGCTAAAAGCGGCGTATAAGTAAAACCATACTCACTCATTCACTCACAAATCGAGTCTTGTTGAAACGTTCTTGTGTACAATGGCGTTTGTAAAATCACGCCGTGTTGCCGAAAAGTGAATATAATTATGTACAGTATGTACTCAGCCTGAATAAGACATATATACAGATCAACTTGTCGAAGTCATTTTCTATGTAAAATATCGACTTGTAATTGTCGTTTCTTGGCAACTCTTTTTAGTGCTGACTGAAAAGATATACGGTCACACACGCACGGAAGCAAGGACACATGCTCACCACGAAGAATATAAAACGGTCAGGAGTGTTGTACATTGCTGTGGGTTTTTTTTCTTCTTCTTTTTTGTTTGTTTTGTTTTGCTGTTTAACGCCGCACTCAGCTATATTCCAGCTATATGACGACGGTCTGTAAATAATCGAGGCTGGACCAGACAATCCAGTGATGAGCATCGATCTACGCAATTGGGATACGATGACATGTCTCAACCAAGTTAGTGAGCCTGACCACCCGAGCCCGTTAGTCGCCTCTTACCACAAAGCATAGTCGCCTTTTACTGCAAGCAATGGTTGCTTAAGACCTATTCTACCCCGGATCTTCACGGGTCGTTTTTAATGATAATGTTTATTATAAACTTCAATGCGAAAGACTGAGATTTCTGAAGTTGAGAAAAGTGATATTTTCACTGCAGTGAACAGAACACTTGATATTTCACTTCAGTGAACAAAAGCACTTTGTCGGAACTATTGTTATTCAAAATCTATCTCACGCAAAGTGTCTGGCCCGTACACGGACTGTTGACTTTCTTTTTACGTTAGTTTCACATTGACATGGCAAAATAATGACCGATGGTCATTTGTGGAGTTAATATCGTTTCTTGCCGTTTGATATTCTCTTGAAAATGTTTCGTTATAAACTGTAAATATCTCATTTAACTCGTCAATCGAGACTGGTCGTTTCGTAAAGCGTCATTTTTGTTATTTGACCAGCGTTTATTACTTCGCAGTCTCGTAGATTTCAAGAATATTTTTTTTAAGTTGATTTTATATATAATCATATCCAAATGTATGATAAGGAATGTTAGTGACCTCATATACCTATTACTTTTATTTATTATATCAAGATTTTGCAAACTCGGGACTACGTTTTAAGTCGCAACTACAAGGGTGGTGATACGTCACTGCGTGTTGGGTAGGGAGAATTTACATTTCAAGGTTTTACATTTACACAAAAAGTATATGACAGATAGGATATTCCATGTGTCGGGTGAAATATCATAATTCTCTCACCGAGGATGAAAGGATATAAGGAAAATATCTCCTTTCCATCTTCACGAGAGGAGAGTAACATGATATTTCACTCGACACATGAAATATCCTCTATACATGTCATATCAGGCAAGATCAACACCCACTGGGACCTCCTTGCCGGAGACTGGCGTAAAAACACTTGGTAACGCTTTTTGCCCGTATAATTATGTGAAGAGGTTACATGTATGTTTAGCCATATTGGTCACAGGAATATCCTTGTTTATGTGCTTCTTTGCTTCATAGCAGATGTACCTCTTATTTTATTTTTATATACATTTCAAAATTTATCATATATGAGTGAGTGAGTATGGTTTTACGCCGCTTTTAGCAATATTCCAGCAATATCACGGCGGGGGACACCGAAATGGGCTTCACACATTGTACCCATGTCGAGATTCGAACCCGGGTCTTCGGGTGACGAGCGAACGCTTAAACCACCTGGCTACCCGACCGCCCCTTATCATATATGAATGTCAAAATCCTATAACTCACAGTGACATGCCACTTTCTGGAAATGGGTCATTGCTGTCTGTGGCGCAAAACAACATTCAATCGTTCATCGTGTCCTGACGAAGTACCTCCATTATATGCTATCGACCACTGGCTTCGTCATTGGTCACCTTGGTATAAATAATTGCATGCGTGCCTACAAACGTTAATAGTCTGTCAAGATCGGACAAGTAAAGATTGCTGCAGAGCATCAATAGCTCCCCGCAATATAATGTTATGTGCAAAGGAAGGAAGTGTAAGCTATGGGAGGAGAGAACTTGTGTTAAGTACAAATTGGTTGTTATTAATGTACTTATCTTTGGAAAGCACAATAAAAGAAACAGTGTCTTTAATTGGTCAGCACAAAGAAAACCCAGGCAAGAAAACTGGGCCTGTCAGGCAAAACTTGATATATACCCACTATTAGTACCAATAAAAAAAATCCTATATAGATAACACAACAAATGTCATACTAAAGCATGCTTTTGCAGCTAATATCAATATTTCTGGTCAAAATGTTGGTTGGGTTAAATAAAGCAAACTTTTAAAATAGTAAACACAAAAAATGTAATGAATCCAGTCTAAATATACTTCAGTTCAAATGTAAAAATTCACGCAATCATTAATGGATTCCCATTTATCTAGCAGCAAGTTAGGAACATACAGTTTGGTCACGTTATCTATAAATATTGAGAATTGTCTTACATATTGTAAAAACAAAGGCCATAGGTCACTTTTCTCAAAACTTCGTTTAAGTAATCACAAACTAAAAATTGAAAATATTGTAGATATACAAAAACACCAACCCCATTTGAACAACGTCTCTGTGAAACATGTGATGTCTCAGAAGATGAACAACATTACGCACTGTCTTACATAGTTCAACCAAGAAAGAGAATAAAAAATAATCCCCAATCATGATAAAGAATTTGGTACACTCTGTTAAAAGGAGCAGATTCTTAATAAGTTTACCAACAGTTATCCAGAAACAACTTCCAAGATCTGTTAACATATCAACAATTACAAATAAATTCCTTGTACATGTATGTACAACATTACCATAGTTTTGCTCAATTCTCATATTGTTTCCATATCATTATAATACACTTGTTTTTTAAATAAAATTGTTATAATGGTCCTCCTTTGAATGTTGAATGTTCCTGTGTTTTTTTAATTATCGTTTATTGTGCATGTATTTTGTAGTTTGTGATTGTGTAATATTGCCACTGTTTCTTCATGGAATGTTCCGCAATACATATCTCATCTAAAACATCTTTGTTGTATAATAGTTTCTTACAGTTGTTTACGGGGGCATGGTTGGCCCAGTCGCCGAAGGCGCTGCAATTCGCTATGCAGAGTTGTGTCCCTTGGGCACGCCAGAAACCTATGACAGTGTGTTTGAATCTCGGTTCGCCCCGATTTTGTTGTCAGCACAAAACCCTTGCTCGTTGGTTTCAGCAAAGTGGTGAACGTCTAAGACCTGCATCACTTCAGACTTTCCTCCCACATCAAGCTGACACGGAATACTATTCAAGACGGCGTTAAACACAACTACCTCACTCACTCTTGTGGATGGTTCTGTTTGGTTAACTGGGTTTGTGTTGTGATTGCTTCCGGCTTAGATTTGAAATTTGTTTAGAAGAATGTTACTATGTTCAACCCAAACATCGTGAAGATATCATGCAACCGTATTATCTTTTTGGAAAATAATTGCAAACTACAGACCAACCTGTTGATTTCCTATGTATCCAGAAGCAAAGAACATATACGGGTGTATGATCTCTGCTGGAAGTTATTTTTTTTTGTCAAAGCAATAAACCATGCAGAAACGTAAACCGCCGCATGAAACGGTATGTACCATACATTACATACAGTGAAGTATTTAAAACAATGCTGTGCTCAACTATGCACAGCAAGCGCCATACATGTGATATTGAAGACAACTAATAAAAAAAAAAATTCTCCTATCAAACCCGTTGTTTTACATGTGTTGTTTATTGAACAAAGTCATACTTTATAGAAGCCTGTTATTTAATCGTGTTGAACAATATGTTGCAATAGCAGTGTGAAAATTGAGTGCGCGTGATAGGCTTGGCCTAAATTCCTTCCTGGAACGTTTCTCGATGGCTGCCTGAATAACATACGATACATTGCAAAGGTAGTGCGCAATTGAGCTGTTAGGGTAAGGGAGATAATCACTCACTCTTAGTGATACAGCTTGAATAAGATACGATGTACAGCAATGCAAGGTCAGTGCGTGATTTATCACTTCTATACTACGCCTATAGCTAAGGGAGAAAATCGCTCAATGCGCAATAGTTTATTCTTACAAAATATAAACCGGTTAACTTTAGCGAAATGGGATCATTTTTAGCGTTTTTAGCGTTAACAAATTTCATGGGTTATCAGCATTATGAAAAGTGACTAAGTCTCAGAATAGCAAGACGATTTTGAAGTATCTCTTATTGCTGGAAAAGATAAACATCAACATTTGACGCACATTGCACATGATTTGTATGTTTCGTTTCGGTAACTGTGTGGCTTGAAATTTCAAAGAAACCAACATGTCGACTTACATGCTACAAAATTAACCTCTCCCGTATACTTCCCCGCCTTAAGGGCGGGGAAGAATAAGCCATGGCTTATTAATTGTATATCGATTTGCTTAACCATATCATTTCAGTATCCCTTAAAACAAGGCTTCGTCATAGGTCACCTTGGTATAAATAATTGCATGCATGCCTACAAACGTTAATAGTCTAACAAGATCGGATAAGCCATGGCTTATTAATTGTATATTGATTTGCTTAACCATATCATTTCAGTATCCCTTAATTTGTGAGCAGTATATAATATATATGGTAATCTTTGATCTCCCCGTGTGCGTAGTATAAAACTTCACTGTCATGCTTTTTCACAGAAAACCGTTTATTCCAAATGTACATAAAATATATCAAATACATAGACTTTTAAGTACATACCATCGCATGCTCTTAAGTAGCTAGGGATTTTGATTAGAGTTCAAAACCAAACAAAACAGTCACATCAGCTTATAAAGTCAAATACAAAATCATTAATGATTCAATAAGATGCTCAATCTCATTAAAATCAGATCTTAGTTCTCGCTACCGCTAAACAAAGATCGGGATGTCCTCAGATCATTGTTTAGCGGTAGCGAGAACAAAGATCTGATTTTAATGAGATTGATAAGATGCTTCCCGTAAAGATCAAGGGCGCCTATTGTTCTTCATCCTGCGAAAAAATACACTTTTTTAGTTAGTCTAGCGCCCTCCTGCTTTAACTATAACTATAGTTCATGTCAAAACTATACTTTATTACACAACACGTGGGGATAGAGCACTCTTTATTTCTTAAATAAAGGCTGGGATTTCGGTTGAGAAAGAAAATCTGTTCAAGACAAAATGTAGGAAAAAAGGTTCGACACAAAACAAAATAGTTCGCTGGACTTGGATGTCCTAAAATGTGTTGTGAAAAATATTAAGGAGCTCATTCAGACAGAGAAACAAATATACGTTTTGAACAGTGACCGAAAGATCATGGACATACATTTGTAGTAGAAAAATACTTTATCGCCTAATACCTCCCCCAGGGTAGGTCCAGCTTTGATGTATTGATGATTCTATAATCACCACGGGCTTCATGGGGATCGGAGAAGATTGGTGAGGGGAGAAGTTTATCAATACTTGTTAACTAACTGATCCAACACCCAACGAACTTTCCCCTGTACGGCAGCCCACAGGACAAGATCTTATGAGCGAGTGAGTATGGTTTTTACGCCGCTTTTAGCAATATTCCAGCAATATCACGGCGGGGGACACCACAAATGGGCTTCACACATTGTACTATGGTCGGAATTCGAACCCGGGTCTTCGGCGTGACGAGCGAACGCTTTAACCACTGGGCTACCCGACCGCCCCCCAAGATATTATGAGCACCATACAGCTATCATATATTGTCCAGCGCCAAGAAATGTTATACATCATATCAAACGACTCCTGTGTAATATGAATGTGTTACTGTGATGCGTTTGATTGGTGCCCAAAACTATTCATTAAAATAACTTGTCTTGTTAAGTGTAGTATACTGCTGTATGTTATCCGTCGGAGACTGCATGTACGTGTGATGATGCAAAAGATGTGGGTATCACGCAGACAAGTGTGTATCATCAACGCGATTGTTTTTAATGTCTATCACGTTTTGGGGACGAACAGACTCTTTCAAATTTTTGTACATCTGACGGAAGTCATGAAAGAGCTTACCGGCGTCCAACACGACAATTGTGAGAAAGCTGATCACCAACAGCGCAACCGCACTGCCTCCGATGCCACGTGCCGACACACGCGTGTCATCCACTGTTAGTAACTTCTTCTTCTTGTAAACTAGGAGGTCATCGAGGCTGAAGCTGCCCAGTGACAAGTTCCTGTTCAGAAACTCTCTCCACGCGGCGCAACAGCCGCACCTGGACATGGAATTTGTGTTCACCGTCGACTGGTACGCACTGGCAGAGGGAACGCTTGTAGAAGTAGGCGCGAGTGTTAGTTGGGTCCCCTGCATGTCCGGCGACTGAGATGCCGACAGAGCAATTCCATTGCTGACGTTGACGTTCGATGTTGGTGTCTCTGTTGCTGTTGAAGAAGTTCCCCCAATGACCCCATATGCCTCCGAACTTGATGCTGCAAGCTGTGGAGTTGCAGTAGTTCCTGATGTTGATAGATCGTCAAGCCAACCTTGTGTTGACGATGCTGTCGTGGTTAAGTTAGAATTTGATGTCTGTTGTGTTCCTGATGTTGTCGGTTGTGTTCCTGATGTTGTAGGGTGTGTTCCTGATGTTGTCGGTTGTGCTCTTGATGTTGTAGGTTGTGCTCCTGATGTTGTCGGCTGTGCTCCTGATGTTGTCGGTTGTGTTCCTGATGTTGTCGTTTGTGCTCCTGATGTTGTCGGCTGTGCTCTTGATATTGTCGTTTGTGCTCCTGTTGTTGTCGGCTGTGCTCCTGATGTTGTCGTTTGTGCTCCTGATGTTGTCGGCTGTGCTCCTGATGTTGTCGTTTGTGCTCCTGATGTTGTCGGTTGTGCTCCTGATGTTGTCTGTTGTGTTCCTGATGTTGTCGGTTGTGCTCCTGATGTTATCGGCTGTGCTCCTGATGTTGTCGGTTGTACTCCTGTTGTCGTTTGTGCTCCTGATGTTGTCGGTTGTGCTCCTGATGTTGTCGGTTGTGTTCCTGATGTTGTGGGCTGTGCTCCTCCTGTTGTCGGTTGTGCTCCTGTTGTCGTTTGTGCTCCTGATGTTGTCTGTTGTGCTCCTGATGTTGTCTGTTGTGGTGCCGTTGTTGTCGGTTGTGCTCCTGATGTTGTCGGTTGTGCTCCTGATGTTGTCGGTTGTGCTCCTGAAGTTGTAGGTTGTGCTCCTGATGTTGTCGGTTGTGCTCCTGATGTCGGCTGTGCTCCCGATGTTGTCGGTTGTGCTCCTGAAGTTGTAGGTTTTGCTCCTGATGTTGTCGGTTTGGTTCCTGTTGATGTCGGTTGTGTTCCTGATGTTGTCGGTTGTGTTCCTGATGATGTCGGCTGTGTTCCTGATGTTGTCGGTTGTGTTCCTGATGTTGTCGGTTGTGTTCCTGATGTTGTCGGTTGTGGTGCCGTTGTTGTCGGTTGTGTTCCTGATGTTGTCGGTTGTGGTGCCGTTGTTGTCGGTTGTGTTCCTGATGTTGTCGTTTGTGCTCCTGATGTTGTCGGCTGTGCTCCTGATATTGTCGTTTGTGCTCCTGTTGTTGTCGGCTGTGCTCCTGATGTTGTCTGTTGTGTTCCTGATGTTGTCGGTTGTGTTCCTGATGTTGTCGTTTGTGGTGCCGTTGTTGTCGGTTGTGTTCCTGATGTTGTCGGTTGTGGTGCCGTTGTTGTCGGTTGTGTTCCTGATGTTGTCGGTTGTGGTGCCGTTGTTGTCGTTTGTGCTCCTGATGTTGTCTGTTGTGCTCCTGATGATGTCGGTTGTGCTCCCGATGTTGTCGGTTGTGTTCCTGATGTTGTCGGCTGTGCTCCTGACGTTGTCGGTTGTGCTCCTGACGTTGTCGGTTGTGCTCCTGATGTTGTCGGCTGTGCTCCCGATGTTGTCGGTTGTGTTCCTGATGATATCGGCTGTGTTCCTATTGTTGTCGGTTGTGGTGCCGTTGTTGTCGGTTGTGTTTCAGTTGTGTCTGTGGGCGTTGTTGTAGTGGTGCCTGTTGTCGTCATACTTGTTATCGGCGTTGTTGTAGAGGCAGCAGTCGTAGGTACTGGTGGCGTTACCCCTAAACATTAAGTAAACCCTTTCAGCAACTCAATACACAAGTCTTTACACGTTATGAATGATGTAAAACGCACGTAAACAATGCAGTATTAAGTAACTTCCTTTATGATATATACTTCTCTTGTATTCATTAATGTTCAGTCAAGTTTGCAGAACACATCGTAGCAATGTATACTACTTAAACAAAGTTAAGGACCACCCGATTATTTCGTATTACTAGAGTTAATCTGTATATCATATTACTATAGATAATCTGTATATCATATAACAGTAGTTAAACTGTATATCATATAACTGTACATAGTTAATCGGTATATCATATAACTGTAGTTAATCTGTATATCATATAACTGTAGTTAATCTGTATATCATATAACTGTAGTTAATCTGTATATCATATAACTATAGTTAATCTGTCATGTAATATAAAGGAAGCGAATGGTCCTTAATTCACTTGTGCAGTGTACATTGCTTCGATGAGTTCTACAAACGAAACTAATTATTAAATAAAGCCTTTAGGCAGCGTGATTAACAGCATGACAGATTAACTGTAGTAATATGAAAGAATAGGATGGTCCTTAACTTTTTAAAAGTAGTATACATATGGCTTAGATTAAAGCTATATAGAGTGTAGATAGTAAACTGATAGGTAAAATATGACTAGATATCGTACATCTACACAGGTAATCTGTAATGTTTGTTTGTTAGTTTCTGGTTTTACGCCGCACCCAACAATATTCCAGCTATATGACGGCGGTCTGTAAATAATCGAGTCTGGACCAGACACTCCAGAGATTGACATCATGAGCATCGATCCACGCAATTGGGATACGATGACATGCATCAACCAAGTCAGCGAGCCTGACCACCCGATCCCGTTAGTGGTCTCTGACGACAAGCATAGTCACCTTTGATACCCCGGACCTTAATCTGTAATGAACAACAGAAAGGCCTCCCTGGAATATTCGATAATAGTGTAACATTTCTTTAACCGGCTCAAACCATCACTCGATGGAGACAATGGTGAATAGTAACCGTCACAAATATTTGCTACAGTGTGGGGAAGAACGCCTCGGAAAGAAACACCTTGTGCCTTTTGTACAGTATTGATGAAGTCCGCGATCGTAACGCAGCTAATGACACACGAATGTCACAGCTCTGACAGTTACAATGATACCATTATGTAATCGATAAAACAAATATCCAACCGACTGATCGATCGCTTACATAATCGCGTAAGTAATCGCGACTAACATGGGAGTAATCTCCGCGGCTGCAAAACAGGGGGAAACACTCGCGCGATCGTCGTGTGTAACAAAGGTATTCTGACATGCAAGTAGTCTTCATCAACCCATGCTTGCCGTAAAAGTCGACTATACTTGTCGTAAGAGGCGACTAACGGGATGGGTGGTCAGGCTCGCTGACTTGGTTGAAGCATGTCATCGTATCCCAATTGCGTGGATCGATGCTCATGATGTGAATCACTGGATTGTCTGGTCCAGACTCGATTATTTACAGACCGCCGTCATGTAGCTGGAATATTGCATAGCGCGGCGTTAAACAACAAACAAACAAAACAAACTGAGGGATCCCTGATTTCATGTGATGCCCGTGTTGGTTGAGTTCGACCCGCGTCAATTGTTCACTTTCCTCCAGGATAAAGCTTGAAGGCCTTGACATGATTGGATTATTACCCGAAACGATATTCGACCCCAGCCACTCACTCACTCCTGATATTAGAATGATGCTTACCGGTACCATTCCTGCAAACATACTGGTGCCACTTGTCACACGTATTGGATTCAAAGTCGTTAAACGCGATGCCTCTGTACATGAGGCAGAGATCAGACAACGTACTGGTCTCACTGGCGAACGAGAACGGGGATCCGTCTAGCCAAGAGAACTCATCGGAAACAGAATCTCGCTTGCCTCCCAGCCAGAACAGGTTGTCGGAAGAGCCCCTGCAAAACAAAAAGTTGACTGAATGGTGTTTTACGCCGAAGCCAGCGATACTCAAGCTACACCACAGTTACATGTAAATAATCTGGTGTTGGCGAGCTCAGTCGGCTCTTATGAAGCACGGGTTGCTGGAGACCTTTTTGTACCAGGGATATCCACAGGACGACGCGCATCAGCACAACACACCACTGCACTTCAATGTTGTGAGGTGTGTGTGTGTGTCTACATAGTCAGTGGGTCAACTCATTGTGCTTTTAGTTTTATATTTTGAAGATATGCTCACAGTAAAAACACCCTGTTCTTAATTGAAAGCGCAGAACACAAGCCTTCAGCTCAACTACCTACCACCCATGTGAGTTCGTCATTTTCTATACATAGTACTGGCTAATGTCATCCAAGTGTATAAACTGGGAAGCTAGTATTTAAGAAGAGTCTTATACCCAAGATCGATATTGAATGTGCCTGGAAAAATTTTAAACTACTTATTATCATTATTGTTTGAGACAAATTACAGCCTTTTCCTGTCATCGTGTTTAAGTTATGCAGAAGTAGGACACACTAACAGCGACGTCAATTCATTTCGCTTCCAAAATAAATAACATCTCGTGTCTAGCATCATCTTCGCGAGGCAAGAGAGTTAACTGACTATAAAAGTCCAGTGTCCACCCTTGCCGAACTAGGCTGGTATTATGGACATAGATTTTGGCTGGACCAACGAGTCTATGCATAGTCCAATCAAAATCGCGCAATGAATCGAAATCCGGTTCGTAAACAGTCACGCAGATTTCGGTCGATTGCAGGATTTGCAAAGCATATGCACCGCCAACTCAGTGTCAACACATATATTTCAAATCTTTTCATGGTTTTAATCAAGTTGCTCACGTGATTTGATACACTTCGCGATCTAAGATCCGTTTCATCACAATATAGATCTTGATTATCGATCAGATCGTCTTGACTGTGCGCCGCCATTTTGTTTGAAGCAAATGCAAGTGATACGAGAGGTGAAATCTGATTGGTCCACAGGAGAGGCACAGAAGGGACAAAACTCGTAATAGCCACTGGTGGCGCTACGATCGAGCCCAGGAATTCCAGCCAAGTTCGGCAAGGGTGGAAACTGGACTTTTAAAGCCAGTTAACGCTATTGTCTCGGGAAGATGGTCTAGCGGATGTCATCACAAACTTCATCTAAAAGAGAATGCCATTGTTCTCATTTTTCTCCATAATCCCCCCCACACGACCTGTCCACAGATCTATTGATGACATCCCACAGAATCTCCCCACACAACCTGCCAACAGATTTTTTAATGACATCCCACAGAATCTCCCTCCACGACCTGCACATAAGATCTATTGATGACATCCCACAGAATCTCTCCACACGACCTGCCAACAGATCTATGGATGGCATCCCACATAATCCCCCCACACGACCTGCGAACAGATCTTTTGATGACATCCCCCAGAATCTCCCCACACGACCTGCCCACAGATCTATTGATGACATCCCCCAGAATCTCCCCACACGACCTGCGAACAGATCTTTTGATGACATCCCCCAGAATCTCCCCACACGACCTGCCCACAGATCTATTGATGACATCCCCCAGAATCTCCCCACACGACCTGTCCACATATCTATTGATGACATCCCCCAGAATCTCCCCACACAACCTGCCAACAGATCTATTGATGACATCCCCCAGAATCTCCCCACACAACCTGCCAACAGATCTTTTAATGACATCCCACAGAATCTCCCTCCACGACCTGCACATAAGATCTATTGATGACATCCCACAGAATCTCTCCACACGACCTGCCAACAGATCTATGGATGGCATCCCCCAGAATCCCCCCACACGACCTGCGAACAGATCTTTTGATGACATCCCCCAGAATCTCCCCACACGACCTGTCCACAGATCTATTGATGACATCCCCCAGAATCTCCCCACACGACCTGCCAACAGATCTATTGATGACATCCCCCAGAATCTCCCCACACGACCTGCCCACAGATCTATTGATGACATCCCCCAGAATCACCCCACACGACCTGCGAACAGATCTTTTGATGACATCCCCCAGAATCTCCCCACACGACCTGCCCACAGATCTATTGATGACATCCCCCAGAATCTCCCCACACGACCTGTCCACAGATCTATTGATGACATCCCCCAGAATCTCCCCACACAACCTGCACATACGCTCTTTCGATGACCTCCCACAGAAACTGACGCTCTTCGTCAGAGGCAACAGATGCAAGGGTTAGTCCACCTTCTGTACACTTCTGTCTGGCCCCCGAGAAGGAGTTGTGGCATGTGTAGATGTGGAAGCAGACCGACTCTCCACACTCCGACCTGGACGGCTCGCAACCGGAACTTAGCTGAACTGGAATGAAAAAACATAAACTGTTGGCCTTGCCACACGAAATATGTTAATACGTTTTTTTAACTGAACCTGCATATATCCATAAGACCGCGATCTTTGTCCACCTGTATTGTATTTTGTTTTGATTCATCAGGTCTGTTTAAACGTATTGGGCAAGTGGCCTTTTTGCGGTATCCTGATCATAACTTTGCGACATGTACGACTCTGTCGGTGTCAATAGTTTTCGAGTTATGGAACGTTAATGTTTCTCGGAAGATGAATTGGTGATTTCTGAGGAAGAAGTACAAGTGAACCCCTACATGTCTGATCCTGTGACTGACAACAGTGACGAAAATAACGAGGACGATCCCCATCTTGGACGCATGGATCACACGTGATTGCTAAACATAGATTCATTTGTTTAGTTTGTTTTCTCTAAATCCCAATTTACCTAATACCCAATCAGCTTGCAGACCAAGCGGGTGTAAGAGGCCCAAGTCAATCCTTGGCTCAAGAGTGTTTTAAGCCAAGGCTCAGAACACACACACCACCCCACAACCTTATGAACAACAAATAGTTTTACATTTTAAAGAAATCTCAATACGGACCGATCTATTTAATAGTGATTCATAGACTCATGCACATGATACAACATCTGATCAAAAAGTTCTAAGCCTACCTAACTTTTAACTATGGGCCAAGACAAAGTGAAGTCAATGTAGTACATTGTTTGAGTAGTTCATTGCAAGTGTATTTGGTCCGCTGAGGCCGTTTGTATATTAGTGACAGCCAGTTGAACGTGAAAGGAGTCCAAATGGACACAGCCATGGAAATGAACGAGTACCCAGCTGTCATCAAGATTTTGTCTTTAGAGAAAGGTACTCACCAAGATATTCATGACCGCATGTCATAAGTATATGGGGATAAATTATTCAAGTGTTAATCATTGGGCAGATAAGGCGGGGAGAACAAGCCTTTATGATGGCCCTATGTCTTGACATCCCCCACCTTCCATCAATGAAGATTCAATCATGGGGATAGAAACAACTTATACTGTCAGATAGATTTATTACCATTGTTGATCTTGAGGAAGACACAGGTCTAAGGCATGGCTCCATTGAAACTATTATTCATGAACAATTACAGATGAATATGATATCTGCTCGTTGGGTGCCAAAGTTTCTAAATTTTGATCTTAAGGAAAAAAGAACTCACATTGCCTGAGAAAAATTAGAGCTAATTGAGGAGGATTTCGTCAAATTCATAAAGAGATCAGTAACGGGTGATGAAACATGGGTCTAGCACTATGATCCCGAGTCAAAACGTCAATCCATGGAATAGCACCATTCAACTTCTCAGGCACCAAAGAAATTAAAATCTTCAAGACCAGTGAAGAAATTTATAGTCACTGGGAGGCAAAGCGTGTCATCCTTGTTGATTACTTAGAAAGTTAAAAGACGATTACAGGTGCCACTATGCTGATTTGCTTCATCGCCTGAGAGATTATATCAAAGGAAAGCGGCGAGGAATGCAGACTGCTGGAGTTGTTCTACTTCATGCCAGTGCCTCTTATCATGCCTCTCGACGAGCAAAGGCTGCCGTGAGACGATGTGGACTCGAAGAGTTTCATCACCCTTCATACTCGCCAGATCTGGCACCAAGTGATTATCAACTGTTTCCTAAACTGAAAGAGCACCGATGTGGAAAAGTGCTATGACGACAACGATGATCCCAAAGCTGCCGTGAATGGGTCTTTCGGGGTGGCTTAAGAAAACTTCTTCCTGAATGGAATTGAAAATCTTCACTATCGATATGAGAAGTGTATTGAAAAGCAGGGAGATTATGTTGAAAACTAAATTTTTTGTTGGTTTTGTTTGTTTGGCTTAGAACTTCCTGACCAGCCTTCGTAAATATCACCTATTACACGCCAGGAATAGTATTATTTTTAATGATCCCATTATCAAGTCTTGTCTTTGAATTAAAATAAACCCAAAGAAGCCTAGACCACAACACCCCTAAGGCCGTGTCTAAATATATTTTAAGAATTTTGTATTGATGGCTTAATAAACTCGTTAAGAATTGTTTGTGTTTCAAATAGCTATTCATAAACGATTCAAAGCATCAGATGGAAATGTGCCCTTTTCGATCAACGTACTCAGCGGACATTTTGCAAGTTCTGTTTATCTAGTTTCCCGATAATGACAATGCCATGACAATAATATTTCTAGTCCACAGAAGAAAATATGTTCAGCTAGTTAATACCTTCTGCATGCATCATTTGTTTGAATGTTTCAACATGTGTACCAATTGTTGCCACTGCTGCATGTGATCATATCGTTCTCATATAATGCCATTACCTCATAACGCATTACATAAAGAAGGTTGCAGGTAGGTTAAACCATTATGATGACGTCACGCTATTGTTGTTGCAACTGATTCTAAGACAGGCTTTCTGAACGTGTAGTTTAACAAGTAAAGTTGACGCAATAACATGTCATTATGATAAATTAATGATAAATTATGGATGAAATCTCCCGAATCTGTTGATGCCGGGAGAAAATCAACTCGCCCCTTCTGCTGCCGGAATCTCCATACTTAACTATATATAAGCCAGTTGAACCCTAGGATGAGTGAGTGAATGAATGAGTTTAACACTTTGGTGAAATCCATCAGCACGGCTATTGTGCTGACAAACCAAGGATCATAAAGGTTCGACTTAATTCGAGACCCACGAGATGCAGATCCTGGCACGGAAAAGGGACGCAACTATACAACGTCGTGCGGCGCTTTAGACATCACTAACGTTGAACAAATAGACTTTTCGTTCAATTGTTCGCCCCTTTACGACTTTTACCTTTCTCAGATCTAAATTTCCCCGGTTTTACCGTTTTGCTTTTATTGAACATACTTCGTATATTGTAATACGACAAGGGGTGTGATTGGGTGAAAATAATACATTTTTGTGCTGAAAATGATCCAAAATTATAAGAAAATGAATGTCACAAATTCGCATTGATATTAGTTAAAAAACGACAAAAAGACCTTTTCATGAGATTGCACCTCCTTCTATTTTGCACTTGATATTGGATAGTCTGGATATTAACTATACGAGTTTCTGGTACATTACCAAAGGATAAACAAAGGCTCACACACTGAATGAAACATTTGCATCGGTCACACTCAATAATCTTTAACAGAAATAGCTACAAGTGGGTTATTTCTGTATCTACCTTTATAACCATGTTTGGCAAGAGTGAAACTATATATGTCGTACTTAGTAAAGCCAGCGCATGCTACTACTCAGATCTGTGATGTCTCAGAGGGTTGTGTCTGCCGTCACTATTATCAACATACACATTATACTTAATATATTCGATCTGGCTCTCGCGGGAGGGCTATTTTGAAAGTCCATACCGTTGATAAAGACTGTTCCGAGCGAGTCTTTAAAGGGTTTTTCTGTATTAAGGGTACTTGAAAACAAGGTGAAGCGTTGATATCATGGTCGAGATGTCAAAGTTGTGTTATCGATGTTTTGTGATATATATACGAGAATGCATAGATGTACATAATTAATGTCTTTGGATAGCTATGCCCCAAGACTCCTCTTCGAAAACCGATTCCTGGATGCTAGCGGCAACACATTGAAATAACACACTTGGCGGAAGCGTTTGACTTTTGCTTGAGGCTAGGCCGTGCCGACACGAGCTCTCAAAAAGTATGCCCTATTAATACATACGCCATAGCGATAGAGGACATTATGCAAATCAAACTAATTTATTCACCCTGTGAACGTTACTTTTTACTTCCCCAATGTATTGATTTTTTGCTACGTGAACCTTAGCAACGTGCAATATAGCCTTGCCATGTAGAATAATGCCATCGACTGTTAAAAACGTTGTCTTCATTAATGATTCATGTTTATCAAATTAAATTACTATTGTTACATACAGAACATGTGGTAACAGGTTGTCACAAATAGAACACGTGGTAACGGATTGTCACTTATGGAACACGTGAAACGGATTGTCATATATAGAACACTTGGTAAAGGATTGTCACACATAGAACAAGTGGTAACGGATTATCACATGGTGTTACCATGGTGACACCTCGGCACCGCCACCACCACGAGGACTCCCTTTTTACTTACTACATTGTGGCTATATACACAGGCGATGTGTTGGTTTGTTTGCTGTTTAACGCCGCACTCAGCGATACTCCAGCTCTATGACGGCGGTCTGTAAATAATCGAATCTGGACCAGACAATCCAGTTGGAATACGATGACATGCATCAACCAAGTTAGCCAGCCTGACCACCCGATCCCGTTAGTTGCCTCTTACGACAAGCATAGTCCCCTTTTACAGCAAGCATGGGTTGCTGAAGACCTATTCCACCCCGGATCTTCACGGGTCTTCATTGGTATAGAAGTAAAGACTTTTTACTATATCTTCACGGGTGTTAACACATGGTAACGGATTGTTATATAAAGACCATGTGGTAACGGATTGTCACGTACAGTAAACGTGGTAACGGATTGTCACCTGAAGAACACGTGGTTATGGATTGACCCATTTAGAACACATGGTTATGGATTGTCACATATAGAACACGTGGTAACGGACTGTCACATATGGGACACTAGGTTACGGATTGTCCCATGTAGAACACGTGGTTATGGGTTGTCACATACAGAACACGTGGTTACGGATTGTCCCATGTAGAACACGTGGTTATGGATTGTCCCATTTAGAACACATGGTTATGGATTGTCACATACAGAACACGCGGTAACGGATTGTCCCATGTAGAACACGTGGTTATGGATTGTCCCATTTAGAACACATGGTTATGGATTGTCACATATAGAACACGTGGTAACGGACTGTCACATACAGAACACGAAGTAACGCATTGTCACATGCAGAACATGCACGTGGTAAAGGATTGTCAAACATAGAACAAGTGGTAAAGGATTGTCACACATAGAACACGTGGTAACGGACTGTCACATACAGAACACGTGGTTATGGATTGTCACATATAGAACACGTGGTAACGGACTGTCACATACAGAACACGAAGTAACGCATTGTCACATGCAGAACACGTGGTAAAGGATTGTCAAACATAGAACAAGTGGTAAAGGATTGTCACACATAGAACACGTGGTAAAGGATTGTCACATACAGCACACGAAGTAACGCATTGTCACATACAGAACACGTGGTAACGGATTGTCACTTATAGAACACTTGAAACGGATTGTCACATATAGAACAAGTAGTAACGGATTGTCACATATAGAACACATGGTAACGGATTGTCACTTATAGAACACTTGAAACGGATTGTCACATATAGAACAAGTAGTAACGGATTGTTACAAATAGAACACGTGGTAAAGGATTGTCACACATAGAACAAGTGGTAACGGATTGTCACATATAGAACACGTGGTAACGCATTTCCACTAATAGAACACGTGAAACGGATTGTCACATATAGAACATATGGTAAAGGATTGTCACACATAGAACACGTGGTAACGGATTGTCACATACAGAGCATGTGGTAACGGATTACTGTTCCTCTTGTGATGCATTATTCAGTAGTACTGGAGCGAGGAACGTCGGGGTTCGGTCGGGGATCCCCGACCGTGTCACATCAAAAGACGTATAAAAATAGTACTTATTGTCTGGCACATTAGGGAAAACCAAGGGCTGGTCGGCTAGGAGTCAGTATACTGTGTCTGTGTGGGTTATCCATGTAAAACTGCAGCATGGTGTCTCAGTGGGATAGCTATAAAAGAGCAATTATCTTGAGTGAGTGAGTGAGTTTGGTTTTACGCCACTTTTAGCAATATTCCAGCAATATCACGGCGGGGGACACCAGAAATGGGCTTCACACATTGTACTCATGTCGGGATTCGAACCCGGGTCTTCGGCGTGACGAGCGAACGCTTTAACCACTAGGCTACCCGACCGCCCCCAATTATCTTGAACGAGACGTTACAACCCATTTCACCTCACCTTCTTCTGCAGCAAGGAAGTGACCTCTAGCTTAGTTATATGATGATAAAATGTTTACATAACCATGTGCAACTGTATACACAATGGAAATTATGAACATATACAGTAAACTACGGTTATAACGAACTCGAAGGGACCACTAATTTAAGTTCGTTATAACCGTATACAGCATATATACAGCAAATGGACGGGACCAAAAAATCAGATCCTTTTATCCGTCTGTTCGTTATAAGCGTGTTCGTTATAAACGTGGTTAACTGTATACTTATAAACAACGAACTAAAATACGTGGTTCCTTTGAGTTCGTTATAACCGTAGTTTCCTGTACTTCATTTCTACACTACATTACGTTACATTATACTAACTACAAAATGTCATAGCCAGAACCTGCTGAAACGGATTCCATTGGGCATAAAAGTGATGACACCGGGTGTTCGTCAAAAGGGTAAGCACCTTCCGCCCTACCGGCAGCACCCGCAACGCACACAATTTGCATACAACTGTGTTTGTTTGTTACCTGATGCCACACAGCAGAACTCCTGCCACATGAAGGCGGCTTGTTCATGTTTATACTACTGATAAGAGGCATCGAGATGCTATTGCATGCGAGAAACATGGTAACCATGCGCCTAAGAAACATAAATCATGCTGCATGTAAGATTATTACCTAATGGTTATGATGCACTCAATGAGCACCACGTTATATACTGCATGAGGATAGTCACTCATTGAAGGATTACAAATACAGAAGAAGCAAATATCATGCTGTATGCAGACATAAAAGGAATGGATATTTTTAATACAAAAAGCAATATATTGAGACTGTGATCTGTGATTCAAAGTTTGAAATGTAAGAATTATACTCAAAATGATATTTAAAGATGGCTGACTTTTTTGTACATTTCTAGAGATTTGTTTGCTGGTGAGCAAACATCAACTGTGCCGGACGCCTTTTCGAGTTTTTTACAAGATGATGGTACCAATGGTGATTTCACTAAAGATATTACAGAGCATATTCTCAATAAGGAAGATAATTTAGGGATGTCAACTTCTTTATTATGAGGAACACAACGCTTCGGTGTATATACCTACTCCTTCATCAGGTGAATGAATACAATGAGGCAGCATTCATTCAACTGATGAAGAAGAATGTGACATCCATAAATTCCCTTCCTTACCTTATGTGTATCACGTCTAAATACCTTTCTAATATTTGATATTCTCACTATTCCTATAACAAAAGACGAAATATTAATTTGCTTTCATCATATAAAATGTAACAAATCTCCAGGAATAGATGACACCATTTCTGAATAATTTATACATCCGGCTGATCTACTTGTCCCATACCTAGAATCGTTATTTAATTAGGAGATGGATATTTCGTTTTGTAAGATTTGCGTGATGTTATGCTGAATGGATGTACGGAAATCTCATTTGAACACGACGCTGTTGTAAGCAATACGTCTCCCCCTGCTTACCTTCGACAAGATGCTTGATATGGGGTGCCGCGAAACCGATCACTGGTTTCGAGGTACTCCAATAATGATGGTTCATTATACCAAACATGTGGTCACATGTTCAAGTCCATTATCAGAAAAAAACCAAAAAAACAACAACAGGAAACATCACAAATTCAATTCTTTATCACAGTTCCTCAACTCAGTTGTAATTTGTAGTTATGCGAATCTAAAAGATACAAATAATCAAAATTAGAAAAGACCCTGTCCAAGACGTCAAACATGTGCGAGATTTTAGACATGCAGCTTAGCTGGGATGGAAAAAGTTGTTTACTGTTACAGTGGAATTGCATATGTGAAAGAGACCATGGGAATTAGCATAAGAATTAACTTGGAAGTTATTCACGGGACAGCGGACAGTGGCAGAATATTTCTATCTTGGACAAGTGCCAAATTACGTTCGTTAGCGAACTCGAACCCCCGTTCATCTGTGGATACACGGAAGGAAAAGAAGTTAATTCTCTTTGGTTTTCTTTACCAGGACGGGCGATACCGAGTGTAAGGTCGAACCACACTTTACGAAGCAAGCCAGGGGTTTCAGTATCAAAACTTTCACGAATTTCTTTTATAATCAATCTCGGGGATAGGAGCATGATGTGTTGTCTGGTCAGGGCCATCGCGCTTAAGTGTGTACGAGACAAGGGTTTAATGTTTGAATGCAAATAAGGCGTGCGCCAAGGATGTGTATTGAGTCCGGGCTTTTTGCTTTTTCTTGAATAAATTAATATCAGAAATCTATAACATTTGTACAAACGGTATTCAATTACATTCATATGTTGTTCGACATTCTTTAATTATTTGCAGATGATATTACCATGTTCTCAAGCACAGCTTGTGACTTAAAAATTGCAAAAGCAAATTGTCTTAGAATATAAATTGTCTATGTCTTAGAAAATTACTGTGATAAATGGAAACTCACTGTTAAAAAATAAAGCTATTGTATTATTGTATTCAAACCTGCCAAATGCCAAATGGTTCTTCAAAGGTGAAACTTTGAATGTAATTTGGGTGTTTATTTCATTAATAATTAAAATTGGTCTATTCATGCAAGAGAAGCATCAATCCAGGCCAAAAAGATTTTATTTGGTATACTGAAGAATATACAAATCCTTGTTGAAATAATTTTTAAGTCATTCTTTAAGATTTTCTATGTTATGTACAAAAACTCCAAGGTCAGAACGATCGATTATGTAAAATTGTAATAACCAAAGATATAGAGGATAAATAATTAAACATCACTTATTATATCATGGGTAGGATTCTCGGCAGGATAAAGCCAACGGATAAAAACGATATCCGTTGGGGTCATATGCGGATAGAGATGCAAATATCAAAGGTCAAGTAGGGACTACTTTCAGTGTTTATAAACAAACATGGCTTCGCCCTTGTCATTCGGCAATCGAGTCAGAATTAACCATCGGGAATCTGGATAAACTAAAGGGATCTTTGCTATCATTATCAAAAGAACAGTCTAATATACTGAAAATTAGTGTCCAACTGTGACGTAGCTAAGGCATTTTATAAGTTTTAGCAACTTTGGAGAGATAAATTTCGAAACAATTTTGCGAGGGCACTAGGCATAGCCAAGCGGGATCAGTAGCCATATCTTTGCTTGTCAACCTCTGCGGCTTGACACCTTTTCCACAAATTAAAATAGTTGGATTTGGACGAAATATGTTTGAATCGTCACCTTGTTTCGTTTTGTCGCTGTGTGTACATCTGACTGCACTTAACGTTATGACAGGACAGGCCGACTGTCAACAACGTCTGAACGTGGCCGTGACGTGTCAAAGACTAGGGTTAGAGTAGCTTCCCTTTGACAAAGGGCAGTTACTCTAGCGGACAGACCGATGGATTGCCACGAAAGGCAATTAAAAACAATTGTTGTTTTGCGTATATGTTGCGTCGCCACTGTATAAGAAACAGATTTCAGTTGGAACTATATTGGCTACTGTCACTGTCCGACTGACACATCACTTACCTTGTGACGTAATAATTATTAATACGCGCAATCCAGGAAAACTCGCAATGTTTCGGGAATGTTTGTGAGAGAGGGACAGTGATTTTTCAAGCACAGAATTAAAGAATGGCATTATATGATAAAGAGGTTATCACGTTTGTGTGTTGGGGATGGTAAATATCCTCTATTGGCAATAAACACTATGTATTTAGCTCGCTTGGGCTTGCTAAATACAATGTTTATTACTAATGCAGGATATTTACCATCCTCAAACACACTCGCGTGATAACCTCTATTTATAACTTGTATGTCTATTGTACTTCACTGTGAGAAAAACATATATTCCTGTAAACTCCTTTAATGATCCAATATTGTAAAAAACCGACAATTCCGACATATTCCGAGTCTAGATACATTAATAATGCAAAACTTTGCCATGTATTTTTACCACGCACTGTTATATGAACCAAATTTGCAAATGATTGTCTGCAACAACTCTCTCATATGCCCATTGCTCATTGCAAGAATCCTAACCTCACCTGCAAGAAAGAAGTATTCCATTTGGCTACAATGCAAAAAAAACACAGAAGTCTATTGGCTATACTGAACACATTATACTGTATGTGAGAAGCAGTATATTTTGTAATATATTGCGAGAAGCGTCCTACTTTGACATATTGTTTATAAGAAGTCTCTGTTTGGAAATATTGTATAAAGTAGCATCCTACTTGGAAATACTGCATGTCATAAGCATCATGTTTGGAAGTACTGCATGTCATAAGCATCATGTTTGGAAATACTGCATGTCATAAGCATCATGTTTGGAAGTACTGCATGTCATAAGCATCATGTTTGGAAATACTGCATGTCATAAGCATCATGTTTGGAAGTACTGCATGTCATAAGCATCATGTTTGGAAATACTGCATGTCATAAGCATCATGTTTGGAAATACTACATGTCATAAGCATCATGTTCGGAAGTACTGCATGTCATAAGCATCATGTTTTGAAATACTGCATGTCATAAGCCTCCTGTTTGGAAATACTACATGTCATAAGCATCATGTTTGGAAATACTGCATGTCATAAGCCTCCTGTTTGGAAATACTACATGTCATAAGCCTCCTGTTTGGAAATACTGCATGTCATAAGCCTCTTGTTTGGAAATACTACATGTCATAAGCCTCCTGTTTGGAAATACTGCATGTCATAAGCCTCCTGTTTGGAAGTACTGCATGTCATAAGCATCATGTTTGGAAATACTGCATGTCATAAGCATCATGTTTGGAAATACTACATGTCATAAGCATCATGTTTGGAAATACTACATGTCATAAGCCTCCTGTTTGGAAATACTGCATGTCATAAGCCTCCTGTTTGGAAATACTGCATGTCATAAGCATCATGTTTGGAAATACTACATGTCATAAGCATCATGTTTGGAAGTACTGCATGTCATAAGCATCATGTTTGGAAATACTACATGTCATAAGCATCATGTTTGGAAATACTGCATGTCATAAGCCTCCTGTTTGGAAATACTACATGTCATAAGCCTCCTGTTTGGAAATACTACATGTCATAAGCATCATGTTTGGAAATACTACATGTCATAAGCATCATGTTTGGAAATACTGCATGTCATAAGCATCATGTTTGGAAATACTGCATGTCATAAGCATCATGTTTGGAAATATACTGCATGTCATAAGCATCATGTTTGGAAATACTGCATGTCATAAGCATCATGTTTGGAAATACTGCATGTCATAAGCATCATGTTTGGAAATACTGCATGTCATAAGCATCATGTTTGGAAATACTGCATGTCATAAGCATCATGTTTGGAAATACTGCATATCATAAGCATCCTATTTGGAAATACTGCATGTCATAAGCCTCCTGTTTTGAAATACTGCATGTCATAAGCATCATGTTTGGAAGTATTGTATAGGGTAGCATCCTATTTGGAAATACTGCATGTCATAAGCCTCCTGTTTGGAAATACTACATGTCATAAGCCTCCTGTTTTGAAATACTACATTTCATAAGCCTCCTGTTTGGAAATACTACATGTCATAAGCCTCCTGTTTGGAAATACTACATGTCATAAGCATCATGTTTGGAAATACTGCATGTCATAAGCATCATGTTTGGAAATACTACATGTCATAAGCATCATGTTTGGATTTACTGCATGTCATAAGCATCATGTTTGGAAATACTGCATGTCATAAGCATCATGTTTGGAAATACTGCATGTCATAAGCATCATGTTTGGAAATACTGCATGTCATAAGCATCATGTTTGGAAATACTGCATGTCATAAGCATCATGTTTGGAAATACTGCATGTCATAAGCATCATGTTTGGAAATATTGTATAAAGTAGCATCCTATTTGGAAATACTGCATGTCATAAGCCTCCTGTTTTGAAATACTGCATGTCATAAGCCTCCTGTTTTGAAATACTGCATGTCATAAGCATCATGTTTGGAAGTATTGTATAGGGTAGCATCCTATTTGGAAATACTGCATGTCATAAGCCTCCTGTTTTGAAATACTGCATGTCATAAGCATCATGTTTGGAAATATTGTATAAAATAGCATCCTATTTGGAAATACTGCATGTCATAAGCCTCCTGTTTTGAAATACTGCATGTCATAAGCATCATGTTTGGAAATATTGTATAAAATAGCATCCTATTTGGAAATACTGCATGTACGAAAAATTCCATATAGGATGAGGAATACTAAAAATATCTTCAGTAATTGCTTCAAGAAGTTATTTTTATTTAAAAAATACCAAGATTGTTTTTTTTATGAACATTTAAGGGTCACTTAATATATTCTTATTATTCTATTCTAGTTGTGATTATTGAACTTCAGGTAGAATATTGACAACGTCAGTTTATAACATGAATACACGTTAATTTAGTAACCTGGTTAAGCGCTTGTCACGTCGAAAACTCGGGTTCGAATCCTGGCTCAGGATTCGTGTAATATGGCAGGTATGGGTCTCGTGGGACACTGGTCTATGTTCAGCATGCTTACTCTAGCGTGGATATTCCGCTGTAACGGTCATATGGGACACTGGTCTATGTTCAGCATGCTTACTCTAGCGTGGATATTCCGCTGTAAGGGTCTCGTGGGACACTGGTCTATGTTCAGCATGCTTACTCTAGCGTGGATATTCCGCTGTAACGGTCATATGGGACACTGGTCTATGTTCAGCATGCTTACTCTAGCGTGGATATTCCGCTGTAAGGGTCTCATGGGACACTGGTCTATGTTCAGCATGCTTACTCTAGCGTGGATATTCCGCTGTAACGGTCATATGGGACACTGGTCTATGTTCAGCATGCTTACTCTAGCGTGGATATTCCGCTGTAAGGGTCTCATGGGACACTGGTCTATGTTCAGCATGCTTACTCTAGCGTGGATATTCCGCTGTAACGGTCACATGGGACACTGGTCTATGTTCAGCATGCTTACTCTAGCGTGGATATTCCGCTGTAAGGGTCTCATGGGACACTGGTCTATGTTCAGCATACTAACTCTAGCGTGGATATTTCGCTGTAAGGGTCTCATGGGACACTGGTCTATGTTCAGCATACAAATTCTAGCGTGGATATTCGGCTGTAACGGTCACAGGGGACACTGGTCTATGTTCAGCATGCAAACTCTAGCGTGGATATTCCGCTGTAAGGGTCTCATGGGACACTGGTCTATGTTCAGCATGCTTACTCTAGCGTGGATATTCCGCTGTAACGGTCACATGGGACACTGGTCTATGTTCAGCATGCTTACTCTAGCGTGGATATTCCGCTGTAACGGTCACATGGGACACTGGTCTATGTTCAGCATGCAAACTCTAGCGTGGATATTCCGCTGTAAGGGTCTCATGGGACACTGGTCTATGTTCAGCATGCTTACTCTAGCTTGGATATTCCGCTGTAACGGTCACATCGGACACTGGTCTATGTTCAGCATGCTTACTCTAGCGTGGATATTCCGCTGTAAGGGTCTCATGGGACACTGGTCTATGTTCAGCATGCAAACTCTAGCGTGGATATTCCGCTGTAAGGGTCTCATGGGACACTGATCTGTGTTCACATGCAAACTCTAGCGTCGATATTCCGCTGTAACGCGTGGATGATCTGCTGTAAGGGTCTAATGAAGTCTATATGGCAAATTGAAGTTCTTTTTATTTAGTTGGCGTGGTATGTTATGTCTACCTCTTTGAAGGGAAAACTATCCGCACTACAAACAAGGAACCGGTACAAAACAATGTTTGTTATCACACTGTGTTCTAGATTTAGCACAAACAGAAAACATGGTGAAAACCGGATACTCCTTTTTCTACTCGCCATTGTCTCAGAAAATCAATCCCCCGATTGGATCTACAGCCAATAACACCAAGCGATGTCCGCCAATAGTATGTGTCCCGGATGTTAACAACTGTAATGAATTAGGTTCAACTTGGCACAACGTGTTGAAACTGTGGTGAATGTGTTGCTCACCTATGACAACAAGTTGTCAAGTATTGACAAAACAACTCAAAACACGACTGGCTGCTGCCTGCCGTTTTCAGAATATATATAAGTAGAACTAGGTAATGATAATAGGCATTACTATGGAGACTAAAACAGTCCTTACTATAACTCAAGTTATAGACAGATAAATGACATTTGTAAGGAGCCTATTGACCTCAAATTAGGAAAATACTCAAAAACAAGACTTCAACGATTCATCATCATGAGTTCGCCGCAGGTCTTATATTTTTGGTATTGATCACGAAGTCAGTCTGTTATCTTCGCGGGCACAAAGCTCATTAATCGATTCAATTAAAAGCTTCAATTCATGCAATCGGAAGGCTGTAATCTTTTCTTAAATTTAAAGATGTTATGTTGAACATGAATATGCAGTTTATATCAGTACATGAGAATGTGCACATGCTTTTTTAGATGCTACAAGAGTTTATTAATCAACTTAACCTCCAATGTATCGATTCATGCAAATGAAAGACTGTTGGGTTTTTTTATCTTTCAAGATGTACGGTTTTTGCGTATCCTGCACCGCCGATGACACCCTAAAGACAAGTCAGTGTTTCACCTGACATTATTTTGTCACTGATGCGACACATGTCTACCAAAACATCTTTTTAAAGCCTTACTGAGGTCAAAGTTTCGTATGAAATCTTCGCAGAAAGAGCATGCTCGATTGTACTTCAAACGTAGTGTATGTAGTCACCCAAGGCTTTAACTGATGGAATATTGCTCATAAAGAGAAAGTTGACCATTCGAAAGTTGAAGTCAACCCTCTTGTCATACAGTCTACTGGGTAGTTTGTGTCGTTCTGAATCATTATGCAATGATCTAAACATGAAACAGATGAGGCTGTTTCGATGGTCTTTTTTATTTCCTAGTTCAGATGGTTAATTCCGTGGAAGAGGATGGGCTATATATCTAACGATATCAGATAATCGATATAAGTTAATTTTTGCCTAAATGCCTCAACGACTTTGAATCCAATAAGTGACTAGTGGCACCAGTACAAAACGTATGTCCGATGCCATTCCCTAGTTTGACATGTACCATTATGTTCCCGTATTATTTTGTTGGTGAACAGTTGACTTGCCCTTGCATGTGGTTTAGACCGGTGTCTTCGGGGGACAGGATTCGCTCACCCTCTCGCTAACACCTGGCATCATCACTACTCGACAGTGATCACATGCTCATGATATGGTGAATGGCCCCATGACAATGGTAAGGGTTTTGTCACTATTATGATTATTATTTAGTTATTAAAATACGAAATGCAGCAAAGAGGGTTTGGGTGATCCTGGCACACTAAGGCTGATTAGGCTCGTCATCAGCTCTGGGCCCTTGCCCCCTCTACACGCAGGCCAGACAGCGAATGGGACTTCTCCCAGGAAGCGATGCCTAGTCGAACCCACCCAGAACTTTTCGGAGAATGTGATGCCTCCCAAACACTGCGGCCTTCTGCATTCTGCATTGACAGAAGGGCTGTATTCCTAGCAGCAAACCGGGTACTCTCCCAATGACAGTCAACAGATTGGGAGGTACCAAAACTAAGTCAGCGAGAACAATGGGAAGTTTGAAATCTTGGTTCTTGGGATGCAAGCGTGACATTTCGAAAGCGAGGTCTGCATATTTGCCATGTGTTTTCCTGAATCTTGTCATTGCGTTTCTGTCCCACATCCCTGGCTCGAAATCTGTCGAATAATGACAAATATATGTTTTGAAAAATACAATTCTATCACGAAGAGCCTCCACAGTATACAGCCTCTACACTGAAACCTTGGTCGACGCTAGTGATGCCTCTTTACCTGGGGCAGGGGCCAGACAAGGTCTCATTGGCAAACGGAAAAGAAGAACCGTCCAGCCATGAGAACCCTGTGAACCTAATGAATACCTTTTGAGGTAATTCTTTTGAACCACGATACGGTGTGACACATTTGAATAGGTTTCCTGTAATTCATTTTCTCTATTTACGTTTGTTGCAATATTGTTATCTCAAACACAACTTCCTGTAACATGATAATTCGAACAATAACATGTTTTCCCAAACAATTTGACATTACAAATAACGCAAGGAAATGAAAATAAACCGGATGTTATTAAATCCGTTTAATTCAATATTAATTTTGTCAAATGATATCAACTGCAATTTTCCAAGCAACACGATGTCTATATGCAATTTCTACGGAAATCGATTCCTACGCAAAGCTCACTGCCTCTAATACAGCTAATTATACTTGACATTTTATACTGTCACATTATTATTCATACAAGTCATTACAAGCGCCAGAGAAGAATACTGCAGCAGATGTTTTAGATAAAGGTTTGATCAGTGTTTTAGCTACGTGTCGCACTCTTTCTCATAGTTTAATAATACAAAAAATGCAGTAAAGTAAAATTAATGCCAAAACTAAGTTGATCAGCAGCTGCTAGTGTGGCTGTTGTGGTGAATTGCTGTTGAGGACGTGTACCATTTTGTGCTTGCCAGTTCCTATTATGAGCAAAGTAGAAATAGATTCATTCCACAATATTACCAGAAACATCATCCTCGTCAGAACTTATTGGAACTAATGTCCACCACGATACATTCAACAGTCAAAGGTCTTGCTTTGTATCGGAAAGACATATATGTAAATTACATTAAAAGATATGTTAGGTATTATGTATTACATTACAAATCATTGAATAACTGCACATCAATAGCGTAAGATCCACAACTATATTATGTATGAGTGTATACTCTGGGCCACGAGGCGTCCAGTACTTTAATAATGAATCTTGAAGCTCTTCAAGCACACAATGGTTGCCGTGTTCCCCTGAACAATGAGGACGACGGCAGGGGGATTAGAACTATCGTGTATCGTTGGTATGTCAATTTCACCTGCTATTGATACCGTATGTGAGTGAGTAAGTGAGTGAGTATGGTTTTACGCCGCTTTTAGCAATATTCCAGCAATATCACGGCGGGGGACACCAGAAATGGGCTTCACACATTGTACCCATGTCGGGAATCGAACCCGGGTCTTCGGCGTGACGAGCGAACGTTTTAACCACTAGGCTACCCGACCGCCCCGATACCGTATGCACTCAGCATGAGTCATGTATGGCCATATGTGATGAAGTGTTGAATGTTGAAACATACTGCTGCCAGAGCCGGATACAGCGAAGTTGGCTAGAGCTAAAGTCGGCTAAAGCTAAAAGTCGGCTACAGCTAAAAGTCTGCTTTAATACTGCATTTGCACTAACGATAATCGGAAAGTAATTAATTTCGGATATAAGTCTATTGAAGTTTGGTTGTTTGTTTGGTGTTTTACGCCGCACCCATCACTTACTTCTACATCAACGTGACAGCGGCCTGTAAATAATCCAGTGATTGAAGACTGAAACAAGAAGAAGAGTGTCAAGAATGTACCTCTGTACTTTTCTAGACTGACGGTCAACTGTTGGTCTCAATAGTGAAGGATATTCACATCGCCTGTTGGAACCGTGAAGATCCGGGGTAGAATAGATCTTCAGAAACCCATGCTTGTCGTAAAAGGCGACTATGCTAATCGTAAGAGGCGACTAACGGGATCGGGTGGTCAGGCCCGCTGACTTGGTTGATGCATGTCATCGTATCCCAATTGCGTGAATCGATGCTCATGATGTCAATCACTGGATTGTCTGGTTCAGACTCGATTATTTACAGACCGCCGTCATATAGCTGGAATATTGCTGAGTGCGGCCTTAAATAACAAACAGACAAACACATCGCCTGTTTGTATAGCCAAAGTGTAGTTAGTAAAAAGGGAGTCCTCGTGGTGTTGGCGGTGCCGAGGTGTCACCATGGTAACAGAGGACGCAATCAGGTCAAACCAGGTGGTATGAACGTAATAGACACTGAGGCAGTTGATTGGTTGTTATAGAAACTATTTAAAGTTATTTCTCACATTGAATCAAACCCATTAGCTTGCCATCGCATATACATTGTGTTCTAGGAACCTAATGATTCGCATGTCATACGGCAATAACGGCCTTCCTAACCTGCTCGCTATAACACAGTGTACTTTAAAGGGTTGTTTTTTGTGGCATGAGGTAGAGTAAGGTATTTGTCTGTGGGTGGTCCCGACATGCTATTTTGTGAAAATGAATTTCAAATGACAATAGTAATGATTTCCAATATCCTCCAGCCTGATCTAGACAGATGGAGGCTGACTCTCAGCTTGTGACTAACTGGAAGTAGACAAAATGGAGGCGTCGGTGTCATGTTAAAATGTCTGTCTGGGTTGTGTGGGGAAAAAACGCTCGTTTTATACATCGATCGTGGATGCACACCACTGCTCTTCAATACAGATTCATAAGCTGGATGGAAGGAAAGTGCTTGCTTTGTAAGATATTGATTTTGTCTTTATTTTAAGGGCAGTTAGAAACCTGGTACTGGCGTTCTCAAGCACTCTGCTAACGCGCCAATCTTTGGAACCTCTGTCATTTTCATGAAGATTACCTACATTCTATTTACCACAATCCATAGATATAAATAATATACTACAGACGTCTGCGTGAATTTGAAGTTTGGGGCTCCAATCTTCAAAGGAACTGTTACGCGGGGTGACAGAAAAGATACTGCTGTCAATACCGGACATAATGCATCAACGAGAAAGGGAGATTAACTAAGTCTGTTCAAGTTTGTTTTCGTGTCGATTTCCACTGCATGCATCATTATTATATCAATGTGGAGGCGACCTGTAATTATCCAGTCTGGACTAGACAATCCAGTGATCGAAGCAGTCGCCTGGAGGACAGAGTTTGCCTTCTTCGGAGGAGGAGACGTTGGCGTGTCCACTGCTTTGGGTGTTGTTAAGTCTCTGGCTGGTAGTGGTGAACCCAAGACGCACCCATCGTTACAATAGCTAAACAAATTACCTGGGTCTGCTTGAAAACGTCTGAAGTTCCCGCTGAACATGATTTTCCTCCGGTTCAAATCTTGCGATTTAGAGGACCAAGGAGGGCCATGTATTTACGTTGCGGTTGCCATGGAATGCTGCTGTTACACGTGTTGTGTGCGGTATACCATTGTCGTGTGTAAAAGGAAGTTAGCATGGTTCATATTGGTAACAACGTGCGACTATAGGGTTTCGCACAACAGTTTTCGGCCGTTAAGTTGCCTTGCGCTTGAACCAGTGTGGGAGATTGAAGCCTATATCATTACGCTTCCACCGCAGGTATGTCGACCTCGCGTATGCAGCTGGCGGGGAACGTTCATGGTTGACCGTCTGAGAAATGCTTTATGTGGGCTGGTCGGGCCAGATACCCTTGACAATCGGGGCAGACCGGGCTCGGCCTGACATCTGTCACGTGACATACCATGCTGATGGTTCCATTCGTGACCAACTTGTCCCATTCCCGGACAAGCCGAATGTAGACTCGTGCCCCTCTCGAAGGTTTCCATGTTGGCGTATGAACACGAGAACTACTTCAAGCAAGGAGGATAACTCTTCATAATAATGTAATATTGATGTAGACGTTTTAGCAGCGCTCGCTTATTCCCGTTGTCAAAGTATTGAACCTCTCTTATGCAAATACTAGTATATTCTTTTGTACAAAAGCACATTTGGCAAGGCATTCTCAGCCGTTCATCTTTTATTTGCAAATTATTAAATATTAAATTAGATATTAAAATTGGATGAAGAAAACTGACAAGACGAAGGCGGTTTTCAGATTTAAGTAATTTCAACATTGAATTTCTCAGACATATTCAAATAAGCGTGGCAAATTTGAAATTGTCTTTTTAATGCTTGAAACAACATTTTTAAAACTTATTTGTTTCATGACTGAATCTGTCCTTTCATGGACAGCGTTAACAAATAGTACACACATTTTATAGGAATTAATTTCAATAAAATTGTAAAGGAATGCCATTTCCACCATGTCTAAGAGATGGTTAGAAGTACTTATAAGCACATACCAGCAACACAGTAAGACCATGTTAGTATTCAAACCCCGTGGGGATTCCCAAGTAGCGCTATGCTGTCGTTAGAGGCGTCTTAATTGGTGGGGTGGTCAGATTCGTTAACTTGTTTGACTGATGCCATCGTTCCTTGCCCGCTCGGATCGTAGCTTTCAATATCAATTACACGCTTGCCTGGTGATGTCTCCGAGCAGCCGTCATATAGGTGGAATATTGCTAAGTACGGCATTAAACAACAAACAACTTTCATATGCAACGTTCGTTAAAATTTAAGGTGCTTAAAAAGGAAGAATTTCAATCATATCAACGATTGTAAAGACATGTAAATTAGTACGAATTATGTGCTAGATATAACATCAATATCTTTAACTGTTTAAATTGTGTAGAAGTAACACACTAGTCTCTTACAGGTGAGGTCAACCAGAATACATACACTTCAAAAAAAGAAACGCAACGCCAGATTTGTGCGAGGTAGGAAAATACATTTATACGAGGAACCGTGCAAGGTATTGAACCAAATTCTTGTGGAGAGAACATTTGGTGATTGTAGTAACCTCAGTTATCGATACACAGGGAAAGTACAAGGTGACTCAATATGACGAGTCAATAAACGGTTTCGTAGGTTTGGTCGGAGATTCTGCACAGTCCGGGTGTTTGGGATGCGATTGAGGTGGCTGTGGTCGCCCTTTCACGTGGGTGGCGCATTCGGATGTAGCGATCTTGGGCGGCAGTGGTTTATTCTTGGTCGTCCTGACCTTGGACGATCACGTGTTGACCCATGCTGTTAAAACAGATTCCGAAGCCTCGTGATGGTGCTGAGCGCTACATTGAAAACCCTGGCTACAGCTGATCCCCTGCCTGCAAGCGGCCTATGACGTGTTTTTTTCACTTCTGTTAATCTTGGCATGTTGTTGAACTGTCACTGTTCGATTGACTCAGATGCCAGGCAATAAAAACACCATTTAGGTCATTTAAAACCCATAATATTTATTACATTATTTTTTTTATTAACAAATATACGTGTTCGGTTCCAAATTCAATATAGGTCGATTAAATCTCAAGCTAACCCAGCTCCACATCGAGAATAAAGTATGTTTATCTCCTAAATAACGTCAACAGGCAATAACTGATGTAGTGTGGTTATTCAAGTGTGAAGTTTAGATTCATTTCGCACGAAGGATCGAATTGACTGTCCCGACGTGTCTGCGGCATGGAAGAACTTCCACTGTTACGTTTGTCATGGCTTGGAACAGTACTTCCCCTGGGTAGAAGACAGATCGTAGACGGATATTTTGTTGCCACACGGGAAATCCACCACCAATTGATCCTTGCACGGCGGAATATAGACACAACTCTGCACACTCATAAATGACGGAGAACATTGCGAACGAAAGATTGAGACTCGTGTCATTAATTTGACACAATCAATGTTGATTTTAGGATTGAAGTTGTATTTGTTGACGTTCATCAGCTGATGAAGACAGTGCTTCACGTGAGCAAATTCCATGATGCGCGAACAAATACAACTTCAATCCTTATATTGACAGATACATAAATCATAACAAAACAACCCATTAAACATCAAACTTTAATTATTTATAGCGAACTATATCAACGCGGAGAGTCGTGACGTCATCCGTTCTAAACATTCCATTTGGAGTGACATCCCTTTGTTTTACAAACGGCAGAAAATGGCGGATACCGCAATGTCATTTGCTTGAAATACAAGTTGCACCCAGTAATGTTAGCGCTTGAACTGGAAAGAAATCCAAGGCTCATGCTGAAAATGCATACATATTAACGTTCTGTGAAATTTTGGTGTGTGTTTGAGTCATACTACGGCTGCTGATGACGGGGATTACCGCTTGAGGCGGCGCAGTTGGATTTACTGAGGCACGATAGTGTGGAGCTCGGTGATTTCTTTTGGTGAGTCGAGCATTCTCTTTCATAGCTTCGAACGGACGCTTCATTTCGGTGACCCTACATATACATGATCTGTCTGACTTGAAAGCATGCATCATTCATAGCCTGAATCGATGTCGCTCTCATTTTTCCCTAATTATTTTTAATGTTTTTAGACATTGAGGAATTTCCCTAAAGTAGTTCCGTATGTCTCCGCGCGATTGACAAAGTAATCACGTGACATACTGACGTTCATCGGGAAATGAACGACAGTCAGCTTGGTAGTTGTAAGATAAAGGGTTAACTGTGACGTCATACACATGTACGTAAGTGATGACGTAACCCGCATGTACCAAACCGGATGACGTAGTAAACGATTCTTAGAACCCGCCATGCTTGTTGTACAATCTATTACATGGTGTCAGACGTGAACACGGAAAACTGGGCCGAATGGAGCAGTTACGAGCACCAAATGAACTGAGTTTTGAAGGCAATCTAGCCGAGAACTGGAAACGATGGCGGGAGGAGAATCAGCCGTGCAGGTATTCAAAGCTAGAGTGCACACAAAAGGGAATTGGGTACAAGATAGTGTTCCAAGTTGTCAAAGACGACAGACCTAGCATTCTGGGAAAGAAAACATGTACAAAAATGAACTTGGTGCAACGCATACATGCAGTTGAGAGACCTGTGTTTCCAAGTCCAGAGGTGAATAAAGATATTCTGGGAGAATTTCAAGAACTATTCAACGGACTGGGATGTATGCCTGGAGAACATCACATCGAACTTTTGGATGATGTTACACCTGATGTTACAAGAAAAGTGCAAGCAGCAATAATGGGTAAAGTAAAAACTGAGCTCAACCGAATGGAGAAGCTTGGTGTCGTTGTCAAACAGACATAACCAACCAGCTGGGTGAACAGCATGGTTACTGTAGTCAAACCACACAAGACGCGCATATGTATAGATCCTAAAGATCTAAACAGGGCTGTGAAAAGAGAACACTATCCCATGAGAACAGTGGAAGAAATCATGCCACACTTACCTGGTGCTAAAATATTCACTGTTCTGGATGCTGAGTCCGGGTTCTGGCAGATCAAACTGGATCAAGAAAGCTCCAAACTGTGCACCTTCAACACACCATATGGTAGGTATCGCTTCACAAGACTACCTTTCGGAGTTAAATCAGCTCCAGAGGTATTCCAGCGAACAATGTCTCAGCTACTAGAGGGCCTTACTGGTGCAGAATGCATCGTTGATGATGTGCTAGTGTGGGGTATAGATGTACCGCAACATGATGAGAGACTGTATGCAGTCCTGAATAGGATACAGTCAAGTGGTCTGAAACTAAACAGATCAAAGTGCAAGTTAAGAATGACAGAAGTGTCATATGTTGGACATCTTCTGACAAAGGATGGACTAAAACCAGACCCTGAAAAGGTAAAGGCTATTAGAGAAATGCCAGAGCCGGAAAACAAACATGACTTGATGAGATTCCTGGGCATGATTCGATACTTAGGAAAATTCATAGCAAATCTCTCCAGTGAAACTGCGCCACTGAGAGAATTTATGTCAAAAGACATTGCATGGCACTGGGAAGAACCCCAGAGAAAATGCTTCAAGAATTTGAAGACACTCCCGTACTTCAGTACTTCGATGTCACTCCTCAACCAGTAACATTGTCAGTTGATGCCAGTTCCGACAGGAAGGACTAGGAGCAATGCTCATACAAGCTGAAAAGCCAGTTGCGTTTGCATCACGATCACTAACAAGTGCACAGAAGAGATATGCATAGATCGAGAAGGAGATGCTGGGAATCCTGCATGGGTGTGAGAAATTCCATCAATATATATATGGAAAACCTGTCCTCGTAGAAACAGACCACAAGCCCCTTGAAGCAATCTTTCGAAAACCATTGTGCCAGGCTCCACACAGATTGCAAAGAATGTTGCTCCGTCTGCAGAAATATGATCGACAGGTTACTTACCGACCAGGTAAAGAACTTATCGTTGCTGATGCTCTAAGCAGAACATATCTCCCAGCTGATGACAATTAGTTCGATGAGACAGAGTTTGATGTGAACTTTATATCACAACTACCCTTGACTTCATCTAGAGTGGAGACATTCAAGTTGGCCACAGCAGATGACCCACAACTACCGCAATTGAAATCTGTCATTCTCATTGGTTGGTCGTTGGACAGGAAAGATGTTCCAGCTTGTGTACAAGACTTCTGGAATATTCGTGACGAACTGGCTGTAGTTGGGGATCTAGTCTTCAAGGGAAACAAACTAGTTGTTCCAAGGGCACTGCAAGCAGAAATGCTAGAGAAAATTCATGAAGCACACCTAGGAATAACGAAATGCAAGCAACGAGCAAGAGATGTACTCTTCTGGATTGGAATGAACAAACATATCGAAGATTTTGTATCACAGTGTACAATCTGCAATGAAAACAAAAAGAGCAGGGGCGGTCGGGTAGCCTAGTGGTTAAAGCCATCGCTCGTCACGCCGAAGAATCGGGTTCGATTCCCGACATAGGTACAATGTGTTAAGCCCATTTCTGGTGTTCCCCGCCGTGATATTGCTGGAATATTGCTAAAATATTGCTAAAAGCGGCGTAAAACCATACTCACTAACTCACTCACTCACTCACTCACTCACAAAAAGAGCAACACAAAAGAGCCACTGAAAAGCCATGACATACCAGAAAGACCATGGGCTAAAGTTGGTGCGGACTTGTTTGTATACAAAAACAGTGACTACCTGTTGTATGTGGACTGTTTTTCAAAGTACCCAGAAATTGTGAAACTTACTGACTGGTCAAGCAAAACTACTATCACAGCACTGAAGTCAGTCTTTGCTAGACACGGAATACCAGATGAAATCATGACAGACAATGGTCCACAATTTTCAAGTACTGAGTTTCGCAGATTTTCACAGGCATGGGAATTCACCCATAGACATCAAGCCCAACGTATCCACAATCGAATGGTCAAGCTGAAAGATCAGTACAGACTGTCAAGATGATGTTGAGGCAAGAGGCAGAGGCAAGTGGAAGAGATGTTTACTTGTCCCTGCTTGAGTACAGAAATACACCAGTGGACAAAGTGAACTTGTCGCCAGCACAGATGCTGATGGGCCGGCGCCTGAAGAGCCGCTCGCCTGTGTCAAAAGCACTCCTCCAACCACAAGCACAAGATCACTCCCTTCTTCAAAGACAACTTGAATACAGGCAAGATCTACAAAAGTACTGCTATGACAACGGGAGCGGAGAGTGGACATTATGTCAGAGTACAGGAGAAGAGCGGGTGGAATCCTGCTGTTGTGACAGCAGTCGACCCTTCACCAGGATCATACAAGGTGACAACTAACAGTGGCAAAGCATACAGATGAAATCAGAACAACAGCGGAAGACTTTGGCAACATGAAGGACAAGCAAGAAATCACTAAAACAAGCAAGATAACACTAAAACAGTAAAATCTGAAACCCAAGACAGTCCAAAAGAAAATGCCATGGAAAACACAAAGCCAGTAACGACCGGTTCTGGTAGACCTGTCAACATTCCCAGAAGATATCAAGATTGAACTGTTTATGTTCTCAGTTACCAGTTCAACATTCTATGTTCATGGACTTTAAAGTGTTAAATTTAGTTAATTTCACTTTCTGAAGAGGGGATATGTAGGATAAAGGGTTAACTCTATCGTCAACAGTGACGTCATGTTTATGGACACTAAAGTGTTAAATTTCGTTTGTTTTCACTTTCAGAGGAAGGGAGATGTAAGATAAAGGGTTAACTGTGACGTCATACATATGTACGTAAGTGATGACGTAACACGCATGTACCAAACCGGATGACGTAGTAAACGATTCTAAGAACCCGCCATGCTTGTTGTTCAATGTATTACAGTAGTGTTCATCTAGGCGAGGCCACCCGCTACTGTCAATCTATATTAATATCCCCGGCATATGCCTCTAGTTCAGAAAATACATATTCGTTGTTTTTGCGTAAACTATACGGCAATGTAAGCCAGGAACGTACTGGCAGTGAGGAGTCTCACCAAGTCTAATACATCTAGTCATGTACATCAACACACGCAATATTAACCTTACATAACTATGAAGACAGGGTTGACATAGACGTCAGCTTCTTTCAATGCGACGTCTGACCCGTGAAGATCAGGGGTAGAATAGGTCTTCACCAACCCATGCTTGCCATAAAAGACGACTGTGCTTGTCGTAAGAGGCGACTAACGGGATCGGGTGGCCAGGCTCGCTGACCTGGTTAATACATGTCACCGTATCCCAATTGCGTAGAACGATGCTCATGATGTCAATCACTGGATTGTCTGCTCCAGTCACGATTATTTACAGACCGCCGTCATATAGCTGGATTATTGCTGGAGTGTGGCGTTAAACAACACACAAACAAACAATGCGACGTCCCTGTACAGGTGCAAGAACCTTTGTCTGGTCCTCATTGATACACGGCTTCTAAATTCCACTCTGTTTCCACTAATTCAATATCTTCCTGTGTTTGTTCGGGTGAATACATGGTTTAACTCTGCGTGTGTTTTTTGTGACGGGTGCCACCGGTAGGGCAGGGAAGTCACACCTTTTTGCCAACACCTGGTATGATCTCTACATGATAATACTGATTTAAAAGCATATCTGATTATGATACAGTCGGATTTGTACAATGGGCTGTATTTTGCAGAACCATATTTTGTATGGTTATGGAAATGATGTTGTTATTTGTATTTACATAACTAAAATATACTGAACCAAATTAAAAACTTCACAATCCTAAAATTTTAACATTTTAACAGTTATCATTGTGGGCCCTTATTGTGTATTTAAACAGTAATGGCCACGTATTGTCTTCAGATAACACCCGTTTTTGCAGGTGAATCGATCAAAATCATGTGCACAGCACTATAGTGGCGAAAGTGGTTTTTCACGTGCAACTGGTCACGTGGCCATAATACCGCACGTGTTTTCAGCCATACTTGATAGCAGTCATTAACAAAAAAAGAAAAACACAAGAAAACAAAAATCTTTTCGGCCATTTGTCATGCCACGCATTTCAACGTGAACGTGCCATCGGCATGTTGCAGACGGGAACGTCCGTAGCTGAAGTCGCAAGGACGATTGGTTGTAGTCGACAGACTGTTTATGATTTACAGACGCGTCTACAGCAAACGGGTGCCACCGCTGATCGCCCTCGGCCAGGTCGACCACGTGTGACGTCACATGCAGAGGATCGTCAGATTGTCTTACGTCACCCCCGTAACCGATTTTTGACGGCTTTATCAACCAGAAATGAACTGATTAGGGGTAGACTGAGTGCGGAAACTGTTCGAAACCGTCTGAGAACTGCTCACCTTCAAGCACGGCGGCCATACTGCGGGCCGATTCCGACTCAACTACACAGACGTCAACGTCAATTGTGGGCACAGCGACACTTACGATGGACTCCGAGGAATTGGAATCAAGTCGTCTTCAGTGATGAATCCCGATTGAATCTTCGATTTGCTGATGGTAGGGCGAGGGTGTGGAGGCGCCGTCATGAACGTTACGCCCAGTGTTGTGTACAGGAAGTTGAAAGATTTCGAGGCGGAAGTGTCATGGTGTGGGGTGCTTTCTGTGGCAATGCACGTTCCAGGCTTCTTGTCATCCGTGGCAACCTCAACGCTGCTGCTTACCGCGACCAGGTACTGGCACCAGTACTTCTCCCTTTTATGGCAGTACATGGACCCGGTTTGATCTTCCAACACGACAATGCCAGGAATTTCCTTCAGAATGCGGGAGTCAACGTCATGGACTGGCCGTCAAGGTCTCCCGACCTCAACCCCATCGAACACGTCTAGGATGCTCTTGGCGGAAGTCTGCGCACTCTCCAGAACCAACCACAGAATTTGCAAGATCTTGGCACCATTTCGCAGCAACAATGGCGTCGTCTTCCCAATCATGTGTTCACAAGCATCACAAGGTCCATGCGGAGGCGTTGTGAGGCAGTTGTCAATGCACATGGTGGCCATACACGCTACTGGACTTGTGTGCCATCAGATTCTCGTGCTTGGGACTTATGATTTAAACTGTTGATGTTATTACCGAATACCGTAGGTGCTTGGAACAAATAATGGTTTCCACAGTTAATTAAAATCCTTCTTTGGACGTTAATGATTAAAAATTACCTTCTCTGATACATTTGTCCGTTGTATATCATATATGGGATTACTTTTAAAAATGTGAAGTTTTTAATTTGACTCAGTATAGAAAGAGGATACAGTGTTCCACTTGACAAAATATGTTTATGTCATCGAGTGACCAGGCACAGTTGCTATTTCACAGTAACGCAGATAAGAAAATCCAAGATCTATTTATTCTTTGTTTGTTTATTTGTTTGCTTCTTTAGATTATTATATAGCATGTCAGGACAATAACTGTTGTGAAAGTGTTGCTGAGCTTGAATAAAACAACCATTAAAGGAATTGTCTTTTATTATAGATGAGGCTCGGGGGGTGGGGGTTGTTTCTATTTGTTTTCAAATAAATAAAAATGTATATTTGTACATTATTTACATTATTTAGGGACTGCTCATCAAGTGGGTGGGTCATTGAAAAATGTTACATGTGTTTGTTGTGTTTTGGGAGGGGAGGGGGCGTCATGAATAAATGTTACATAAAGTGGCAAAAGGCAAATCTCTCTCTCTCTTTCACATCGGCATCAGTCCGGACGCGTACAAGCAGCAACACACGCAAGCACGCACGCACGCCCCTTACCCCAATCCCCCACATCCCACTCCCCTGTAATAAAGGCTCAGTCCCGTAACACATGTTTTGAGACAAAAATTGACATAAATTCACCATGAAAAATTATGAAAAAGGACATTATGTACAGTTGTCAAACTACATTGCCGAAACCCCAATGCATGTCAAAATAGTTAACGACAAACAACCAGCCTACCTGTAAACATCAGCATTAGAAGGGAACACGTAATCAACGGCGCCATCGTGTGAGATGGCCTCCCAGTCTTTCCCTCAGCTAGGCGGTCAGTCGCAACAAGCAACTGTCTACACCATGTAACTTCTCCAACTCAGGCTGCACGCCGTTCTACGTCCCTGTCAAGTCGTACCTCTGTAAATCAGTTTATAGACACAAAATACTTCACACAGATCGTCACATACTACAGTTCGAATAATGCTAGTTCTGTGAAGGTCCGGTTTACCCTTCTAAAAGTATCAATACACATTTCAGAGTTCGTTTCTGTACTTGTCACAGGCGAGTTTGTGTGCGGGTCTGTTGATACGTCCAGCCAGCGTACGGTTACACAGTTTCCTGTTTCTAACTATGCTTGATTCCCCATAAGTTACACAACATGGTTGTGGCATGTCCGTTATCCTCGACTTCAGCCGCGTTGCTAGTTACCATTACTTTTGGTACCATTGCGATCTGGTATTGATCATTGCGTTCCAGCGTTGCCCGTTGTAGCGAGGCTTCACTTGCATCCGGGCACAGGCACGTGGGAAACATATCACCGATCTCGTGGAGCAATTCAAGAAACAATCAATATGCAGGTGAACTATCTTTACTTGCAGTCGTTAGTCGTTGCAGTTTGTTAGGAGCTTAGCTATGTAACAGATATACCACAAACACCGCTTTATTTCACAAACCCGTGACTAGATCTGGCAGTCATCTTCTGTATCCTTAATTCAGCGAAAACACATACCAATGATGATCTTGATGATTTTGGTACCAATAATGACACATACACTGACATTGACAACAACGGTCGTATAATATAACTATTGTAACAAAAATTCCTGTTCTAGCAAGGTTAACAGGTACTTCAAAGATCACACTTACAGCCTCTATGACAGTGGAACAACTCCCAGCCATCACACTATTTTCAACTAGGGTACCAGCATCATGTTGTATGTTATAAGGATGACATACCTTTATGCAGTGTTTTTCCAAGTTACAGAATCAAGTATAACAGTAAATTCCAACTTGAATCACGTCAGTCATGTTTACAGACGCTATCGTGGATTTCACGTGTGATTTCATCATGTGATGTCATTACAGTCAAGGATTTTTATCTACCGATGTTTACAGAGATCGTTCCAGAATCAATCCTATAATATATAATTCCATGCATTAATTATCCCCCGCCCAACAAAGTTGGCGGGGATATAGAAAAGGGCTCCGTCAGTCCGTACGTCCGTCCGTCACGTTTCGTTTCCGGAGCATAACTCAGAAACCGTTCAATATTTTTTCATCAAACTTTGCAGGTCTGTCAAGTACATGCTGAACTGGTGCCTTTTGCTATTTAGAAATTTTAGAATTTTTTATTTTTTACGTTTCCATGGCAACAAGATGGACTTAGGTTCTGTAAGGGTAGAGTTCGTTTCCGGAGCATAACTAATAAACCGTTCAATATTTGTTCATCAAACTTTGAAAGTCTGTCAGGTACATGTTGAACTGGTCCTTTTTCCTATTCAGAAAGTTAAGAAATTTTTATTTTTTACGTTTCCATGGCAACAAGATGGACTTAGGTTCCAAACTCTTCTTTTTTTTACAATTTCCATGACAAGTTCCACCTCGGTTAAAAAAGGTGAGGGTTTGTTTAGATTTAATTATGTCATAAATTCTGACAGGGGCGGGGGATATAGCCAAGTTAGTGGCAAACTCTTGTTAGGATTTGACTTCATGCTGACTTTGACAGCTTTTGGAGATGCGGCCTCATTGTTATTCATTCTGGGTTACATGACTTCTGGAATGTATTGTTTACATTACATGGATCCAGTTCCGGTTGCAGCCAAGTTCGTACTCTTTCATGTTTCAAAGTTTCTTGTACAGTTTAATTGTTTTAACAGTTCAGATATATCAATCGTGGGAGGGATACAGACAAGTACCGGATTCTAGAGCCTCGATGTGACAGACAGTGCCGAGCGACTGATGTTTCCAGTACAGTTCAAAGCCTGTTTCGCGTCTTGCGATCTCGAGACCATGTACACGATTTTTCAGTTCATTGAATAATTAATAAACTCGTTATTGAACTTAACCTACTTGTTGTGTGATCCTTCTGCATATCGCTTGTTTCGACATTCGTAACTTTGTAGATCTTTGTTGTATTTAATTTGTCACAATTTGTGACTGGTGGCAGCATACATTTATTTTAGTAATTTGTCCACAACCAGTCTTTGGCCGTTCCGTTACACTATATATAGATTCGGTTATATTCGCTTAGAATTATGTTATGTCCATCAAATGTTTTGGGGGGTTTTTTTTGTAAATGGTTGAGTGGAAGGTGAATGAGTTTACGGATTTAGTCTTGCTGGTGAAAATGGAGTAGTGGCGGGTTCGTGTGGTCGGCCTCAATGACTTGGTTGATGCTCATGGTGTCTTTCACCGGATTGCTTGGTCCAAACTCGATTACTGACAGCCCGCCGTCACAGGGCTGAAAAAGTGTTGAGAGCGCGAATGTGCGATGTCGATAAGTGTGATCTAGTCTTACGTTGAGGTTGACGTTGACGTTCTATAATCAGATGGCCCCACTAATTCTGGAAAAAAAGAATCGCATAATTCAGAAGCGTCACTACCTGTGACAGGTCAAATCGTTTAGAGGAGACATTTTTCATCGATTGAAACTTTATACTAGCTGACTAAATACCATGATGAAACGTTTCACATGAACATGACTTAATTAGAAGTTTGCTTGCGTTAGAATCAAATATTATGGCCGTCGATATCCGCAACCGACGGTGTACATCCAACAGATGACAAATCTGCAGGTATTGATAATTTAACCCCTGAAATGCCGAAACAATGGCTTACTAACTTTTGCCTTTTCTTATTAAAACCTTAAATTACAATTTTTGATTCTGGCGTTTCTTTCCCTGTCTGGGCTGTATTAATTATTATTCCCTAGGATCAGAAAGGAGACTACTCCTCATTATTACAGAGGGATGCATTGTGGGAAGTTGTTTACTAGCATAATGAATAAGAAACTATCTGTGTGCCATGCATGAGGAACTTGCACCTTGAAACACTGACTGGATTAAGAAAGATAACTTATGATCACATTACTCAAAATACTATTATCGAGATATCTGTTCTTGTTAAGGGAGACTGCATGGTGCCTTTGTGGACTGTGGATACATTTGGAATTGTGAGTAGGCAAATGTGTTTTTAAAATTAAAATCAATGTATTATATGTTCGCTCACGTGTTGCTGTGGAGACATGGCTTGTTTGCGATTTCTTGGGCCTCTCTGTTGGTTTACATGTTATATGTAAACGTCATACAGTCTAGCAAACATGATAATCAAACTTTTCATGATATAAATGAAAAAGCATTTTAAAGATTCATATATCAAATATGAACTGAGTATAAATACACTCGGTTGTTGTTTAAAGCAATATTGAAGGTACACAAAACTGTGTACACTTAAGCTGTTAGAGGAAAGAAAGCTCTTCTTCAAATGTTGTCCGTTATCTCCAAACTTGGCACTGTTACACTCCCAGTGTTCATAAAACCGTTTGTTTGATCGTGTGTGGCTGTCTAAGAAAGGGCATCCGCACGATCGAGCGGTGACTGCGTCCCCGTGGTATGCGTGGAAGATCGTGTTCAGATCCATATGATATGGATGGCAGATTGGCATCAAGCTGTGGTGATGTGTGGTTTGATTCTGATCAAAACTGATCGAACTCAGGATAATGTTACCAGAAACTAGTCCTTTTAAATATAAAACGTCAATGCCCTATAATTATCTGCCGAAACAGATTCCACTGGGCGTAAAGGCAAGATAGTGATGATAACTACATGATGTGATCGTGTTCGTGAAAAGGGTAAAGAAGTGGTTAAAATAGTATCTATCGATCTAAAACTATGCGAGACAAAAATATAAATATTGTGACAAATAAAATACCGCCCTGACTGAACTGATCTGAAAGGGTAGCATACACTATCACTTGAAACTCTGTCATGGTTTGCGGGAATAAGCTTCTCATTCATAACTCATGTGCGTCTTTTTCCATGAGTGAGTGAGTGAGTATGGTTTTACGCCGCTTTTAGCAATATTCCAGCAATGTCACGGCGGGGGACACAAGAAATGGGCTTCACACATTGTACCCATGTCGGGAATCGAACCCGGGTCTTCGGCGTGATGAGCGAACGCTTTTAACCACTAGGCTACCCGACCGCCCCTTTTTCCATGAAGTATCATATGTATACTCTAAATTTGATTTTTGATTTGTTTGTTGTTTAACGCCGCACTCAGCAATATTCCAGCTATATGACGGCGGTCTGTAAAATAATCGAGTCTGGACCAGACAATACAGTGATTGACATCATCAGCATCGATCCACGCAATTGGGATCGATGACATGTATCAACCAAGTCAGCGAGCCTGACCACCCGATCCCGTTAGTCGCCTTTTACGACAAGCATAATCGCCTTTTACGGCAAGTATGGGTTGCTAAAGACCTATTCTACCCCGGAATCTTCACGGGTCGTCTAATCCAAACCGAAGACTGATATGTGACCAAGTAAAATTTATATTAATTATTGTAAACGGTCAGTGGTACTCCTGCTCTCGTGGGAACCGATGCCACTAAAGACTTCATCGGTATTATTTGTTTGTTTCTTTGTTTCTTTGTTGTTAAACGCCGCACTCAGCAATATTCCAGCTATATGACGGCGGTCTGTAAATAATCGAGTCTGGACCAAAACATCCAGTGATTTACATCATGAGCATTGATCCACGCAATTTGGATACGATGACATGCATCAACCAAGTCAGCGAGTCTGACCGTGCGATCCCGTAAGTCGCCTCTCACGACAATCATAGTTGCCTTTTACGGCAAGCATGGTTTGCTGAAGACCTATTCTACCCCGGATCTTCACGGGTCTTCATTGGTTAAAGTAATCGACTTTTCACTATGTGTTCAGTGGTTTAACAACAAAGCTAGCTGCCTGTTTTTGGAGAAGAAAAGATGGATGAATACAAAATATACAATGGTGAAGGGAATTGCATCAAGATTAATTTGAGACCTGGAGAATTCACAGGTAAGCATCCCCAAACTGGCCCATATGACTTCATAGGACTCAAAGCAAGTTTATTCAAAGATATTTGAAATTAATAGTTTGAAATTTACACTTAGCTTTTCCAACACCAATTACATTTAGGAAATCTGAACTTGTGCTCAACAATATATGCACACAGTTTAGTACGGGATTGTTATTGGTGATGCCGCTAGAATCTGTTAGATTAATCAGTTTAATTGATACATTTTGTTCACAAATAATCATCTAAGTTGATACCCATTTCCCCTGGAAGCAATTACTTTAGTAGATAAATAAGCTCAGACAAATTAATGATATTGACCACGCCCAGATACATTGATCGCCTGCTCTGCGAAGTTGATTGGTCGGTGGAGGCGATGACTGTTGTCGGCCACAGCAAGCTGCTTCCTGGCACAGTAACCCGACTTACAACAAATATGTCAAGGTTCGTGGGAGGACGAGTCTACATCATTCTACGTCTTACACAATGAAAGAAGTAACCCGTTGATATGAGTGTGAGTGAGTTTGATTTTACGCCGCATTTAGCAATATTCCAGCAATATCACGGCGGGGGACACCAGAAATAGGCTTCACACATTGTACCCATGTCGGGAATCGAACCCGGGTCTTCGGCGTGACGAGCGAACGCTTTAACCACCAGGCTACCCGACCGCCGCGTTGATATGAGAGCAAGATGTGAGTGTAGAATGACTCCACGTTCTACACAATGGCAATATACTACTCAAAAGACGTTGAAGACCACCCGATTCTTTCATCTATCAGGCCTTGACAGATTAACAATAGTAATATGAAAGACAGATTATCTATGTCGGGTCGGTGAATAACAAAAATTAAACATCATATAACAGTAGAAAAATGGAAATATTTCTGGAAATACAGCTAATTACAAAATTCGTTTTCGTAAGTTCAGGAATTCATTTACTTGCTTTTGAACTTACTTTCGAGTAATTGAAGTGCTTCAGGACCATTGGCTCTGTCACAAGGGATGTCCGTCTCTTCACTCTTCTTTAGCCATGGAGGCGCTCGTTTTTCTCGTTTTTCAGGCCTGCAGCCTGTCATTCATTTGTCACAAAACATATATTTCGGTGAATCGATGACTTGCCTTTGCACGTGTTCGTGACAGGTGCCACCGCTTTGGCAGGATACGCTCACCTTTTCGCGAACACCTGGTGTTCACTATTTGAAAGTGATTCATAAACACACGCTAATTATGCAGTCGGAATCATACAATCGACTCTACTTCTGGCCGAGATTTATTATGACTATGATTCGCTGTGCAGAGTTGCGTCCCTTGGGCATGCCAGAAACCTATGATTGTGGGTTCGAATCCCGGTTCACCCCGATTATGTTTCTAGGTTTGTCAGCACCATACCCGTGCTCGTGGGTTTCACCGAAGTGGTAAACGTCTGAGACCCGCATCACTTCGGGCTTTCCTCCCACATTAAGCTGACACGCCCAGATATAACTAGAATACTGTTAAAAGCGGCGTTAAATCCAACTCACTCACTCACTTATCACTATGGAAAGGATTGCAATCTAAAATGTTGCTGGTCATATTAAAACACAACCTTAAAGGAATAAAACGTGCGGGCATTTCGATTTCACATAGGTATCAGCACGCAGAAAGATAAAAGACGACGATGTTCAAATTGGTTGGTGTTATCACATGTAAACAGTGAGAGTTCGAAACAAATGATTAAATCAACTTCAGGTATTAACATTAATGGTATCCGCTATCATGAATCTTTTGAATGGCATTAGCATGTGTAAATTTGTAAAGGCAGAGTCTCAGTGGCGCTGTTCTGGAGATGGTCAGTCACAGATCGTGCTCGGTGGGGTCGGGCATTGTCGTCCGTCAAGACAGAACGTATGATACGAGTAAGTGCATGGGTTATCAAAAAAATGAGGCACAACAAAACCGTATTGGTAATATTGTCAATTTAATATCCCCTGAACTGTGACCAAATCAAGTTGACAAACAAAGGAGCAACATCCCAATGCCATTACTGAGCCGCAACCATATGCCACTGTTTCCTAGATGTTGCGCTGATGATGAGATGTTCCTCTTTGGCTCCAGACGCGAGTCCTACCATCAGTGCGGTGCGACAAAAACTGACTCTCGTCAGACCAATGAAACCACCTTCATGACTCATGACTCAAGGCTAAACGGCCCCGTATGTGTTGGGATGAGCAGAGTGGGCGTCTTCTGACCCTTAATCCTGCTGCATTCTGTCGACGCCTGAAGGTGGCGAGGGACACTTTGTTGTGGGTATGCCAGTGATGGCGAAGAACAGTGCAAGTTGAAGTTGGCGGCCGTTTTGCCTGGCGTAGAAGGACACTGTCCTCTCTGAGCCGCAACTGGTCTTCCGTGGTCGTCCTGATCTCGGCAAGTCCCTCACATGGGTTGTCAATGTGTGTTTTCTAATGAGTCGACTGAGTACAGTATGATTAATGTTCAGCACGGTGGCAAAAGCCTGACATGAGATACCAGTTTAGTGCATGCCACTGATTTGCCATCTTTGATTTTCTGGGATAGTACGCCTAGGCATTTCACTTTCAAATTGATAGAACTTTCATTCAAAGTTAATCAGTAAATACGCATGAACGTTCTCTGAAGAGATCCCGTAGGTGTGCATATGGCTCGCATAAACGTACCCACAAGGTTGGGCAATTAAGGTGGCTACCACGGTCCGATACTTTTGACGAGGTGTATACATACATCTTGCCAATAAATTGTGATGTACATCAATGTATACGCCCATTTAGGCTATGTAATAACGCATCTAATTCTTTGAACTATTACCATCTGCTTTGACGACACCCATCTGAATCCGGAATTAGCAAGACACCCGTATGACTGATTTCGAGAACAGTATTGCACGATGTCTAAGCTGGGGACTAGTGAAAAGACAGTTGGTCACCGTCCTGAGAATAAACCAATGAAATACCCCTGTAGTTTTCAGGACCTGATTGTATCAAACCTTCATTAACCAATGGCTACATTAAACCCAAATGATACATTTAATTCTTAATGCACCGTTAGTTAATGGCATCATTAAAATCGGTTGTATCAAACGTTTATTAGCGCATCATTATCTAACGATGCCTTAATGTAAGTGTTTTCATTGACCTGTCATTAAGTTCGGGGTTTCCCTTAAATATTTACCACAATTCCCTGTCGTAAACACGTACGCCTTACTTCCGGTTATCTCAGACTGTCAAAATGACATCGAATCCACCTACACCTAGGTAAACCTAGGAAAAGAAACAAGACAGGTTTTGTGGTGAGGAAAAATAATAGCTTTTGTCCACAATTCAGGAAGTGTACCCATATCAAAGATCTTACAATACAAAGCAGATTGGAAGGGCATTATAAAAAAAACACCGAAGTGTATTTCCTGTTTCGTCAAGACCAGTAGATTGGCCGGTTTTTGTAAACGATGCATCGCATTTTGTATTTCCTCCTTGCCAATACGAGATTCAGTACTACACTTGTATTGTTTGATGGGCATTTCTAAGAATTTGACGGATGACAGAAATCAATGGAGAAGAACTTCTTTTTTATACTGTACTAGCGACGTTTCGATGTAGATCCTTGTACCGTTGTCAAGCAAGGACAACGCTGAAACATATTGCTTGACAACGGTATCTACTGACATGTCGCTAACACAATGCAAGATTAGTACTGAATCTCGTATTGGCAAGGAAGAAATACAAAATACGATTAATCGTTTATAAAAAGGCTTATCTACTGGTGTTGACGAAACTATAATAGGAAAAAAACACTTCGGTGTCTTTTATTAATTGGTACAACGTGGCAATGTACTGCAAATCAATAAGACATCACTTCCAACGTACCACAAACACAACAGTGGAGAGTAGTTTCGCCATCTTTGAGTGTTATGTCAAAAAACATCAGCTGCAGGCATTCGCGTCATGCTTACAGTCAATCACTAATCTCTCAACTCAAAATATATTGAAACACACAATGAGGCCCTGAAGCCCACCCTAATTATGGAGATATATTGGCGTCTCTGTTTAACCCTCTTCATCGATGTAAATATTAAACGGATTTTCAAAACAGGCAGTGCTTTGTTCTAACCGATATTTAGCTATGCGTAGAAATACAGCGATTTTGCCACTTTTCATCGTCGTTCCGACAAAAGTAGAGTGCGACGAACGTTTTTACGAAAACTGTGAGCGAAGAAACTACTTGCCTATCAACATAAATATATATCAAAGGGATTTGCATGTTCGTGTTAAACGTTCTACATTCGATGCGAAAAATAACATGTCACAACAGTCGGTTTTCCTCTATGACGTCAAAGATAATGGACCAACTTGAGGAACGTGATTGCATATTGTTGTTTGGCCTGGCTGGATGTGGTAACACCAGGTTTCATCCAAAGTCACAAGTTGTTGCAAGAACCTTACTGTATCAGCTTCAAACAGAGGTAGATTTTCACATATTGTGACATATTGTGCCTGGTGCGTTTTACATCAGATGTCAGAAGCTTTGGACCAAAACGAACGGATACTTTCTTCATTGCCAAAGTTTCGGTGATAATGGAATGTTCTGTCTCCTCGGGAAATGCCAAATGAACCAGCAATATGGCGCTCAGTCATTCACTGGTTGATGCATGCCATCGTATCCCAACATTGTAACATTGCTGAGTGCGGTGTTAAACAACAAACCAACAACAACAAACAACAATATGGTGTAGCGCCAATGATGCGAGGACTTAACGTTGTGATGCAGTATCCATTCAGAGAGGTTTATGACCAGTAGTCATCTTGATGCCAATCCCTGGCAGATGGGGTGAAATGTGGTTTAACGTCCCATTCAAGATTATCTCATTAACCATATTCTCTCTGCTAGATGCTGAGTCATACTCTCTGTCCAAAGAATATACGCCAGGCCTCTATTAGCCTCTCCAATATGTGATATGTTAGCTTCTAATAAAGACCATTGTATCTTTTGTACGACTGTAAAATTTAGGATTTGGTAAGGTCATTCACCAGTCAGTCTTCACCATATAGTGAAATCTCTGGATTATGTCTGGAGTAGCTGACATAATAAGCAACAATGACATTTTCATAATAGCTACAGTGGATGTCGGATGGGAATTCTTTTGGTGACAAAATAACTAGGATCGTTCATACAGTTTGAGCTTGACAGGCCTTGTAGTTTCCAAGGAGATGTCGGTGAATGAAGCGTGAACAATTCCAATAGCTTTTGTTTATGCCCGTGACGCCCAAATTGGATTCAGTGACTCACGTTTTTACTCGAGTTTTTGTTGTGTGCATGTTTGTTTGTAGTTTAACGCCACACTCAGCAGTATTCCAACTATATGACGGCGGTCTGTAAATAATCGAGTCTGGGCCAGACAATCCAGTGATTGACATCATGAACATCGATCCATGCAATTGGGATACGATGACATGCATCAACCAAGTCAGCGAGCCTGACCACCCGATCCCGTTAGTCGCCTCTTACTAAGACCTATTTTATTGTATGAAATCTATCACACCACGATTCTTTAACCCTATGGGCATTTTTGAATAGAACTGAGTTCCGGTCCACAAAGCGATATTAGCCTACGACGATTGTAATCCCTTGTTTCCAGGTTGTTATGCAGCTGGAATACAGTGCCTTGTTAAACATGATTCTTTCAACTCGAGTGTAATCGACATAGCCATTTCATTGTGTTTCAGTAGTAGTCAGCAAAAAAAGCTACCTGTTTGTTTTTACAAAGATTGACTCCTTTCACGTGCATGCGTTTGCTTCTACAATCTAAAATTGACCTTTCTTTTATCTGTTCAAGAACACATCGTTATAGATGTTCAACTTGGGGAACGTAATCAATAAAGATAGGCACTGAAAAACAGAACGCAATGATTAAGATCTATATACTTAAGGTAAGGAACCCTGAAGATCTGGGTCGAAAAGATCTTCAGCAACCCATTCTTGCCGTGAAAGGTGACTATACATGTCATAAGAGGCGACAAACGGACCGGGTGGCCAGACTTGGTTGATGCATGTCATGTATCCCAACTGTGTGGATCGATGCTCATGTCAATCACTGGATTGTCTGGTCCAGATGCGATCTTTAACAGAACAAGGCCATATCGTTTGAATATTGCTAAGTGCGGCGTTAAAGAACAAACACATAAACAAACTTATGGCAAGACAAAAATGATCGCCTGAATTGCATAGTGGCAAAAAGTTGGCCAAGATTATGCTGAGCTACACGGCTTTCGTGAATCCACCTCTGAGGTTGGTTGGTTTGTTGTTTAAGGCCGCACTAGGCAATATTCCAGCTATATGACGTCAGTGAATGACATCATGAGCATCAATCCACGCAATTTGGATCGATGACATGCATTAACCAAGTCAGCGAGCCTGACCACCCGATTCCGTACTTACGACAAGCATAGTCGCCTTTCACGGCAAGAATGGGTTGCTGAAGACCTATTCTACCCCGGATCTTCACGGGTCCAACCTCTGAGACTAATGTCAGATCAGGTCAAGGCAGTACCTGGATGTTCCCATTCCTCAAAAGAACTGACAGACCAGCTGTGTGTGGTAGAGTGTTTCAATTCAAACGGTGGCGAAGTCAGACACCCAAAGGGAACAGGACTGACCTCAAGTCCTGATCACGTTTACGAACCCTTGTCAGTCACCGATGATGTCTGTCCTATAGCTGTAGGTGGTGTCAACCAACTATATAACATATCCACTATCATAGGAGTTGTTCTGTTCTGTGGTACACCAGTCTGGCCATACGAAAGTCAGTCGCGACAATATGACCTAATCACTCAATATGGTGTTAGCGGGATCGGGTGGTCAGGCTCGCTGACCTGGTTGATGCATGCCATCGTATCCCAATTGGATGGATCGATGCTCACGATGTCAATCACTGGATTGTCTGGTCCAGACTTGATTATTTACAGACCGCCGTCATATAGCTGTAACATTGCTGAGTGCGGTGTTAAACAACAAACCAACAACAACAAACAACAATATGGTGTAGCGCCAATGATGCGAGGACTTAACGTTGTGATGCAGTGTCCATTCAGAGAGGTTTATGACCAGTAGTCATCTTGATGCCAATCCCTTGCAGATGGGGTGAAATGTGGTTTAAGGTCCCATTCAAGATTATCGCATTCACCATATTTTCTCTGCTAGATGCTGAGTCATACTCTCTGTCCAAAGAATATACGCCAGGCCTCTATTAGACTCTCTTATATGTGATATGTTAGCTGCTAATAAAGACCATTGTATCTTTTGTACGACTGTAAAATTTAGGATTTGGTAAGGTAGTGAGTTGTCAGCACAGAATAGACGCTGGACCTCTAATAGACAGGCAAAATTAAGAGAAGCCTGGGCATCGAATAGAAGAAATACAGTACATAGCAACATGCATGCAGGTGTGTTTATATCGCAGTTGAATATGGATACCCAACTCAGACATAGTATACTGACTCCGAGTGGACCAGTCCTTGTTTTATCCCAGGCAGAGTAACAGGAAGTTACAATACATAATGTCTTATGGTACGACTCAGCCGGGGATTGAACCTCCGACCATCTGCTTTCAACCGATTGTGCATAATGCAATAACTTGTCCTTGCAGCCGAATTGCAAATCAGACCTGACCTTCTTGTACAGATTCAGCTGTTACTGGGAACAAGCACGTGGGATGTTTACAGACGAAAATAGCACTTTTAGTCAGGTAAGCTTAAAACTGATCAACATACAAATGAAAGTTGTCCGAAAAGATAATACTGGCATTGAATAGACATTGTAGTACATAGATAATGTCATGTGGTATATTGAAGTCTGCAATTTCGGGCACGGATCGAAAATCTTTGGTAAAAAAACGTCTGTCAATTTCTTTGAAAATGTTTTATTCTCTTATCTACAATTTTAATTTCACTGAGGATGTTTTCTTCTGGCTCTTTTTCTTGTCTGCCTGCCTGTGTTTGACGTGAGATGACACCTCATCCTGTAGCTTGGTGAAGAAGGCAGAAGAAGACGTCAGACTTGTCTTACTGGAATCACTCTGAAAGATAAAAGCAAGATGTCTTCATAGATCCTGTTGTTTCTCATATTAGCCTTATGCAGAGTACCATTTCTTAAAATCAAAATCAGTTTATCAAATAATCCAATACAAGCTCAAATCCAAATTGCCATCACTTTTCATAATTTTGAGAACGACACACATACTTTGATGAATGGTTGGTGTTGAATAGCGTGTATCTGCGCTGCACACAACTCCCTTTTAATTTTTAAATTTAGTCAAAGTGTGTGGCTTCTTTTAACTGCAACATATCAACCTCTATTGGCGTCATCCTATTGTTTTTACGGGGCCTGCATTTCATACAATGACCTCTCAGCAGGACATCATCAGTCTGTCCTGCGATATTCTACAGTAAGTCCCCCCGCAACAGATATATTTTGCATTTGAGTGAGTGAGTGAGTATGGTTTTACGCCGCTTTTAGCAATATTCCAGCAATATCATGGCGGGGGACACCAGAAATGGGCTTAACACATTGTACCCATGTCGGGAATCGAACGCTTTAATCACTAGGCTACCCGACCGCCCCATTTTGCATTTGAACACAATCCACATAAGGAAGTATCTTCTTTATAGTTCAGTGGAAATAACTTGCAATTTTGATACTTGTATAAAGGCACTGATTAAAGAATCTATTTCACAAGTACATGTGTGCCAGGAAGACATATTTTACATCCCTTTCCTAAGGTTCAAATTTGTTATAGGTTTATAGTTGGACAAAATCGTTCAACTCAGACCTGTAAAGGTTCATAGGGGCATTGAAAAGACATTCTGATACTATCCAGGGGCATCAGGAAAATGGAGCACACTGTGGGGTACTATCATGTGCAAAGAAACAAGTCATCTATTATTAGGGTGCCTCTTTCGACAAAATAGCTTGCTGGGGAAAGACAACGTTTTTATCAGGTGATCAACGAAAATAACAAAAATTGCCACATTCCAAATAGCAATGCCATCTGAACATCCAGGAGTGGCACAGCTCTCACCTTCATGAGTGTGACCGAACTGTCGGACTTGCCAATCTTCTCCAGATCCCGAAGAGCCTTCTCCTTGCTGTACTTGTTCCCTAGCCCTGGGTTCAGCTTGGACACCAGCTTCTCCCGCTGTTCACGCTCCTTCCTGCGAACTCTCTTCCTCTCCTTCTTCTCCCTGTGGTCCCTCTTCTTGTCCTCCGTTGTCCTCTCAGTCTCTCCTTTCAAATCTCGCTTTGCCTTCTCCTGCACACACAAACAAGATTGTAGATGATAAGGCAAAGTAAATGGAAGGGTCAAGAAGGTTTTGTGCTTAAACAAATTTGTCATGTGTGTGTCATATTTGTCTGACAAGGCTGAACATTACTATTGAGCCTTTATGAGTGAGTGGGTATGGTTTAAAGCCGCTTTTAGCAATATTCCAGCAATATCATGGCAGGGGGACACCAGAAATGGGCTTCACACAGAGCTTTAATGAAGTGAATCACAGTACATGTACTCCTTTATACATCTTCCACTTACCTTTACTTCCTCTGGCGCCAACAACTTCTGGTCACTGACGCTGACAGGTGCGACCTCCTCCATTGCTATCGTGGGCATGTTGGACACAATCTTCAGTTCTGGCCGGGCCTGACAAGAGAATCCATCAAATAAGAGATGACACTGAACAGGCATATATAACATGGCATGTGAAGCAACTGTTTGACTGGCATTCTAGAAGTTAATGAGTAAATAGGAAAACATACAACATTGTGGGTTTAACTTCTGCTTTATTGCATTTAGCAACATTTCAATGTAGATTCTTACACTGTTATCTACTCCAGCTTGATAACGGTGTAAGAATCTACATTGAAAGGTCGCTAAATGCAATAAAGCAGAAGTTAAACCCACAAAGTTATTTGTTTTCTTGCTGGGATGAGAAGAATGAACAACGATAGTGTGAGTGAGTGAGTGAGTGAGTGAGTGAGTGAGTGAGTGAGTGAGTTGGGTTTAACACCGCTTTTAACAGTATTCCAGTTATATCGCGGCGTGTCAGCCTAATGTGGGAGGAAAGCCCGAAGTGATGCAGGTCTCAGACGTTTACCACTTAGGTGAAACCCACGAGCATGGGTATGGTGCTGACACATCATAGGTTTCTGGCGTGTTCAAGGGACGCAACTCTGCACAGCGAATCGCGGCGCCTTAGAGGACTGGGCCCCCCGTGCCCCCTGAACAACGATAGAAGTATCATGATAGTCAGGGGTGGGATGTGAAGAGTGGACGCTCCTGTGTCAACCAGAATTATAATACTATCACTGTCAACCAGTATTGACAACAAGTATTCCTATATATTCAATACTATTTGTGTCAATTAGTATCCATCTTAATACTCTCTCTCTCAAATTACATCCATCTCAACACTATCAGTGACAATTACGACTGTCAATATGCATGGTAATTTCCATTTTAATACAATCATTGTCAATAACACCAAGTATTATCAGGATGCCCGTACTTGTTCTGTGCTAGTGACCTAACAGAAACAAGCTAGTTTGTTTATCTGTTGTTTTATGCAGCACTCTGCAATATTCCAAACAATCAAATCTGGACCAGAATAAACAATGCCGTCGGGGTACAAAGAAAAACCATTAACCATGTCACGGAGTCTGAGTACCTGATCCATTTAGTGGACCCTTATGACCAGCATAGGCTACTGGGGAACTATTCCCCAAGCCTCGTCGCTATATAGCTGAGATAATTTTAACTCACTCACTATTCCCCAATCAGGAACCAATGAGACAGGAAAGTATTATCAGGCAAAAAGCTAAATACCTCTTTTGGTGTGTAGTGGAAGTTTGACAGTGCATCAAGCTTGAGGAACAAAGATCTCATGGACTTGCGGATATTTTCATGTTTAGGATCTTCTTCCTCTCTTTCTTCTTTCTGCAACAACAACAACAATATCATCAACAATATCATCAACAAGAACAACAGACATTCAGTAGCAAACAGATGCACCGTGATGACAAGAAATATGGATGTCATTAGTTCTATGAATAGTGTGATTCCATATGGAAGTATCCTAGATGGTGTTGATAGGCCACATGTCACTATACATATATATTAGGGCTGCAACGAATACACTATGAGGCGAATGCGATTCGTATCACGAATATAGAGTAACAAATACGGATATTAATTCACGAATACAATAACAGGTCAGCAGTTGATGTATTATTTGTTATATTCAGTGAAACAAAAGCAACACAAATTATTTGACATGGTTTGTTAATTATTAACATATTATACATTTATATACTGCACTTATCCAGGTACTAGAATCTGCTCAAATGCAACAATGACCAGTGACCACATTACTGTCAAATTAAGTGAGTGTTGTCTTTCACGAATTCTATGCATATGATATGTTCTTCTGGATATTTTTAGATACAGGGTATGTAAATGAACATGACTGCATAATCATGAATATTCGATGTGCTGATAAAACAGTAACCACTAGATTCAGGATAGTGTAAATATTACCCACCTCCTCCTTCTGCTGTTTGAGGAATTCCTGTTCATACACGTCGCCAAGACTCTGCTTGCTCTTCTCCTGGTCCAAGACTATCCTCTTCTTGTACTCAAACACATCCCCCTTAGGCTTCACCTTCCTCTCCACATCGTCCCACGCCTGCAACAACAACATAAACACACCTGGAGTACACAGCATTGTCACATCCACACTCACACACACCTGGAGGGTACCAGGGTACACAGCATTGTCACATCCACATGAACACACACCTGGAGGGTACCGGGTACACAGCATTGTCACATTCACACTGACACACACCTGGAGTACACAGCATTGTCACATCCACACTAACACACACCTAGAGGGTACCGGGTACACAGCATTGTCACATCCACACTGACACACACCTGGAGGGTACCAGGGTACACAGCATTGTCACATCCACACTAACACACACCTGGAGGGTACCAGGGTACACAGCATTGTCACATCCACACTAACACACACCTGGAGGGTACCGGGGTACACAGCATTGTCACATCCACACGAACACACACCTGGAGGGTACCTGGGTACACAGCATTGTCACATCCACGCTAACACACACCTGGAGGGTACCGGGGTACACAGCATAGTCACATCCACACTAACACACACCTGGAGGGTACCGGGGTACACAGCATTGTCACATCCACACTAACACACACCTGGAGGGTACCGGGTACACAGCATTGTCACATCCACACTAACACACACCTGGAGGGTACCGGGGTACACAGCATTGTCACATCCACACTAACACACACCTGGAGGGTACCAGGGTACACAGCATTGCCACATCCACGCTAACACACACCTGGAGGGTACCAGGGTACACAGCATTGTCACATCCACACTAACACACACCTGGAGGGTACCAGGGTACACAGCATTGTCACATCCACACTAACACACACCTGGAGGGTACCGGGGTACACAGCATTGTCACATCCACACTAACACACACCTAGAGGGTACCAGGGTACACAGCATTGTCACATCCACACTAACACACACCTGGAGGGTACCAGGGTACACAGCATTGTCACATCCACACAAAATGTCATATTTGGGGTTACACTTTCTTTTAGCAAAGTACGAATTCTTGTACTTTTTGGGTTGAGGTCTATATGGGATTGAATCCACTCTCTCAGAGTATGGCACCAAATCGCCAGCACACAAAGTCAGCGATCTAACCCACTCAGCCACCGAGGCTTCCACAAAAATGGAAGTCTGACGACTGGTAGACTGGATCATGTACTTTGTGTACCCCTCTGACCAGTGACAATTATGGGTTACCAGGAGCCTCTTCTGGCCTCACTGTCAACACCTGTTACTGTTCAGACTCAGACCTCACCTTGTCCTTAATCCTCTGCCGTACAATGTCCTCAATAGTCTTGGTTGTCTCCTCAGTCACAACAGGGGCTGTCAAACACAGAAATGCAACTAAATATACATACATCCCTCTCATAAAATGCATGGCTTACTCGAAACAGCTTGATGTTGGATGACAACATTGAGAAAAGTACTTTCAGCCTTACAAAACAGTCATATTTTCATTCCAAAATCATATCACATATATATAAAACAGAAATTGAAACTTCAGATACCAGACTAAAGTCACTTTTTTCCCTTTATTTCCGAGTCGCCAGATGATTATGATCTTTCTCGCACTATCTCTTCATAGTTTGAGAGAGTAAGTGAGAGAGTATGGTTTTACGCCGCTTTTAGCAATATTCCAGCAAAATTGCAGCGGGGGACACCAGAAATGGGCTTCACACATTGTACCCATGTCGGGAATCGAACCCGGGTCTTCAGCGTGACGAGCGAACGTTTTAACCTGTCTGTTACCCGACCGCTCTCTTCATAGTATTTACCATGTAGTGATTCAGTAATCATAAATATAGTTTCAATAAAGAAAGGTCATAACTTTTGCTTTTTCTCCTTATAATTCCTTGAAAACTGATCGGTCAGTTCAATTAAATCATGCAATAATTACAAATAAACAAAGATATGTGTATGTGGATTTCATAAAAGAAATATCCTCCTTTGTCAGATCAAAGGCACATATTTCGGAAAAAAAGTGAGGTGAGGTAATGTGGTTTAATGTCACGTCCAAGATTATTACACTGTGTGTGGCTGCCTGTACTAGTCCGGACTGATGCCGATTTATAGTGAGATATCATGCTGCAGTTTAACATCAATAACTCACTCAGACACAGTATAGTGACTCCGAGCCGACCATGTTTTAGCCCCTTAATCCCGAGTGCCAGATATGGTAACACCAAGTACCATCTTTTACCATCTTTCGGTATGACTCGGCCGGGAACCCCAGACCTTCTACTCTCCGGGGGACGCTCTACCATTAGATCACGGAGGTGGTCCAGAAAACAAGTGTCATCCATACCAAAGATGACATGATATATTTCCATTATGACCTCTATACACATGATGTAAAATTCTCACCACAAACACATGGAAAACGCAAGCAAATTCTTATACAGCTGTTATTCGGCTTCAGATGTTTACATGGCTGAAAAGGTAGACGTTTAGCGCCTCTTCCTTAACATCAACCACCCATGTCTTGTCAGGAAATATGTTGGCCATAAAGTATCTATTTTGTATTTCCTTACTCTGTGATGAAAAGATTTTAAAACCAAAATCCCTGTACAAGTCTCACTTAGCAAAGGGAGACAACTCTCACCTGCCCGTGTTGTCACATCAAACTGCAGATGCTCCTCCAGCAGGCTGTTTTCAGGGCGGGCAGGTCCGGCTACCTCCCCAGTCAGCTGCCATGTCTTGTCAGACAGACTTGCCTTTTCAAGCTGGTCGATACGCTTCCTCAACTACAGAACAGACACACCCTTGTTGATGTATGCAAGAGTTAGACCAGCACATGAATACACACAATTGTACAGAGTGAGTGAGTGAGTATGGTCTTACATGACTTTTAGCAATACTCCAGCAATATCATGGCGGGGGACAGCGGAAAATTGGCTTCACAAATTGTACCCATATGGGGAATTGAACCAGGGTCTTTGGTGTGACAAGCCAGAAACTAGTAACCACTAGGTCACCCCTCTTCCCTACAATTATACAGAGACTTGACACGTCCATGTTAACAGTGAATGAGCGAGTATGGTTTTACGCCGCTTTTAGCAATATTCCAGCAGTATCACAGCGGGGGACACCAGAAATGGGCTTCACACATTGTACCCATGTCAGGAATCGAACAATAGTCTTCGGCGTGACGATCGAACGCTTTAACCTCTAGGCTACCTGACCGCTCTCTTCATAGTATTAACCATGTAGTGATTCAGTAATCATAAATATAGTTTCAATAAAGAAAGGTCATAACTCTATCATGCTTTTTGCGTATTCTCCTTATAATGCCTTGAAAACTGATCAGTCAGTTCAAATAAATCATGCAATAATTACAAATTTGTAGAATTTTCCTATTCGGAATATGGTGGCAATGGACCAAGGGTACCCTCCATGTACACAATTTAGGTCCGTCAGCCGATTCCATTAGCTCAAAGATAACCTTACCAATATTAATGGATGTTAACATTCACTGCTCTTCAGAATAAACATGTCAAAGAGAATCTGACAAGAGTTTTATAAACCTGACTCACACATTGACTATTGACACTGATAAAAGGCTGTTAATCAGTATGAGTCAATGATATACAGAGTGTAAAAACACAACTGATTGACAGGATTGTTCCAAATAGTTAGAACCATTAGCCTGTGAACAGCATCCTCCCGAGGCAGGAGAGATAACTGACTTTAAAAGTCCAGTTTCCACCCTTGCCGAACTAGGCTGGTATTATGGAGTTACATTTTGGCTGGAATAACGAGTCTATGCATAGTCCAATCAAAATCTCGCAACAAAATCGAAATCCGGTTCGTAAACTGTCATGCAGATTTCAGTCGCTTGCAGGATTTGCAAAGCATGTGCACCGCCAACTCGTAAAGAGATATTTTCCAAACCTTTTCATGTTTTTAATCGAGGTGCTTGCGTGATTTGATGCACTTCGCGATGTAAGACCTGTTTTATCACAATATAGATCTTTATTATTGATCAGATCGTCTTGACTGGGCGCTGCCATTTTGTTTGAAACAAATGCAAGTGATGGAATCTGATTGGTCCATAGGAAGGGCTTAGGAGGCACATAACTCATAATAACCACTGGTGTCGCTACGATCGAGCCTAGAATTCCAGCCTAGTTCGGCAAGGGTCAAAACTGGAGTCAGTTAACTCTCTTGCCTCGGGAAGATGGTCAACAGTTAAACAAGGTGGTCTAATTAAACATACTTCTCAAAAGAAGTTAAAAAACCCTGATTCTTTCATATTACCATTGATTACAATAGTTACTCTGTCATGGCATTCCTTAACTTCTTTTGAGTAGTACATACTAGAAAGTGCACAGGTAAACATGTTGGGGCCCATTAAATATTTTCAATACTGCACACCTTACTTGTTATTCTTGATTCACTGAATGAAATATGCATATTAATTTTACTTAATTTAATGTTACTGCAGGATAAGAAAGCAGACTTGAAACGTCCAAAGGTGCTATTACAAGCCCTGGCAGGAACGCTCTGTACCTTCAGACATTTTTCTTTCCATGTCATATAATTACATCCATGGCAGGAAAACACTCTCACCAATTCTCTTTGTGTTTCGTATGACACAATAACTTTTGTCTTTGAGTACATATGAGTTATCGTATACCTTCCTAGCTATTCTTAAATCCTTGAATGAAATTCGCATCCTGATTTTTCAACGTGATGTCACTTTATGTACATATAGTAAATATTCAGTTTGGAAAGAAATATAGATTTGAATTTTGGTATAAAGTGGTTATTGTAGGCCATCATTGGGAATCAGCTTGGTTGACAAAGGAGGCATGTCCAAAACAAAACATCTCCCTTTATTAGCTAACGCCGATCTGTAAACAATCGAGTCTTGACCAGACAATCCAGTGATTGACATCATGAGCATCGATCCACGCAATTGGGACTGATGACATGCATCAACCAAGTCAGCAAGCCTGACCACCCGGTCCCGTTATTCGCCTCTTACGACAAGCATAGTCGCCTTTTACGGCAAGCAGGGGTTGCTCAAGACCTATTCTACCCCGGATCTTCACAGGTTGTTAGCTATAGAGCATAATGAGTCCCATATTTCATGTTAGATTAAAGGATGTCTACCTTCTCCTGCCTCTTTTCAAAGGTTGACAGAGACTCTGTTTTACTGACAGCCTTGACCTTGCTGTCGACGACTTCCTCCTTGTCGGATTCCATTTCCTCAGATGCGTCGTCTTCTTCTTCACTTTGAAGTCACAAGTAATGAGTTATTAGTCACATCCAGCGTACAATGGATACAGAAGCCAATGTGTACCAGGCATGTTGCCATGGTAACATGATTTAAGGCTCGCAAAAGGAGGATGTGCTTCAAATATGATCATCATGATAACTGTGAAGCATATAGCTTGAAATGGACCATGTTCACAAGGTGAAGTCAAGTTTGAAAGATTTTCAACCGAAATATACTTAAATTGAGTTTGTTTAATGCCACATTCAGCAATATTCCAGCAATGCGATGGCATCCAGTAAATACCTGTGCCTGCTATGTACCAAGTCCCCAAGCCTGACCACCTGATCCATTTTGTCGTCTCGTACAACAAACAAAGGTTGCTGGCGACCCATACTAACCTGAAACCCCACCCACAGGAGCAAAATTAAATAGAACAACGATGAACGAATGTAATTAACTGTAACTCTGTCAGTCACCTTTCCTTCTCATCGTGTGCAAACTTCACTTTTTTCTTTTTCTCTTTTTTTTCTGGTTCTTCATCAGGTGGGTCGAAGAAATCTTCATACCTCAGCTCTCCTCCCTGTTCGAACAGAACAGACATTAAGACAAGGCTGTTACAACATGTACTCAATATCAATGTTTGATACAAACCTTATAACAATTATTCTACCACAATTTGGAAAATAACCAATTTTGATTGGTCAATCAGAGGTATCAAATCACAATACCCCCTCAAACTGAAACAGCTGATTTGACGGCCGCATCACCATGGAAGCTGTCAGTAGGCATATATAAATAACTATATTTTACAGTTCCAGGCTACAAAAGGCAAAGGTGCTGTTACTACAATATTCAAAGGATGTGTGGCAAAACATTCAGTGCAGAAAGCACAGTACAGTAGAAATCTACAAAACCAATGTCTTTCAAGTGTTGAGGACAACAGAGAGCTTACTGTGTGGTGCTTTTCTAAATACGACTGTGACGACATACCTTTTGCATCACAATGTGCAATATGACGTCATAATAGTGAAGTATTTTGAATAAAACCTTGCAAGGCTTGCTTAGTTTTCTTTAGCATGCCATGCCCACTTCATGTTAGCTTACGAAGTTACCATGCTACATGCTTTCAGTGCCTGTCATAAGTTTAAGTGAAGTATTACAGTGTCAACAAAACTGCTTGAACATATGGAGCACCATATTTTGTTCAAAGGCTGTTGTCAGTGGTTCCCGTAAATTCTGATCAACAACCCACTCAAAACACTGGACGCAAACCATGCTACTTCACTCAATATATTTGCAAACACCAACATGACCAAAGAGTTCACGTTTTATTAGTTATGGTAGAATGGAGATAAACATACTGTGTTTTCAAAGTAGAGCGGGGTAACCTGTAGATTTAACCACGCTAAATTGAATTTGGAACCGAATGCGCAGCGTGAGGTCTCAAATGTTAAGTTTTCTAATTTTCCTTCTTCTGCAAGAACTAGGCATGTGAGGCACTAGGAAAAATAATTTGACATAAAATGAAATCGCAGTAATGTGTTTTTATTAATAAGTAATGTGATTTAATTAATAAGTAATGTGATTTAATTAATAAATTAAGCAAATTACATGTAAAAAGGTAATAAAATGGCTGATACATGAGAGGGATGCAGTTTAACACCAATTTGAACTGTACATCAAAATGGTGATTAAGTTGGGCACGGGAATATGTGGGCCTTAATGATGCTTTGAACAGTTTTTTACCTATATATCTTGCATTCTCTGTTTAATGTAGGAGGAAAGCACTGTATGGTGCAGACAACCAGGAAGATTTAAACCAACAATCATAGGATCCTGCACGTCTAAGGGATGCAACTCTGTGCAGTGACATGCCTTACATGACTTGGCTACCTGTTCTCCCTATTACACTTATAACTTCCTAAAATCATGGTGGCACCTTAACATGGAAGAAAAGTTCAAAGAAAAACAGATCATAGACATTTGACAATAACCAGGAGGTGAGGGAAATGGGGTTTAATGGTGCCTCGCATTCAAGATTCTAGCACTCATAGACATGTGTATACACAGTATACAGACTCCGAGCTCACCAGTCGAACAAATAACAACGACAGTACTGACAGTAACACTGATCCCAGTTAATCCTGTTGATTACTAACCCCATCCTCCTCCTCCGATGTAGGGATTTCAGCAAACATGTCAATATCATCGCCATCATCTTCTTCGTCATCACTCTCATCACCGTCATCACCTCCAGATTCCAATCGACGACGTTTCTCTTCCCTAGCATCCTCCTGCACTAAAAATGCCTCCATTTCAGATAATTTGAAAAATTTGTCATCTACCACACTTTTGTATTTTAACTTTTTTCGTTTCTTCTGTGTATTGTCCTCTTCAATGTCATCCTCCTCCTCCTCCTCTTCCTCTTCCTCCATAATCTCATCCTCCCCCATCTCAAGGTCACTTGACCCCACATCAAAGTCATCCGAGTCTTCCCCTCCTTCCAGACGGGTCTTGATACGTCGCAGCTCCTCGTCCTCAGCGTCTTCATCGCTGCTCGCTTCATCTTCATCTTCCTCCGCCAACACAACCTTTTCACCTTCTTCTCCTTCCCCCTTCTTCCATTTCTTCGGTGAAGGTTTGGCACCACCTCTACAACAAACACGTCAAAACTGCTTCAGGATAAGTTTGGTTCTATGATGTTCCATGCATCATTAGCATTTGGGTAAGAGGACAGAGAGAGAGAGAGTGAGAGAGAGATAGAGAAAGAGAGAGAGAGAGAGAGAGAACTCTAGCACAATGCAATTGTTTCATCCTTAACACATCTGAACTATTTATGTAAAGTAACAATGAACTTCCCTCCAGAATTCATCTTTCAACACGCAATTCAAACAGGTTACCTACCATGCATACAGAAGGTCGTTTCAACATTACGAATCACAACATAATATGGCATTATGGTCAACACATACGAGGGGAGGTGAAATGGGGTTTAACGTTGTGTTCAAGATTATTGCGCTTACAAAGTGATGTGTGGCTGTTTCTAAGAGTCGGGACTAATGCCGGTTTTATAGAGCTATCCCACTGAGATACCATGACGCAGTTATAAGATGGTTACCCTACTCAGACACAACTTCCCGAGACAAGGAAGTTAACTGACTTTAAAACTCCAGTTTCCACCCTTGCCGAACTAGGCTGGAACTACTGGGCACAATCGTTGCGCCACCAGTGGCTATTACCAATTATGTCCCTTCTAAGCCTCTCCTATGGACCAATCAGATTCTACCTCTCGTATCACTTGCGTTTGCTTCACACAAAAAGGTGGCGCCCAGTCAGGACGATCTGATAATCAAGATCTATATTGTGATAAAACGGGTCTTACATCGCAAAATGCATCAAATCACGTGAGCACCTTGATTAAAAACATGAAAGGATTTGGAAAATATCTACGGACAACGAATTGGCGATGCACATGCTTTGCAAATCCTGCAATCGAGCTAAATCTGCATGACAGTTTACAAACCGGATTTCGATTTCGGTGCGCAATTTTGATTGGACTATGCATAGAGTCGTTAGTCCAGACAAAACATAACTCCATGATACCAGCCTAGTTCGGCAAGGGTGGAAACTGGACTTTTATAGTCAGTTAACTCACTTGCCTCGGGAAGGTAACTCAGACACAGCATCATAGATATTTGACAATAACCAGGAAGTGAGGGAAATGGGGTTTAATGGTGCCTCGCATTCAAGATTATTGCACTTATAGACATGTGTATACACAGAATACAGACTCCGAGCTGACCAGTCCTTGTTTATTCCCTTAATGTTGAGTGTCAGGCAGGGTATCAACAAGTACCATCTTTTAACGTCTTTTTGTATGTCACAGCCAGGGATCGAAACGGACCCCTTCTTGGTGGACTCTCTTTCCACCAGAACACGGAGATTCACAGCCAATACATTATTTATGAGAACTATGATGCCACAGTTCCTGCTTCATGTGCTGTCATCAGAGAACAGGCTGAAGCATAATTCTTCATGGTCATCTTGGCCTGCAAACTTCATCACAACTTACTTAAAACTTATGTTTTTCTTGGTGAGAACTCCAGATACAGCAAACAGTAACTTCTTCACGCTGTGTGTGTTCTGTAATTCTATTTCCTGCCAGATCTGTTCTTCATCGAAGTCCTTAACAATCAGTCGAGGTAACGCTCCTTCACCAGAAGGAAATCCAGATTCCTGGGTCTTTGCAAAGTCATACACAGCTTTGGTGGCAGTCCTTAACTTCTTGCATAAAGATGGCTGTGTGCTAAAATGTAAGAAATTAAAAGTTAGCTTAAAAATTCATGCTGGCCTTGGTAATTACACAGTAGACTTTCAACATTTATTCCCATAGAATATTGCTTAACAAGACAACAACTAATGACTGTAATTATTATTTTTTATTTATTTAAGAAATAAATAACGAGTCGGTGTTGTTTATCATACAATAAAACACTGCAGGGAGAATAAACAACGAGGGGTGCAGCCCCGAGTGGTTTATTCTCACTGCATCATCCTATATAAGACGTCATCTAATCTCCAGAAATGACGTCATGTAGAGCAATGTTTCATCATGAAATAAACCACGCTTCATTCTTCGTTGTACTTTGCAATTTATCACATACGTACATTGCTCACAATCCGATATGTATCACAATATTTTTATGTACTGTTATCTGTGGTGCGTAAGCCATCTTTTTCAAAGACAAGATTACCAAATATCTGGCACACTGACAATTTACAGTTGGCAATGTCAATATGGCGCATAGAAAATATTTATGTTTTCACTACAAATTTTCACTACTATTTAGTGTTTGATGTAATGTTTATTATAGCAAACATTTAAGGTGAGTATGGATTGTCCAGTTCCCATACCATGGTATACAAACAAACACTATTCCAATTTCCATACAATTCAACAGAGACATAATCTGTGAATCTAACCAAACTAATATAATGTGAACATGCGAATCATATCCTGTTATTATAAAATTACTCAGCATTACAGCATGTTATTATCTTTTTTCTAACTTGTGACTCTTTTCACTGGATTCCAACACTCTTTTCTATAAGTGAGGTGAAATTGGGTTTAACGTCGCGTCCAAGATTATTGCACTTATATAGCGACGTGCATGCACGTGTATGTGTGTGTGTGGCTGCTTGTACTAGTCCGGACTGATGCCGATTTATAGTGCTAGCTCACTGAGATACCATGCCGCAGTTTTACATGAATACCCCACTCAGACACAGTATACTGACTCCGAGCCGACCAGTCCTTGTTTTAGCCCCTTAATGCCGAGCGCCAGACAGGGTAACAACAAGTACAATCTTTTAACGTCTTTTTGTATGACGCGGCCGGGGATCAAACCCCGGACCTTCCGCTCTCCGGGCGGACGCTCTACCACAAGACTCTTTTCTATAAACTCCTGTTGGATAACGTCAACGAAAATGACTACGTTTACAAGAATATATCTTAATTTAGTCTCTGGTTCAATACAGTAAAATACAGCATGAATATGGTTTGAAGCTGCCATTTTCGCCTGGTAACAAGGTAGTGTCAGCGTCGTTATAATAGCGTAAATAAATATAAATCACCATCGGCTGTAAGAAGGTTCTTAAACGTCATATTGGCCTGACTGGCACTGGTAATCTGCAACGGTGAGTTAACGTAAGATTGAAGTTAATAAACACGTGTTTGAGTATACGAGGGCACTCACGAAATTAGGAAACTCGACTGTCTAGCGAACGTTCAAGAACGGCATACGCCTTGATTTTTAAGACCAAAAGTGCGAAAATCTTAATACGTTACTGTCTCTCATCCATGGAAACAAACCTGAGAAATACTTCGGGTTTTTCCAGAAGGGTAGAAAAATCTTTCAGGTTTCGTCGCATGCTGCCCATGGTGGCAGCCATATTTGTTTTCAATGGTTATTTACAAAAGTAGGATTGCGTTCAGGACGAAATTGTATTGTGGTATACCCCATTAAATATGTGTTGCTGCTGATTTGGGCCCTTTGCCTTTGGAATCGAAGGCGCAAGCGCAAGAAATGTACTATGCTTTATATATACGATATCACTTTTACAGTGATGTATTACAGCATGAAAGTTTATTCATTTTGGCTTTTGCAAAGCAATAGAACGCCCATAAACTGCGAACCAAGCACAGAGCAAAGTTTCCATAAAGTCACATTATTATAATAAACGCAAATGCATCTTGCAGGGTGTAAAGTAATCTTCCTCCAAGACCATAGAAAATATTTCAAAATGTTAAAAATAATTCAACTCCAGTCTAGAATCGTTTGGCATGTCTAGACTGCCTCAGTTAATTTGTGGCATTGTTCAGGGCTCCATTTAAATTTTATTATTTGTTTTGTAGATAGATATGTTTAAATAAGATCATTTTATATCTGGGAATAAACGTCAGTCTAGATGTAGCTATATGTATTTACATATATATTCCAGCTATATGACGGCGGTCTGTAAATATTCGAGTCTGGACCAGACAATCCAGTGATTAATATAATGAGCATCGATCCACGCAATTGGGATCGATGATATGCATCAACCAAGTCAGCGAGCCTGACCCCCCGATCCCGTTAGTCGTATCCAATTTGCGTGGATCATGCTCATGATGTCAATCACTGGATTGTCTGGTCCAGACATTATTATTTACAGATCGCCGTCATATAGATGGAATGTTGCTGAGTGCGGCGTTAAACAAGAAAAGCTTTTTTATCATTACGTCATAATCCCATCACACAATGACCATGATGGCACGTGCGTTGTATTTATTCCCCTATAAATGAGAATAATAGTGAAGATACATACATAACGACGTACCTAACGTGAATATATCAACCCTAAAGCATACTGATGAAATACGATGTTGGGGGAACACATAGTATTGCGCCAAAACGCAGCCTAAAGGCGGAAGCGGTAGCGAGAACGGATTTTACGACTCCATACTAACTTTCTGTTTGTTCAAGCGATATGTACTGGTATTAGCTGTACGATGTTACGATTAATTTAATATTTAATCTGTTGGTATATGGTAAGTACATGATTTTACATGTTCACTATTTAAACTATTGCTAGATCTTTATCGTAACTTTCATTGGGACTCGGGGTTTCTTAACACAAGCCTACTATACATGATATATATAACCGGATCATGACGTTATACATGTGATGTTATTCCTAGTGTCTCGTAGGCCATACCTGTTCGGATGTAATATGTATTGTTTGTGTACGTGCTTTAGTATGAAGTGTATATAACATGTGACACTATAATAAACTCTCTCTCTCTCTCTCTCTCTCTCTCTCTCTCTCTCTCTATCATATGTATATATTAGTAACTGTGTTTAGTTTATGCATATTCCACATTAGTACTTTATTTAAAAAATAAACGACTTGTGGTTGTTTATTTCTTATATGAGATATCAACATTATTTACAGCCTCATTAAGAGTCAAGTCAATATATCAACGTTTCATATTTTAAAACTTTAGGGCATTCTAAATCACAAATGCTTGACCAAAATTAAATTTGAAAAAAGAGATATAGGGTAAAGTTGCAGAGTTGCGTCCCTTGGGCACGCCAGAAACTTATATGACTGGGTTCGAATCCCGGATCGCCCCAATTATGTTTATAGGTTTATCAGCACCATACCCGTGCTCGTGGTTTTCACCGAAGTGGTATATGTCTGAGACCTGCATCACTTCGGACTTTTCTCCCTCATAAAGCTGACATGCCGTGATATAACTGGAATACTGTTAAGAGCGGCGTTAAACCCAACTCACTCTCTCTAATACCATAATCAGCAACAGTAGTGTCCTCTCCCTTAGTGGTTGTACTGTCACTTACCTGTCAGGATAACCTCATTCACTGTACTCATCTGATTTCTAAACATCAACCATATTCCTAGAATATATGCCACCCTGTCTCCAAAATGCAGAATCACCAATCTGGGACAAACAACACAAAAGTTGCGTGGGCTATTTCCTTTTCCCATGTAGGTCCTACATGATATGGGATACTAATAGCATGTATAAGTTGTAGTGAGTGAGTGAGTGAGTTAGGTTTAACACCGCTTTTAACAATATTCCAGTTATATTGCGGCGTGTCAGCTTAATGTGGGAGGAAAGTGATGCAGGTCTCACCACTTCGGTGAAACCCACGAGCACGGGTATGGTGCTGACCAATCTCATTAAAATCAGATCTTAGTTCTCGGGGGCGGTCGGGTAGCCTAGTGGTTAAAGTGTTCGCTCGTCACGCCGAAGACCCGGGTTCGATTCCCGACATGGGTACAATGTGTGAAGCCCATTTCTGGTGTCCCCCGCTGTGATATTGCTGGAATATTGCTAAAAGCGGCGTAAAACCATACTCACTCACTCACTCTTAGTTCTCGCTATTGCTAAACAAAGATCTGAGGACATCCCATTACGGGCCTCGTCAGAACGACCTTTCATCCGACCAATCAAAGTGTCTCTTACCAGATCATGAAAGTGGCAGTCGGAATAAGTTTTCTAATCATGCAACCTCAAAAACGTTAACACCGTGTATTCTGAACGACAGTTATGGCCCGTACAACTGATTCTGTCAAAATTATCGTCCATCTCTCCCTTCAGAGGGATAAACATTTGAACGGCGGAGGCGTTGCACAGTACGTGAGAAGCACTGCCATACAATCTCAACCATATATTACACATTCCGGGATGTTTGTTTGTTCAGTTTTCAAAATTTTAATCAAGAACTGTGTCAACATATTTTTCAAGCATAGTCTGAAATTGAAGTCGCCAGGTTGAAACGAGTGCTGTAAAGCTGGAGAAAGCTGCTTTCAAATTGGCTGATGTCGACTTCTTGGTAGTTATTTCAGTTGTCGGTCAAAGTTCGAGAAAGGTCGTTCTGACATGACCCGTAATTGGATGTCCTCAGATCTTTGTTGAGCGGCAGCGAGAAATTAGATCTGATTTTAATGAGATTGGGTGCTGACAAACCTAGGAACATAATTGGGGTGAACCGGGATTCAAACCCACAATCATAGGTTTCTGGCGTGCACAAGGGATGCAACCCTGCACAGCGAATCGCGGTGCCTTAGATGACTGGGCCACCCGTGCCCCCCTGGATAAGTTATAAGGTGACTCCAGTTCGCTGAAATGCCCAGTGGCCGCAGTTGTGGTATCTGCATGCCTCTCCCTTGCATCGTGACTATTATAAGACATGGACTCCTAAGATATGGTCTTGCATCAATATTGATTGATTGATTGATGGAACAGGAGATTACCTATTTCTGACAACTGATTATTAGCCAATATGAATTAGGTGTCTGACTGACTGCAGAGGCTTGACTTGTTCTTGTATTAACACTGGGAAGTATGACTGGACTGCTTTGGTAGGTCCCTTATCTTACTGACATTTCATTTATTAATGTTATTTTTTAAGTGCTTCATTGGCAAATGCATTAACAGGCATCACAAAGAATGACTTTGAAGTTATAAAGTTATATTTTTTAGAAAAAAGGGTGAAGTTTGTCCAAGCCTTGATATGTGTAAACTGACAATCTTTACAATGCTCCAACTTGTTTTTACTGTTTTCACTGACAGATTAGGATGACGTCATAGGCCTAAAATGGACAGCAATAAAGGATCAAGTGTTGACCCAGATGAAATTGAAACTTCTTTTGATGGGGACAACACTACAGGTGCTAGACAAAGGGGTAGCACGGAGTACCCCAGCCTGCCAACCTCAGATCTGGAAAATGACGCTGTGCCCTTCTCGCCAGAAGTCAGCCCATTTGAGGGAGCCACAGCGCCACCATTACGTGATCTACCTGCTGAGTCATCCAGAACATATCAGAGACACGCAACAGGAAATGGTGCTCATCATGGCCACGGACATACCAGTGCTCCTTCCCATGGAGATAGCCGGTGTGCAGCTCAGCATCCTGGTCCACAACAAAGAGAAACATATCAACCAGCCCCACAACAAGAAGGTGCCTGTGCTAGACCCCCATCAACAACACCAGTTCAAGAAGAAACTAGGAAAGGTATGTCGTGAATGATATGACAAAGAGTAAATGTTTGTTTGTTTTTTGTTTTACGCCATGCTCAGCAATATTCCAGCTATATGACGGCGGTCTGTACATAATCATGTCTGGACCAGACAGTCCAGTGATTGACATGAGCATGGATCCACGCCATTGGGATCGATGACATGCATCAACCAAGTCAGCGAGCCTGACCACCCGATCCCGTTAGTCGCCCCTTACGACAAGCAAAGTCGTCCTTTACGGCAAGCATCAGTCCACGCAATTGGGATATGATGACATGGGTTGCTGAAGACCTATTCTATCCCGGATCTTCACTGAGGTAACATCATCACAACCAACCAACGATTGTAGATAACGGTACCAGAATGATACAAGCAATGGTCATGATATCATTTACTCTTTGCTATTGATGCGCTGTAGGTTCAATGAATATTATTGTACGTCCAAAGGGATGCAGAATATTCTTTTTCTGCGTCCATTCTCTACATTTGTGCGTACTGGACACACATTTGTGAGTCGCGTAAAACCCTTTGATGTCAAACACTGGATTGTCTGGTCGATAATTAACAGACCACTGTCATGTAGCTGGAATATTGTGTTAAACAACAAAGAAATAAACAAACAAACCTCAGTGGTTGGTTGATTGTGATGGTGTTGGTCCAGTGGTTGGTTGATTGTGGTGGTGTTGGTCCAATGGTTGGTTGATTGTGATGCTGATAGCCCAGTGGTTGGTTGATTGTGGTGGTGTTGGTCCAATGGTTGGTTGATTGTGATGCTGATAGCCCAGTGGTTGGCTGATTGTGGTGGTGTTAGCCCAGTGGTTGGTTGATTGTGGTGGTGTTGGTCCAGTGGTTGGTTGATTGTGGTGGTGTTGGTCCAGTGGTTGGTTGATTGTGGTGGTATTGGTTCAGTGGTTGGTTGATTTTGATGGTGTTGGTCCAGTGGCTGGTTGATCGTGGTGGTATTAGCCCCGTGGTTGGTTGGTTGGGATGGTGTTACCTCAATTATGAAAGGTCTGAGCTCATTAAGCAAAGACCCAGGTTCAATTCATCGTATGGTTACAGTTTGTGAAGACCATTCTACAGCATTGCTGCACTATTACTATAAAGGGTATTCAACCCCACTCACTCAGTGTGACTGTGGTAAACAACCAAATTCATGTATTATTGTATTAAAGTGTGGAGCTAAGTGATGTCTGGAATATTGATGACTATGGTCTACAACTGGATGAAACTGTAAGGGACAAAATCTGATTAGGATGTTTCTAGTGTCACAACGGTATCAGTTCTGATTTAACTGCACTGGTATTATTTACCATAATTGTTCATATCAGTAGCAAATTTCAGATATATTGATTTGATTGGCCCCATCCACATCTGTGACTTTTCCCCACAATATTGTATGTATTGTACATTTGCCAGATTCAGGGGATTCACTCATTGATCACATGTTGATAAGGTCACACTTCACTGTTCCACAATTACTTAAATTTGCATGTGTGAAACATCAAAGAACTAGCTTGATGGGATTTTCCAGCCACATTTGTGCCTGTTGCCATTTTTTTGCTGATTTTGAACTAATTATATTCTGAATAGGGCTGGGATGAGTCCATATTTACTACCCGGGTACCCACCCCACTATTACCCGACACTACCCGGGTACCTGCTGTAGGTCTCAAGAGATAGGTACAAAATGTCTTATTGGGTATATTTCGACTGTAGCCTCGGCAAAATGTATTTAGATACATGTATAAAAGGATCTGGTCATGCATTCTCTGAAGTTGCTTTATCATTTTCAAACATATAAAAGTCTGAAGGAATGTGTTCATGGTCGTTAAGAAATGCCCAGGTCCATCTCAGTACCCACCTGACCCGAGTACCCGAGTTACCCGTCTCAGCCCTAATTCTGAACCATGTATTTTATAAAGTAGTAATTAGTTTTCAAAGAACACATACAGGTAACTGAGGTTTTTCACATTGTTTCATTAGCATTCTTTAGAATGGAACGCAGGGTTATGGAATTAAAGAGGCAACTACATTATGAACACAGCACTCTTCTCAAACCTACTCAACCCCAAGGCACAGATTGTAATGTGGTTTAAGGAAGTCACTATCCACTCAGTGAAGAGTTACATCCCCTTTCTACCAGGATCCAGTGGTCATTGGTTTCAAAACGACTTGTCCAGGTAGTGATGAGGGGGCCGGTATTCAGGTACGAATGGATGATAATCTATGGACCTTGCTTGTACCTGACACTCATTCTTTGTTGGGGGCACGGGTGGCCCAGTCGTCTAAGGCGAGCGATTCGCTGTGCAGAGTTGTGTCCCTTGGGCACACCAGAAACCTACCCCGGGTATGATTGTGGGTACGAATCCCAGTTCACCGAGATTATGATTCTAGGTTTGTCAGCACCATACCCATGCTCATGGGTTTCACCGAAGTGGTAAACGTCTGAGACCTGCGTCACTTCGGGCTTTCCTCCCACATTAAGCTGACACGCCGCAGTATAACTGGAATGTTGTTAAAAGTAGCGTTAAGCCCAACTCACTCACCCACTCATTCCTTGTCATTTGGTATACCTGTTTCATACATGATTATGTGTGATATATATTGTCAGTGATTAATTAACCTGAGTATTTAAGGCCTCCGTGGTCCAATGAATAAAGTTTCTTTGCCGGAGAGAGGAAAATTAGTTGTGGTTATCCCTGGGCGTGTCTTACCAAAAGAAGTTAAAAAATGGTACTTGTTGTTACCCTGCCTTATGCTTGGCATCAATGGAATAACACAAGAACTGGTTGGCTTGGAGTCAGTACACTGTGTCTGAGTGTGGTTTCCATGTTAACTGTGGCATGGTGTCTTGATGGGCTAGCACTATAAAACCATCATTAGCTGGAACTAATACAAGCACAGGCATACTCCCACGCCCCATTCTCATGTTAATGTTAACCCTGTTTTGTCTGTAAATTTATTTAGTTTTGTTTCATCCACAGGGGACATAGCTGTGCCTGACCCATCAAGAGGGACTGTGACATATGATGCAGTGATTATCTCCCATGAGGACGATGCCGAGAAAGTCAACGAACTCAAGAGACACTTGAACAGTCTTATGTTGTTTGACGAAAAGTTGGCCTCTGTCGCCATCGAAGATGATGGACCTGACAGAGGGAAAGGAGAAGTCTCCTACTTCGAGGATTGGCTGAAGAAAGCGCAAATAATGTTTTTTTTTATGACCCAAAGATTTTGTGAAGAACGTTTTTGTTGCTTCAAAAAGGATGTTGCATTATCAGAATCGTTTTTTTATGAAGGTAGTAAAAAGGAATTTGTGATTCCTATTTTCTTGAGCAAAAAACATAAACTCCGGTTCTTAACGCCCTCAATACGAGCAATAAAGGGTATTGAGTATCTTGATTGCAATTGGACTGACAGTGTGGCTGAAAGATTCAAACAGAATTTGAACAGTGCTCGTCGTAAGAGACAAGAAGATTCAGTTGATGAAAAAATGTCAAATTTGACAATTAATTAGACACTACAGTAATAAGCAGAGCTCCAGATAAGCTTTTGGTGTTGTGGGTATTTTACCCATGCATTTTAAAATCATTGGGTATCAGTAATTCTATCTGGGTATTCAAATTTCTGTTACCCACTAGTTTTTACACATGTGGGTATTTAAGTTAAATATTTAAAAACACTATTCATCCAGTCCCTGCAAACTGGTGTTGTGTGGGTTTGAGAGCTTTATAGGACTCAAAAATACCACGATACTTCCACACGAAAGTGTGATGGCAAATGATCATGATGTGACTGTCATCGTGGAGTTTGGCAAGGTTGACGAAATGCCCGTTTATAATTTCAAAATAAGTTGCTGATTTGCTAATCGAATACGCAGGGTTACTTCACAATATTTTGATGATACGCACAAATATTATTTTTGTAGCGTATCTGTAATGTTCGTTGCGTATTTGATACGCTTGGATTATATTTTACTGCATATTTCTGCATTTCTGATGCGTATTTCACGCAGATACGCAGCTTATCTGGAGCTCTGAATAAGTCCATAACCATAAGACTGATAATGAAGCAAATCTTAGATACCATATTTGTCATGTTAAGTGCTCCTGACCAACTTCAAAACGAATCTGTAGGTATTCTTTATAAAAGGCCCATAATTTCTTGTATCTCTTACAGACTGTTTTAACAGGCAGCAAAGCAATGTAGAAAGAGTATGTTATTTTTGCCTACTAGCTGTTATCAAAAAAATTTCATTGACATTTAAACTAAGTTTGTTCTCAGCTGCTCGACCTCTCACAACATAATTAACATGTTGTACATGGTTTTAATAAGAGCCCTCTGTGTCAATTTTTTATACACCAAGGGCACTTTTTACTGCGAATATGGTATTCATTTATTTAAAAAGAGTGTGTCTTTGTTTTCTCAGAATGTTCTATTATGTTGTCCTGGTAGGAAGAGTTAATGGATAACACACAAGAAGCAGTCAGTGATATGTTCACCACAAACTGAAATCATAGTTTTACATGAAGCGAAGTCATCTGTGTTGGTTACCTGTGGATGATCTAGTGGATAGAGTACTGTACAGTGATTGGAAGGTCGGTGCTTCGATCCCCAGCCATGTGACACCAAAAGATGTTAAAAGGAGATACTTGTTGTTACCCTGCCTGGCGATAAAACAAGAACTGGTCGGCCCGAAGTCAGTATACTGTGTCAAGAGGGGGTATCTATGTTACACTGTGACATGGTATTTCAGTGGGCTACCACTATTAAACTTGCATTCCAGACTAGTACAAGCAGCCACGCACACATGCACACACACTTTTCATTTCACTCCATTTCACCTCACCTCATTTGTGTCAGCCTATGTCTCCCACAATGCTCCACAATCTGGAAGCCATTATGGCGTTGATATCAGGACTTTTGAAAAACTGAGGCAATGTATTGCTGTTAACTTGAGTATTCATTATGATTGACAAACATCATGACATTTTACTTTCCAGCCAAACTATGTCGGTTGTTAAAGACTTGAATCCAACTTGCTGTGACTGTATAAGGCCTTATATATTTCTTAGTTGGTTTATGAAACGACTGAAATTAGAAGGGGTTTTACATTTACGTAATGGTCAGAAATGGTGAATAATATGTATAATTCTGTATTTTTAAAAAAAAACAACATCATTTTTCATTCGGTATCTTACCATATTAAACATTTATAAACTTCTTCTTTCATTCATTATTAGCAGGACTAACCTGGAAGTTGAATTCTTTTCATTTTATTTTTTCGACCACCTACATGTACATTGAATTTTAGGCCACAAATTTTGTAAACCAACTTATAAAAAATGAATAGGCCTAAGTAAGTGGCTATGTTATGTTCAGTCTTTCATCCTTTTTTTGTGGGCCCACTGCAGGCAGTTAACTGTAGACAGTGTAGGTACAAGGTGGCTATCACTACCAGACAATGCCATGCAGGTGATAATACCAACAAACAAGGGATAGAACAGGTCTTCAGCAACCCATGCCTGCCGTAAAAGGCGACTATGCTTGTCGTACGAGGCGACTAAAGGGATCGGGTGGTCAGGCTCGCTGACTTGGTTGATGCATGTCATCGTATCCCAATTGCATGGATCGATGCTCATGATGTCAATCTCTGGATTGTCTGGTCCAGACCCGATTATTTACAGACCGCCATCACATAGCTTGATTATTGCTGAGTGCGGCGTTAAACAACAAACAAACAAAACAAAAGGCAAGAAACAAATAATCAGTTTGTTGTGTCTTTACTGTTATTCCTCATGTTTTTAGCTTGGATGAAATAGGTGGGTGAGGTGAAATGGTGTTTAATGTCGTGTTCAAGATTATTGCACTGATATAAAGACGTGCATGCACTTGAGTGTGTGTGGCTGCTTGTACTAGTCCGGACTGATGCCGATTTATAGTGCTAGCCCACTGAGATACCATGCCGCAGCTTAACCAGAATACCCCACTCAGACACAGTATACTGACTCCAAGCCGACCAGTCCTTGTTTAATCCCCTTAATGCCGAGCACCAGGCAGGGTAACAACAAGTCTTTTGGCATGACGCGGCCGGGGATCAAACCCCGGACCTTTCGCTCTCCTGGCAGACGCTCTACCACTGGACCAGAGAGGCAGTCCTTGGATGAAATAATTCTACCTGGTGATACACTTCCCTCCTGACAACTGTGTATTTAGCTTTGTTATGGGCATGGATCCCAAACTCCATTTGAATTTGCAAGTACGAATGTCGAAGATAATGTTTCATTGGTAATGATCTTGTGTTGAAATTGTCAATTTCATGTCTCATCTCTGGAAGTTTGTTATGTAGAGTGATAAGCTTATGAACTTGTATTAGATTTAATTTGAGTCATGTGACTTTAACGAAAGAGGCCCTATATGGGTGGATCTCTATAATCAACATCACAACCTCATCTTGTGATTATATTTCTGTGATTTCAGGGTTGCTAAGTATGACAGTGCTTTAAGGTTTTGGGTAAGCGTTTCGGAATATGTGAGGCCCCTTACAGGTGTTTTAAGCATATATGTTTAGACTTGTTTTGTTGAGATTTTATTTTAACAAAGTTTTGCTTGGTTGTGCAATCATGGGGCACTTGCTTCAGACTTTCTTCCTACAATTTTCCAAACCAGTTTCAAATGGATGATCCAGCTGAGCACAGCCTCATGGTAAAGCCAGTTTCTTAACAAAGAAAGGAGATATTCAGCTTAATGTTTAGCTTATCTTGCCCCATCTTCCCGACGCAAGAGAGTTAACTGACATTCTACCATGAATTTGGAATTTATTCGATTCTGATTGGTCAATCAGAGGCTATTAAATCACAATAAACCCCCTCTGATTGAAACTGCTGGTTTGAAGGCCGCATCACCGCGGAAGCTAATATTCATAGAATAGTACTATTTTCAGTCATTGTCGGTAGGCATATTTAAAAAATTATATCTACAATTACAGGTTACAAAATGCACAGATGCGGTTACTACAATATTCAAAGGATGTGTGGCAATACATTTCGTGCGGAAAAACATGACAGAAATCAAAAAGGGAATGTATTTACGTTTTGGAGACAACAGAGAGCTTGGAATTTTGGCGCTTTTCTATATGTCATAATGGTGACGTGAGATGTAGAGCGAAAGCCTTGCAAAGCTTGCTTTGTTTTCTTTAGGGATGCCACCTCATGTTAGCTTACCAAGTTGCCGTGCTTATATGCTTTCAATGCCTGTCATATGTTCGAGTGAAGTATAACAGTGTAAACAAACTGCTTGAGTATATACAGCACCATATTTTGTTCGGTGATTCCGTAATTCAGATCAATAACCCACTGAAAACACTGAACTCAACACATGTCATAGACTTGTTAGTACAGCCAAAACATAACTCCATATTACCAGTCTAGTTGGGCAAGGGTGGAAACTGGACTTTTATAGTTAGTTAACTCCCTTGCCTCGGGAAGATGATCTTGCCCTGGATGAGCTTGTGTCTTTGGGAGATTTTTGTCATGGTCATTATTTTGTTGACTTCTAGTGCAAAACTGATTCAGCTGGAACTGTCTGTAGGTGTTCAAAGTTACTTCATAAACATTGCAGTTAAAGAATTCTTTCTTAGCCAGATAACGTCTATTCTACGGTGGCCCATAAGGGAAATTGAGTCTGTTTTTCAATATTTTGATATTTCACTTACTGTTATCGTAACCTTTTGCAAATTACATGGTTTGTCATGTGATAAATCATGTATAAAGAATATATTGAATCGCTGAAAAGTGAAGCGAAAATGTCAAAAACAAAAACGAAATGGTCAAAAACTAAAATGAAAATGTCAAAAACAAAACCGAAACAGTCAAAAACAAATGCGAAAATGTCAAAAACTAAAATGAAAATACAGAAAACTATTTCCACCGTGCCACCGTACTATTCACATGTTCGTGTTTTGTGCTGTACATTCTAACTGACATGAAGTATCAGCCATTGTAAATTATCATGATTATTGTAAAAAAATGATATTTGTCTTTGAAGATCATTCAGACTTGCTCAATGTTTTGTATGTATCAGCATTACATCACATAACTTGATGACATATAACCACTCTAACATCACTCCTGGGGAGTGTTCAGTTATCTTAACGTAAACCTATCTACCTTCTTGTAGCTATCATGTTTCCCAGGCCTTTGTTGTTGTACTGCTTGCTTCCTTTCCAAAACTAGTTTTGATGTGAGAAATGAAAATTATCAATACAATTGAAATACCCGTATTAGTATTAAGTGATCTCTACAAATATCTTCAGTTGTATGAAGTGAAAGAAATGGGTATTCTTGTAATCAAGTCAAACTGATGAATTTTTGTTTTGTTTGTCCACTACTCATGGTAGTAAACACACTTCTTGAGTGATTGTTCGCAAACTTCTCAATTTGGTGGATCTGTAAACCAAGGACGTAATTCTTTTATTCCTAATAACAGCGACATTTCCATAATCATAAGAAACCTCTGCAAAGTGCACATTCTATTGTACAATTTGGACTTTAGCATTAATCACTCTCAATTAGTACTGATACCAGGTGTGTGTGAAGAGGTGAAGAGGTGAGCGTATCCTGCCCCACCTGTGTGCCTGCCTCCATGTAGTTTTATTTTGTTACACTTTACACAATGTAGGTGCAATCTAATAGATATAGTAGACTTTAATTTGGGAATGTGCAGTTCAGGGGTACACAAGAGAGGTGTAGTGTTATTAGTCGAAGACCGCCTCCGTGGTCTAATGGTAGAGCGTCCGCCCGGAGAGCGGAAGGTCCAGGGTTTGATCCCCGCCGCGTCATACCAAAAGACGTTAAAAGATGGTACTTGTTGTTAACCTCTCTGGCGCTCGACATTAAGGGGCTAAACAAGGACTGGTCGGCTCGATTCCCGACATTGGTACAATGTGTGAAGCCCATTTCTGGTGTCCCCCGCCGTGATATTGCTGGAATATTGCTAAAAGCGGCGTAAACGCATACTCACTCACTTAAGCTTCACCCCTGAGTTTTGTCTTGCGTCGTCCACCTGAACTACCAACCGAGGGCAAAACACACCCTTGGAAACTACCGACACAGTCTTCTGGACACTGTCCAGTGACTGACAGGATGACAGTTGCAGCTGATGACGTCACCTTGATGATAATATCCCTCAGATGTAGCGTTTTCCTGGGTGTAGGTGACACGATGTCTGCCACTCCTAGGACACTGTCCAGTGACAGAATGACAGTTGCAGCTGATGACGTCACCTTGATGATAATATTCCTCAGATGTTGCGTTTTCCTGGGTGTAGGTGACACGATGTCTGCCACTCCTAGGTCCTGTCCAGTGTGCCTCTAACGACCATGAGCGCAGCTACAGCCAAAACTCCTGGCGACATGGTCATGCGTTGCTCCTTGATGTATCAATGGCTTGTTCTTTCATTTGTACTGTATCTCAGCATGATATGTGTCACTATCTAACGGTTTTGGTGTGAATGAACAGTACATCGTTCCTTATATATCCGTAACTTTTTCAGTTGGCATGCTGCAAGTGAAGAAAAAATTTCACTTCAAACTCAAGTTCCACTAATCTGGGTATTATAGCACGTGCATTACTCACCAAACTGTTTTGGTTGTGTTTGGGCGATCTATAAAGTTATTATGTTTCAGTGAACATAGGTTCAATTTGAAATGTGCCGTAAAAAGAAATTTCAGCTCTTTTAAAAAGAAAAAAATCTCAGCCCCTAAAAATGAATGGGACTCTACAACAAGAACTACTTGCTATGAACACGAATCTATTACCTAAACAAACGTGTCTTAAGAAATATGTACAGGATAAAATAGATTGTATATCTTGGGCTATATACATAAGAAAAATATTTTCAAATACCCGTGAAGATCCGGGGTAGAATAGGTCTTCAGCAACCCATGCTTTCCTTAAAGGCGACTAACGGGATCGAGTGGTCAGGCTAGCTGACTTGGTTGATGTATGTCATCAATGCCAATTGCGTGGATCGATGTTCGTGATGTCAATCACTGGATTTTCTGGTCCAGACACGATTATTTAGGATGGGGTTCATAGTAGGAGTGGGATCAACCTACTCGTTAATCTCTCATGTATGCAATCCCCCACCTACTACCGGTATATATATTTTGTACCATGTTCATTATTTAGCCTTGATCGACAACGGTCTAAGAATCTACCGAAACGTCGCCTTTACAGTAAATAAAGAAGTTGTTATCTATAAATTGTGTCAACTTTGTCATCTGTCAACTTCTAAGTATACTTGGTATAAGCGTCAGATAAAATAAGGGCCACGGCTAAGCCCAGTATAACCGAGGAAGATATCTGCCGAAACCATAAATCAGTACTATCAACTTTTGACTTGACTTCCAAAGCCCCGTAAATTCTGCACAAAGAGAGGTATGTTGCTGGGTCCAGCAAATATACAGAGTAAAATATACCACCAAATCCCCGTTTCAAAGATTGACCATAATCCTGAATACAATCAAGGAAGGTCTTCATTGCCCATAACGGTATGCCAATGCACACTGTTTCAGAATAATGTTGCAAATAAAAGCGACAAAACAATTTTCATAATCATAAGCAATCTCAAGCAATTAGTGATGATATCATGTGTTCGCGAAAAGGTTACCCCCACAAACACATGCAAAGGCATGTCAGTTCTTCATCTGAACTGATGACGTCTCCTTATGCGTCATATTGAAAACTTTTTGAAAGCCTTACTGAGGCATTGAATGTTGAAATCCTGATCAAAGAACGTTTGAGCAAGAGTTGTATGACGCACTTTGAAATCTTCATAGAAGGAGCATTCTCGATTGACCTTTGTACAATGTTTTTTAACAACACACCTTTTCGATAAATACAGTTTATGTTGCAATAATATAGTAAAATGTTTCGACATTTAGTAAAAGAAAAAAATGAGAAATACATGTAATGAACATATGTAGGTTAAGTTGGGTGTAATATTTATTAATTCTGAACGAAAGCACTTGTTTTGCTTTGGTTTTTCTTTTGCTACTCTTAGTCAACTACAGCGCCGCAATCCCAAGTTATAGCACCGACCGGGGCTACGGATGGCCCAGTCGTCTAAGGCGCTGCGATTCGCTGTGCAGAGTTGCGTCCCTTGGCCACGCCAGAAACCCATGATTGTGGGTTCGAATCGCGGTTCACCCCGATTATCTCAGCGAATCGCGGCGCCTTAGACATTTTAGAAGGGAGTTTAAACAAGTAAAGTAAGTGCTGTCAATACGAGGCAGTTTTGACAGTGATTGTGGTGGTCTCAGACTGCGTGGGGAGGGGGGGGGGTAGCCTAGTGGTTAAATCGTTCGCTCGCCACGCCGAAGGCCCGGGTTCGATTCTCCACATAGGCACAATGTGTGAAGCCTATTTCTGGTGTCCCCCACCGTGTATTGGTGGAATTTTGCTAAAAGCGGCGTAAAACCCTACTCACTCACTTTCAGACAGAGGCCTTCAAGTTGCCACCTTGCCATTCATGTTACTACCATTATGTAGGTGTACTGAACATTACGAAATAAAAGTGTAATGGACCCATATATGGGCTACTGTATTTGAAGAGCAGGTATCACGTATTTAACCTCGGGGTACAATTTTGGGTGAAACTGGCTGCCATACATGTTTATCCTCAAAGGTTTGAGGTTTATGATATTATGCATGGATGCCAGGCGCTCTCACCGCCAGTGATTTAGTTTACTCAGAAGCTTAGATGATTAATGTGAGCAGGACTTACATATTTGTTGTACAGTCAAGTCCCGTTAATCCGACATGATTGGTTGCATATGATTATGTCGGATTAACGAATATGTCGAATAAACGAAATTAAGTAGTTTCAACTTTTGTGACCGAAAATAGGACAACTACACGATAAATACCAATTCAAACACGTTGTAACAAAAAAAATGAAATATTCACATTATGTTACATTGTTAGCGGAATATGTTTTCAAATCATGCAACGTCTAACGCTTAAAACAAAACTTCTGTTATGAGCTGTATGACAATTCAAAATACGTTAAAAGCATAGTCTGGAATGGAAGTCCCCAGTTTGAAACTAATGCCGCAAAGCTCAAGAAAGCTGCCTTCTTAGTGGCTAATGTCGACTTCCTGTTAGTCATTTCATTGGTCGGTCAAAGTTCGCGAAAATGTAATCGGATGTCCTCGGCGGTAGCGAGAATTTGTATCTGATTTTAATGGGATTGAGGTAATCTAAGCATGTGATTAATCCTGTTTTGTTCATTTAAAGCATTAATTGTTTATTGTTAAGCAAGTTTATCTCTACAGCCATTGTATGTATTTGGTTTTCCTACGTTTCGCTTTCCCGGGGTGATAGAGATATGCATGTAAGCATGCATGCTTTTTGTGTGAAAGGTTGAAATATAATTATGATTATATATCGTATCAAAACAGACGTGGTATCAGCATATTTCAATATTGCCATTTTCATCACTTTGTTCCTGTCCTCTACTAGAGCCTCAAGAGTTACCTTTTAAATGTCTACGATAAGCCACCAGTACGGGAAATATATATCTTGCGCCCAGTAAATATATCTTGTTGATTCAATAGTGTTATTCATGTATGTTTTCTTTATGAACAGACACGCAAACTTATGAATGTAATTAAACATGTCACAACGTGGTTGTTACCAAGTCTTTCAAAATTAGTCTTTCCCCACATACATATCATGTTATAACCAGCGTTCGAAATACCTGCCTGCCCGACCGTCCGAGACGGGTTGATTTCAACTCGGGCTGAGAGATTTTCAAATCCCCCTGCCCGACGGTCGGGTTATATTTCATAGGTGAAAATATTCTAAATATTTCCCGATGATAAGCATTAATTCACATGTAAAGATGAATGATAAAATGTAACCAAACAGAAACCCCGTTAGCTTTTAGACAACCTAACCTTTAGCGATGCGCTTATGCTACAAGCAATCAGTTTTCATATTTTTAATTAAATTATCCTGAGAAACATATGATTATAGTGGGCAGGCAGGTTTTGGTCAGGGCTGGCAAGTATTTCAGCTAGCCAGTCCTGTGGGAGTTTTGGGAGTTTCATACCCTGTTATAACTATTGTGTAGTAAACGTCACAGAAAACAAAACTCCACTTTTAAAAGAAACATATTTCATTCTTTATTCATGTACCAGAAGCAACCTGACATACATTTATACCAGGACAGGTGACACATTGGTAAACGATTAATTATTCTAGATGATGACATGCGTAGTGAAAACATTTTTTCTAAACAGTCACTCGACGACGTGCAAAGGACATTCCATTTGGAAGGTAGGTCGGCATACCGCTTGTGTGGCTGCCGGCACAGCATGTTTGGCCTTCCACTGAGATCACTACCAGTGATCACTACCGATCACCACAAACCAGGGGGTCTTGATGTCGAACACAAACTGTGTCAAGAAGTGATCATAACATTACAAACTATCAAACCAAAATCTGATGATATAAATACTCAATAACAAAAGTTCCTGTGACACCAATATTTTAGTATATTTTTCAAACAAGTAAAGTTTGGTTTTTAATATTGTAGTACATGTATGGAATCAAGTCACAAAAACGCAACTGCTACAAAAAAGCATGCATTCCATGCAAAAGTTGACTTTTATGCAAGCCCCATGCATTTCACTACCGAAGAATGGGTATAAAAAACATATGCGTTAACGGGATTCCATATGCATTGTTTGGCATCGTGCTGACAACAACCACTCAGAAACACAACAAAATTACGCAATTATTCAACATTACGAAATGCCACGCCTGTCGGAAAATGAGCGTCTGCGAGCGATTGGTATGCTTGAAGCAGGATCAAGTCAACGTGATCTTGCAAGACAATTTAACGTCCATAGAAACACCATTTGGTGTTTATGGCAACGTTGGCAACAGACGAATGCAGTCAGAGACCATCCTCGGAGTAGCAGGCCACGCGTAACCAATAATCGACACGACAACTGGATTCGAACAACACACCTACGAAATCGATTCCAGCCAGCAACAGTGACTGCAAGAAGCATTCCAGGCCTTCGACGAATATCTTCACAAACAAACCGTACGTCGTCGCCTCAGATGTGCAGGGATTGTCGCCAGAAGACCCACCAGACGTCCCATTTTGACAGGAAACCACCGTCAAGCACGTCTACTGTGGTGCAGACAGCGTCTACGCAGGACGGCCATTCAGTGGGGGCAAGTTCTATTCACTGACGAGTCTCGTTTTCACCCCAGCCACAGCGATGGACGGATTCGAGTGTGCCGACGTCGAGGTGAACGTTACGTCAGTCATTGTGTCATGGAAGAAAATCTTTTCGGGGACGGCAGCGTTATGGTATGGGGTGGGATTACAGCATGACAGAGGACCTGTTTGATAGTGGTAGAGGGAAATCTCAATGGACAGCGCTACCGCGACGAGATCATCGGCCCTGTTGTTCTACCGTTTTTGCGTCGTCATGGCCCAGACATTACAACGCCCGGCCTCATATTGCTCGACATATTGCTCAGGATTCCCTTCAACAAAACAACGTGAATGTCATCACCTGACCGGCTCGCTCCCCTGATCTCTCACCAATCGAGCACATGTGGGATGAGATGTATCGGCGCCTTCGACGTCAACCACATGTTCCACAGACACTCCAGGAACTTCGAAACATGCTCCAGCAGATATGGATAGATATCCCACAGGACTTTGTGCGACGCCTGGTCCATTCCATGAGACGAAGATGTGTTGCTTGCATCGCAACCAGAGGTGGACACACACGCTATTGATTTGTAAATTGACATTTTGGCATGTTCATGTTTATTTTATGAAATCACGCATTTTCTGAAATCAGTATGGCAAATTAAACCATTTGAACACTTACAGGAGTCGTTTATCTGTTGCAAACCGAAATTGTTTCAGATTTGGTAAAAAAACTTGGCATTAAATCTTATTCAATGTCACAGGAACTTTTGTGGTAGAGTATATATAGACATTAAAGACGAAAAAGAAGAAATACAAATGTACCTTGATATAAATACATAGCATAGTTCAGGTGATACAGGTGTAGGTATTAACACGCACGTGAACACATGCTGTCTTTTTCTCTCTCTCTCCCTCGCTCTCTCTCGACATACGTATAGCAACATTAAGGGCGAATAAAAATATATACAAATGCAAATGTACTTTTACACATTACATAGTTATAGATACAGGAGTTGTTATGTCACGCAGACGTACATTCTCTCAGCTCTATTTTGAAAACATATATACAGCACACTACGGTTAAAACGAACACGCTTATAACGAACTGACGGGTATAACAAATATGTTTTTTGGTCCTGGCCATTGCTGTATATGCTTATAACGAACTACGGTTATAACGAACTAAATTTAGCAGTCCCTTTGAGTTCGTTTTAACCGTAGGTTACTGTATATCTTCTAATTCACTCAACAACAGGGATCATTGTAAGATACTCGGCAGTAAAACCGCCAAAGTACAAGCTACAGTTGCAATGAAGAATAAGACAAGGAACAATCTGTCCATCACGACTGCCACCTTCTTCCACTCCTCATCAATGACCTCGGCTTCTTGTTTGTCGATGTCCCGCTTGTTGATCTCCTTGAGAACTGACAGCTGTTCTTGCATCACTTTTTCCAAGGGCAGTAAATGATGTTGGTCGGACACAGCAGTTTTGAGAGATTCGAAATTAGCCACTCCCTTTTGTTTTAACGTGTTGAAATGGTTCTGAAACAATGGAAAGTGTATGTTAACCTTTACACGTCCATCTACAGTGTAATCTACTGGGCCAAAGAGAGCATACACTTTAAAAAATTGGAAGTGACCAAAACATTACATCAAAACGTTACTGGGCTCAAAACAGTCGCCGAAACACTGCAAACTTCAGGTTTAAAACATAACTATGAGACTCGCATCATATACCCCAGCGGGTGAACATTCCTTGTTTGTTTCATTTTAAGCAGGCTTCGAACATAGGTGTATACTTTCTTTTGCCTGGCCGTTGGCATCAACCAGTGTGTATTCATCGTATATAAAATACACGGTTTGCTTGAAACCGTCATTGAAAGTACAAACATCAGTAGAATAGAAGCTGTCAGAAGTACATTGAAGTGAGTGGCTGTACTATGGGTTATGTAGGCTTATAACAATGGGTGTTACATTGACTGCTGTCAGTTTGATGTTGAAGGAAATGGAAGCATGTAGCAGACGCTGCCGACTCTGGTGAAACCGACAAGCACCTGTATGCTGCTGACAGACAACGGACGAAACTCGAGGAGCTCCCGGAGACCTACTTGAACTGAGTTTGTCGCTACCCAAACATCTACAGCGTTAAGGATTTCTTTGTATTTGTACATCATTTGAATTTATAATTCTATTGTAAGAGTCGATTTGTGCATTATAATCCAAGAACTATTTATTTTCTTTCTACAAAGGCGTAGTATTTCAAAGCTACCTCGTCAGAATTCATACACCTCTTATATTTAACTATTATGGTATATGAGTATATTCAATTTGATATGTTGGTAATATTGGTATTTTTAATTAAATCAAGTTTCCTATAGCCGTCAAAATTCATTGGATTTTGGAAAAATAACTCTTTGAATTCATAGTTAAAATATAACATTGCGATCTTAAAGTAGACGTATCTTACCCTATGGCCGTTGATGTAGACGTCCGTTGTCGTCACTGGGTACACTGATGGTTCTTTCTTCACACACAGGAACCACGAAAGAGTTCCAAGAAATATCTTCCTGATCCAGCGAGGAACTGGGACGCCATGCTGACCTCTGAAGTGCACGTTGAGCACGGTCACTGTGAGGGCCGTCGAAAGGGTCACCAGCAGCAGGACCACGCAGAAGTAGATTCCTGTGGAAGGATGGAGTATTTAGTTGTCTTAAATCAGGCTGAATGTGTTTGGTGGTTAAAGCGTTCGCTCGTAACACCGAAGGTCTGGGTTCGATTCCCCACATGGGCACAATGTGTGAAGCCTTTTTTTTTAACTGAGACTGAATAGCGTATTTAGAACATACCTATGTAAGGGAAGTTGTCCGACGTTGGCGGTAACGACTGGGCGACAAGCAGCATGAACACTGACAGAGACAGCAACACCGTGATTTCAAGCGCCACCTTCTCCCCGGCGTCTGGGGGTAGCAGGAACCCAAGCAGACCCACAGCGGAGATCAGTATACAGGGGAACAACAGGTTCACTACGTAAAAGAACGGCTTACGTCGCAGAGAGACGTAGAACGTCACGTCAGGGTAGGGTTCTGGGCAGCAGCTGTAGAACTGCTCGTGCCGCACCCCTGGGACACTTAGCAGCTCCCACTCCGTGTTGACCTTGTAGTCGGACATGTCCCCTGCCTTGGGGCCAACGGTGATGTTGATCTGGTGGCCATTGAAGGCCCAGGAACCGAACCGAAGGGCGCATGTTTGGCCATCGAAGGGGAAGTAGGTGACGTCGACGGGACAGAGGCTTTCGATGACGGTGGGGAAGTTGTAGCTTGCGGCGCCGTCTGAGGTGAAGGTCGGCCTGTAGTCCTTCAGGCCAATAAGCTCGTCTCCAGCACTGGGGGAGAATCCAGGAGAATTGTTATGTTTGTTATGGCAACACATAGATCACGCAGGGATGTGGGCATTTAGAAGGGTTTGGAGACATGGTGGTCAATCGATGGTTGCTTGATTTTTTTTGATTTTTTTTTTTTTGGGGGGGGGGGCTTGTTTATTTGTTGTTTAACACCGCACTCAGCAATATTTCTAGCTATATGACGACGGTCTGGACCAGACAATCCAGTAATTGCCACAATAAACATCGACTCACGCATTTGCGAAACACTAACATGGAATCAACCAAGTCACCGGGCCTGATAACATTATCCATTTAGTCGCCTCGTTATTGTTACCCGGAATCCTCATTGGTCAATATGAGGGACAGCGTTACAAAAAGCCATCACTAATGTGTATCTCACTCACTTGTCATATAGAGTAATATCCGGGGTCCATACTTTTGCATAGGGGAGGACAAGTTGTGAGATGCCCCCGTACTCGCTGGCGTTCCAGGTCATCTGACAGTCATACCAGTTCTACAACAAACATATTATGATTAACACAAATATAGACCTATGACAGCAGATGATTCTTCTTCACTCTGGGACAAGGCTTGGTGTTCGTGTGTTGTGTGTTGTGTGTATAGAGTGTAGAAACCAGTCGCATCTCGAACAGTGATCGCACAGGTAAATCAGGTAACAATGGGCAGTTCGTGTGAGATAAGGTTAACAGAAGAACCCCATATCAACTTGAATGGTTGATAAAGAGTGTAACAGCAGTACTAACCAATCGGATCCAGGCGTTGAGTGTCAATATCTGTTTGGGTTCATCCTGTAACAGAAGCAAAGGTGCATCTATATTATGATGGCGACAGGGAATTCGAGAAAACCGTGTTTGAACAGGTTTTAATTACAAATGTATATGTATATCAGCATGGTTTCTATTTTAAACTAGGAGTAATAACAACCTTCTCTGACAATTGTTTAAATACATCTTCACACAGTGTTGGTGTTGGTTACAATTGTTTTCATCTAAGGGTAAAACGTCACGATCCCAATTTAAAGGTTTCAAAATCTTTTGTATTGAAATCCTTATATTACCAACCAAACACGGATTCAACCGTCAATTTAGCTTACACACTTGCCATACTTTTCGTCTTCCACAAAGACGTATATAAGTTTTGTTGTTCACTTCCCATCACTACTGTTTTGTTTCGACATTTTTGTGAGTGTATATATCCCTAAGGCTTTCCCATTTTTTCTGGAAACATATCAAGGTGGGACACGTATGTGGCTTTTGAATTTTCTTGATTCTAATAATTGACGTGCGGACCACCCCATGCATGTATCGCATCTTATATCTTAGCCCCATGTCAGAATGTTGAATACTCGGGGTATATGTGGTTTTATGCACCCTTGTTAGGTTTTATACCACCAGACTCTTGCTCTTGATGTGAAAACTTACGCGGGTCGCATAAAACCACATAATCCCCTCGCTATACTGCTACAACGTATAACACATGGACATGTGAAATCAAAATATGTCGTTCACTTTACATTGGAGAATATAACATGATGATAATAACTGACTTGTAATTGATTTCCGGACGGTAGGGCAGCACGTGCTATGTCTGAGCACTCCTGATGACATCACTGATTTTCAGAGATCCATTCATTAATTTACACCACTATTTTGCCTTTTACGCCCAATGAAAACTGTTTCGATGGATAATCGAGACTGGTTATTCTCCGTAATTGACGATTTTTAAATCGGGTGTCCCGATCAGTGAATGCACAAAAGAACAAAGTAAATAAAAAGATTTGCTGCCCAACAAGACCCATCGTGGATTAGCTGTCTACTAACCAGCTCCATGATCTGTCTGATTACAGACCAACAAGACCTGATGTGGATTAGCTGTCTACTAACCAGCTCCATGATCTATCTGATTACAGACCAACAAGACCTGATGTGCATTAGGTGTCTACTAACCAGCTCCATGATCTATCTGATTACAGACCAACAAGACCTGATGTGGATTAGCTGTCTACTAACCAACTCCATGATCTATCTGATTACAGACCAACAAGACCTGATGTGGATTAGCTGTCTACTAACCAGCTCCAGGATCTATCTGATTACAGACCAACAAGACCTGATGTGGATTAGGTGTCTACTAACCAGCTCCATGATCTGTCTGATTGCGATGCCAACTTTGACCTCTATAGGAGCGTCCGCTCCACAGATTGGCCGCACTTCACTCTTGTAATGAGTAAACAGCTTGTCCAGCAGTGCTTTCTGCTTGCCATGGATTCCTGCCACTGTAGAGAAATATGAAAATGTGTCTTTACTCTATACCGCACATTAATATAATAAAATACAACATTATCTTTCTGACGAAACAACAAAAAACTAGCCAGCGTTCTCCAAAAATAAATTCTATAAAACCGTATTTTGTTGTGTATTGATAAGTGGTATTTTAGGTTCAGGAAAAAGCAAGAAGATTTTGTTTAGGAGTATATGTTTTCAGTCGAGATTATGCAGAGAAAAATCCGGTGTCTTAATCGTTGAATTTAGAGTCCTTTGGTGCGACAACTCACGTTCATTGTTGTCTTTGGTATCATGATATTTCCAAATTCAAATCATGAACCATATTATGTCATACAGAGCTTTGATAGGTTGATATCATATCAAATGCAGTCCTACTTAACCCAAAAGCAGAAACAAAATGCATAAATGTCCTCTATATGTTTTCCTGATTAATATTCTCCAAAATCTCCTCGAACAGATGCTAATATCCATTAACTGTTCAGTATTGTATCTGAATCTATGTATAATTCGTGCAGTGTGTAAACCAACAAACGTGGTTGGTTGTGATTATGAACACCTTAACCAGCTTATTGTTTCCACAGAATGGGGGAAAAACTAGCCAGTGAAGCTTGTGACGCCCTAACAACAGCAGTCAGTCAATATGTGAAAAGGCAAAACTATCCAACAATCCAAATTACTTCATACATGAGGTACACAAAACAAAGAAATACTGTTAAAAATCTCCGAAAACAAGCACAGGAGAGCTTCCATTGTAATTTAGATGGGGTTTTTATCAACTGTATCCAAAGAAAATAACTCCAACTATTGGAAGATATATTTTGAAGGATTCTGGTACAAAAACAACTGTACCCCGTTTGGTCACTGGTGTTTCAAGAATGCCAACCGCTTTTTCAGATTCGGAAAGGTCGGAAGCATTTAATAAGTACTTCATTTCAGTTACACATATCGATGATTTTAACCATGTGTACCTGATACTGATCACATTAGTGGTTGTGAACTTCAAGAGTTTCCTCTTGAACATAACGAAATAATCGATTTGAAAAAGTCACTTTATGAAGGAGGAAGCATATACTCCGAAACGAAGTGTTCCTCATAATAAGGAAGTTGACATCCATTATTTCTCTTCCTTATTCGACGGTGATTCATATAACGTGCTAATGATAAAGACAAACCACTTTTCTAAGTGAAGGAGAACAAGAAGGTGAAAGATCCAAGATTCAAATGCATATTAGATTATCAAGGATCCTTGTTCCTTGTCAAGCTAACTACCCATGCATGCTACTGCTTGAGATCAAGAAAGAGAACGTTAGAAGACTACTACTTGGAAACTTTATTTGTTTTCTGTCTTAAACGTTCGCCAGACCCGTGTTGAAAATATGACCTGCAATGTAGTCTACAACAGTGTTTTACTCACCCAGGAGTCCCATGAATATTACCAATCCTACGTCAGCCATTTCACTTCACATACACTATGTCCCTGTGGGGATGTGTGTTCCGGTCCTACCAAGTGTTCAGATACAACTAATGACCTCACAGATTGTGTCATACCTATAAGTAACGGATTCCAAGGGGCGTTACTGCTAATCATTTCACTGTAAGGTAGTATAACCAACCAAATGTGCAGCATAAATCCACCAATTATCCCTCCTTGTTAAATAATGTTTGTTTTAATTGTTTAAATATATACCCCCAGCAGACGCGAGGTGGCTAAATACCAATTAAAGAATACCCTGAAACAAAGACATCACAATGGTTTACAGGCGCCGCATGTCAAACCGACGAGTATAGCTTGGAAGTTGATTCAACAATAGCTTTCAGCAGATTCTGTCACATCGCCTGCAGCAGTGTCATGACCTATAACAACAAGTGTTGGTCTTTGTACAACGAGTAAGCATATACTCGGAAACGTTGTGTTCCTCATAATAAAGAAGTTGATATCCATATATTCTCTTCTCTTTTTTTATAACGAATTTATATAAAATAGCATAAGGAATCAATCCATATACTTAAACAGAAGTACAAGCCCATGTTGGATCAGTGAAGAAGCCTGATGATGTGGACTACTTGAGTTATAAGTGCGTCTTACCGTTAACACAGTCATCTCAGACTTATAGGATACCAGTGTAAATATTCAATATTTAATAGGAAGTAAATGTGCAATCATGTACAATATGAAACTATATCTCTATGACAACAAAAATAATGAGGAATGAGAGAAATAATACACGTCACAGTTGTATCCAACTCTACGAAATGCTTTAGGAATCATATTTCGGCCCTGAATCGAAGTTCCCCATATCAGGCTTCAGTTTAATCCGACGCGATCAGACCAAATTAACAAAGGGTCAGGCGTTGGGGGATTAGCGATCCTTTAAAGGGGATTAAAAGTAAACTGAGCTCAGGTAGCTTAAAATGACATACGTCAAAGACAATTAAATAACAAAACACATTAAACTAATTAACATACAACGTCTGTCTTTCATCAGCTACATCGATGAGGGAATACTTAAGATACCACCAAATTGCAAGTGATGTTACGGACTAGTAATTATTGTTTACCCCTAACATGATGTGCAGAATTCATACACAATAGGATATCCACTCTTGATTGTATGTTATCTGCATTTGGCCCCGATTGGTTTGGGAATTTGAAACTACAAACTTTCAAATTTCTGAAAATTGCAACCGGTCTTCGTTACTAAATGCCAAAGTTCAAGGTCTACAGTAAATTTGGAAAAGAATCATGTATAAACTCATCATCATATTTTGGCATATAATTGCAACAAATAAGAAAACCCCAAAATTAACAAACATTTGAATCCAGTTTATCACTCATAATGGACACCCATGTTGTTGCTAAACTCATATGAGATTAGTTTCGTGAAAAAGCTACTTAATGATTGTGGACTTACTGAATTGTTTGATAACCTGTCCATATGTTCTTGGTAATGGTTGATAAAAGGACTATTTAAATATCAATATTTGCAAAACTGGCGCAGCTGTATTTTGGAAAATTCAATAGATTTGTACTACAAAGAATTAAAAAAAACTTTATCTTTTGAAAATTATCTCGAATCTTCTCCATTAGCGAATTATGTACATTCCCAAAGCAATCAACGAGTGGCCAAATATGTACAAATATAAAAAATTGTTGTTACCCCAGACTGGGAAAAATTAAAGAATCTTTCAAAATTGTTTAATGGACTTTTTAAACATGTTCCGATAAACATAATTTCCAGTTCTGTCACCCTACTTGTATATCTATTGAATGTAAATATGTATGCTCATGTACCACCGTTCGCCCCACCGGTGGCACCCGTCACAAACACATGCACAGGCAAGTCAAGACATACTATCTACCTGTTACCTAAACTATTTCTTGTCATGGCCCGATTTGATATTTTCTTTGTTTAGGATAGAATTCCTCATTAATGTTTCCCTATTAGACTAAAATCTAGTCTCTGAAATGAACATATCGTACATAAAAAAAACAGTTGTTTAGTTATCTTAATAAAAATATAATAAAAAGGAGCCCAGTGACTCTCTTCATTCCTGATACTGCAGTGATCTAGACTTGCCAAACATTATAGACTTGCATGGGCTGTATTTGATATATATTTGTATCAGGGTCTGAAAGACAGACTATTTCCCTATATGTTGTTGACTATAAGAATGTTTTCCCTTTGAGTGGAGGCAGAACATGTAGTTTGGTTTCAATGTTAAATCATTCAACTAGCCATAGCATGCAATAATTCAATTTATGAATATTAGTACTCTTTATTCTTCAGAGTTCCATAAGCGCTGCAATTATGCGTAAAATATGCAAGCTAAATTAGTTTGGAGTTGTTTGCGTACAAATACGCATGATAATATATCTATAATATGTACGTAATTACCTAATGTAGACTTTCAAGCTTGCGAACTATTATTCCTTGACATGTCTTGACTTACTAACAGCATGCATACATAGTTGAACTCTACCACATTAAATAATGCCCAAAAGTGCCACGCCAAGAAAACATTTTAACTTAACCTGTGTATGTGATGTGACACATATGGAGCACCACATAAACAGATGCAAATCAGAAGGTGACACAGCATTTGAAGGCGTTTGTTTTTTTTGGGTTTTTTTTAGAAAAGGTCCCATTGGTTTAAAAATACCTTGATAGCCTGGACTTAAAAGAATTAAAATAAATATTGAACACAATTAATGCCCAATCAAAGATAACACATGAGTACATATGCAATGGCTCAAACAATTATATGGGATTCTATAATTGTACATGTTTTGGCAGAGATTTCTTATGAATGTGGAAAGGGTTTTGCTGCTTAGGTTAATGTTATGGATGTTTCACATTTGTCCGTTCGTTTGTTTGTACTGCAACAAAAGACCCCTTCTTCCAAATGTGTACTGAGCATTTCAATATCACTTTTACAAACAAGTAAACTTTACATTTTGAAGAATTGAAAATTGTCGACAAAGAAGCTCATTTCAATGAAAACTAAAGCGTTTGTAACAGAGAATGTCTGAGGATTTTAGAACACCCTAATTGATAATGAATTAAGGTTTTCATGAAACTTCGAAAACAAGAAAACTAGATTATTTGCCACAATGTCAGCTCCTTAGCTGTATTTTCAGAAGATTTTCATAACACCCTAATTGACTATGCAGTAAAAGTTGAATTTTAAGAAATTCAAACACTTTGTCATGGTACTTGTTAGAAATAGGGTGTTTGAAATCAGTCGAAAATCCAATTTTGTCTACCATATGCAAAGTTATGCCAGAGTTAACCCTATATATTTTAAAGTGATTTTATGAACGGATATTCACCAAACTATGCAAACCAGACCTCCCATACAAAGCCAACATCTGAGAAAAAGTCTTACCGCTTGTGAACTGTTCATAAACAACGCTTGGTTATCCAATTAATCTAATTACTTCAATGAGGTATTAAACATCACTTTGTATCCATTTGTCTAATTACTATCATTATCTTATATCATTTTTAATAAGAAAAGAAATAATTCTGAGTAACTGCGTCCATGAATTGTACTGGGGATCACAGGTATCAGGTAAATATGACTGTGGCATAGCAGTCATACTATTTTGATATTTATGAAAAAACAAAAACATTGTATCCAATTATTAGTATGTATTTCAAACAAATTAAGTAGTTTGGCACATGTATTTTCACCTCCCCGTAAACCCATTGGCACAGGTTTCCTGTATTGTCGCTGCTCCTCTAAAACCTCAGGGTTTATGAAGAAACTGTGTGTGTTTTTACCTTTCATGTATTACCTAATATCATGTTCCAGGAACTTTCAGGTGAGCTGCAGAAGATCTTCCTATGCTTGTCTCATCTCGTGATTAACACTGTTAACATGCTCAGTCCATGAGAACACATGTTATTTGACAATAACAAATAGCCAAATATCCTCAATTTATCCAAGGTTAAATGTTTCAAACAATTTGCTCAATGGATATAACGACGGGCCAATGGAAACTGTTTCAGAATGAATGCTAATGAAAGCGACAAAACAATTTCTGTAATCGTAAAAAATGATAAACGTGTGTTTATGCAGTCAGCTGTTCACCTGAACAAGCTAGGAACGTATGGTACAAGTTAAAATATAGACCAGTGACATATTTTTTGTCACTGGTGCGTCAAATTTAGAAATGACCTCCACGGGTCTGCCATAAATGTTTTGAATGCTGTAACCCTGATCAAAAACATTTGAGCAAGAGTTTTATGACGCTCTTTCGTAGAAAGAGTATGCTAGATTGTCGGTTGCACGATGTTTCGTGACAATATCAGGCCAAATATCATCAATTAATTAACGTATCATACAATTTACACAGCCGACATAACAATATGCCACTGCACATATTAATAGCAAGGCATCTTGTCCAATACAATATTTTTCAAAAGATACTATTTGTATTCTAGTAATATCGCAAATGTGTGTTAACATTTACGAAGAGAAGGAAATGATTTTCAAAACATATTTCTGAAAGTCATCTTCATCATTCATTGTTCTCCCAGGGCAAGAATTGATTGTTACAGTTTTGTTTTAGACAGACGACGATGAAGGTCTGCGATCCATCCTGCAGGGACTTTCGATGCCTGGTTGTTACAAGGTTCGCGTGGCTTTAGAAGAAGACTTCGTTCCTGCCGTAGTAACTGAAGTCGAAGCATACAATATTTGCTTGCCAAAATCTGTTTTCCTATTCTCATTCATTACCGAGAATTTCATGTCTCGCGGCGACATATGGAGGGTACTGTAGCAGCAAGGAATTCGCTTATGTATGCTCTGCCTTTGGTAAATATGTTATTCCGACTTACGCTGATAATAAACATACAGTTACGTATTTAAGTGAATATAAAACCTTAAGATGCCTTCGCGAAATAAAGCACCACAAGTGTAAATGGAGTGACTACACAAAGAATGCATTTCTCAAAACGTTGAAAGACGTTCAGAAACAGCGTAAAACTCGAGGTACGCCATGTGCTTGTACGTGATTCATTAATACCCGAAGCTCTAAAATGATCCTAATATCAGCCGGAGTGAAGGATGAACACACAATGTTACGGAGTGAAAGATGTTTTTATTGAAATGTGATGTTGAAACCAGTTACATACGCGAATTATCTCCTCATCCTATAATCGCCTCCAGACTTGGATGGTCAAAAGCTGCACACTGTTGCTGCACACGACCTCTGTGGAACATTTAGACCCATTTACAGATTGTATCCTGCAAACAAGTAAACAACCTTCTCCATTGGCTGTCTGATAGATAGATAGATAGATAGATAGATAGATAGATATTCTTTATTTCCTCCAGATATTGAAGATACATATCATATATGATATTATGTATAATTACAGAGCTGCACAGTAGTACAATTTAACAATATTATGAGGAATGATAACTACAAAATGCATGACAATCAAGCATTCTTATAACTGTTTTGTAACAGATACAGCCATTTCCTACAGTATCTTGACACAATAACCATAGGGTCACCCCATAGACTTTGAGATAAAGAGCTAACACACTCAGGCATACCGCCAAGTAGTACAGACAGGATTATATCATCGTCCTCACTACATAGTCTTGCAAATGTAGAGACATCTATCACATCACAAATGGATTCAAATAGTTCATTTCTGTCATTCATATTCAATGCACAATACAAGAAGACTTGCTTAATAATATCATGAGCTACAATTCTACATCGACATTCCCTAGATTCTATATTTAGGCATCCCAGCCGTACAAGATGAGACAGGTTTGGGAACTGTTCAGGACGTTCAAGTGCAAGCAGCCAGAGTCTGTGTTCTTTATCAGTACGTAGCGAAACATATCTATTTAAGTCTAGATATCAGCTTAGAGCATACAGCTTCCTGGTCTGCAAAAATAATCCTTTCCTTAACAATATCAGACCATGCCTTTTTACTTGGGAAGCTACATTTACTAAGATAATCTTCTATTTCTGCATAGAGATTGTATTTTTTGACATGTCTAAGCATGTTATATACAGGTGACAAAGCTTTCTGAAGTTATCCAACGCTATTTCGTATCTAAACTGCCCAAGGCGAGTAACGAATACCTTTTTAAAAACATAGCTGTAACTGGACCGGCGTAGTTTTCCAAGTAGTAACAGTGACTGTTTGTCAATAAAGGATTGGAGAGATATCAAGCCCATGTTGTCCACAGCAACAGTACCTGATGTACATTTTGGAAGGCCCTGTTATTTTTCTACTGAAATAACGTTGAATAACTTCCAGCATATCGTATTCTTTGAGGGTTTATAGTCCCCAGACATTACATCCATAGAGCCCGCATGGGAGTATCACTCGTTCCCAGATCCTTTTGCTGGAATTGGATTCATGCCTCCAAACTTTAGTCCAGTATCGTTATTACTATTTATTAACATTTTTAACTTTTAACAAGCTAATTGTGTTCGTTCTAAGGAAGACTTATCAGAGCTAATCCTGACACCTGCATATATTATAGATTGCTGAAGTGGAACACACATACTGCCCAAGTACAGTGATTGAAGCAGGTAAATTTACGCTGCACATCAAATATTAGAACAGCGCTTTTCGTGACATTGTACTTAAGCTGCCATTTATATGCATACTGATTTACAACAAACGTATTTAACCTCTGCTGAAACTGGCTACCACACACGTGATTAAACATTCTACTAGATGCTTTTCATCATGTCTTTCAACATCAGTCTTTCCTCATATACAGATTAAGTTCTACCCATGATGTAGTGGAGGTCATAGAAAACAGAGCACGCGGTTGAAAGAAAACATTTTTTATTCTGTATCAATGTACCAGAAGCAACCTGACTCACATTAATACCAGGACAGGTGACACGTTTGTGAACGATTTATTATTGTTGATCGTCATGCCGCCTCTGTGGCTGCCCAAACAGCATGTTTGTTCCATGAAGCTTCTCACTGAGATTAGAAACTGGCTACCACAAGCTCGAGTCATGAAATTGAAATCCTACAATTTGATTGTTGTATTATGAGTGGGTAGATTGTCCAAAGGGACTGTGTCAAGAGGAAAGCATGGAATTACAAACCATCAAATTAATGATGGTATAAACATATAAGTGTGTGAGTTGTGTTTAACGCCGCTTTTAACATTATTCCAGTTATATCGCGGCGTGTCAGCTTAATGTGGGAGGAAAGCCCGAAGTGATGCAGGTCTCAGACGTTTACCACTTCGGTGAAACCCACGAGCACGGGTGTGTTGCTGACAAACCTAGAAACATAATCGGGGCGAACCGGGATTCGAACCCACAATCATAGGTTTCTGGCGTGCCCAAGGGACGCAACTCTGCACAGTGAATCGCGGCGCCTTAGACGGCTGGGCCACCCGTGCCCTATATAAACATAAATAAACATAAACATTGATGACGATTTATAATGTATACAATTGGACTTAAATAAATACAAACATATCATAATTTACGTGATACAGGAATAGATATAGCACTGACTTACGCTCTGTTTCTCTGTGCCAAGCTTTGGGTTCGGTTCCAAATTCAAATTAGCGCATTTAGTCCAAGTCTGTATATCTCTATATTGAAAACACAGTATATTTATCTTCTAATTCACTCAACAACAGGGATCATTGTAAGATACACGGCAGTAAAACCGCCAAAGTACAAGCTACAGTTGCAATGAAGAATAAGACAAGGAACAATCTGTCCATCACGACAGCCACCTTCTTCCACTCCTCATTAATGACCTCGGCTTCTTCTTTGTCGATGTCCCGACTGTTGATCTCCTTAAGAACTGACAGCTGTTCTTGCATCACTTTTTCCAAGGGCAGTAACTGCTGTTGGTCGGACACAGCAGTTTTGAGAGATTCGAAATTAGCCACTTCCTTTTGTTTTAACGTGTTGAAATGGTCCTGAAACAATGGAAAGTATAAAATCTTGTAAACACGTTCACGTCCATTTACAACATACATGAACCGGCGCATATTCATCGTTTATGATATACATAAACGATAAACACACCATAGAAGCAGTCAAGATACATTGATGTGAGTGGCTCTACTTAGGTTTAAATATGCTTATAGACAATGTATGTAAAATTCTCTGCATGCAAATTTTATATTGGAGGAAATGTAAACAAGTAATTTCTTCAGGTGTATAAGCATTAAATATACAAAATGAACAGTCAAGACATTCGTGCTTGTCAACATTCCTTTGTACATACAAGATCTTTCGCCGTTCAACGGCTCTTCAGGTGTAATGAAAACTTTAACGAACATTGTAGCCATAAGCGATTCACAACAGCACATTTAGATCGTACATTTGGATCTCGAATTTACTGTCTGTGTACAGTGATTCGGTCTTTTAGTTGCATACCAGTTTCTCCAATATGATGCTCACCACATCCCGCACATGTTGAAACATATGTAACATCTCTACTGTGGCAGTCGTTCATTTTTGCAAAATTCAAATTTACAGTCTTCAATTATTACAGGGAAAGTTCCACATCGTGGTGTGTGACATTTTGTTGCGCTATAACTACTAGGCTACTCGACCGCCCCTCTAGGCGTGTGACATTTCGTGAACACACACACATACACCATCTCCATACACACATCTCCATTAATAAATAGTATCGTAGGTTTTAAACATAGTAGTTACTTTAATGAGGACCAAGTTTCCTATTACCAACATAATTCATTCGATTTCGAACGATAAATTATCTTAAGTTGTAACGATGTTAAAGTGGACGTTTCTTACCCTATGGCCGTTGACGTAGACGTCCGTTGTCGTCACTGGGTACACTGATGGTTCTTTCTTCAAACACAGGAACACCGAAAGAGTTCCAAGACATGTCCTCCTGATCCAGCGAGGAACTGGGACGCCATGCTGACCTCTGAAGTGCACGTTGAGCACGGTCACTGTGAGGGCCGTCGAGAGGGTCACCAGCAGCAGGACCACGCAGAAGTAGATTCCTGTGGAAGGATGGAGTATTTAGTTGTCTTAAATCAGGCTGAATGTGTTTGGTGGTTAAAGCGTTCGCTCGTAACACCGAAGGTCTGGGTTCGATTCCCCACATGGGCACAATGTGTGAAGCCTTTTTTTTTAACTGAGACTGAATAGCGTATTTAGAACATACCTATGTAAGGGAAGTTGTCCGACGTTGGCGGTAACGACTGGGCGACAAGCAGCATGAACACTGACAGAGACAGCAACACCGTGATTTCAAGCGCCACCTTCTCCCCGGCGTCCGGGGGTAGCAGGAACCCAAGCAGACCCACAGCGGAGATCAGTATACAGGGGAACAACAGGTTCACTACGTAAAAGAACGGCTTACGTCGCAGAGAGACGTAGAACGTCACGTCAGGGTAGGGTTCTGGGCAGCAGCTGTAGAACTGCTCGTGCCGCACCCCTGGGACACTTAGCAGCTCCCACTCCGTGTTGACCTTGTAGTCGGACATGTCCCCTGCCTTGGGGCCAACGGTGATGTTGATCTGGTGGCCATTGAAGGCCCAGGAACCGAACCGAAGGGCGCATGTTTGGCCATCGAAGGGGAAGTAGGTGACGTCGACGGGACAGAGGCTTTCGATGACGGTGGGGAAGTTGTAGCTTGCGGCGCCGTCTGAGGTGAAGGTCGGCCTGTAGTCCTTCAGGCCAATAAGCTCGTCTCCAGCACTGGGGGAGAATCCAGGAGAATTGTTATGTTTGTTATGGCAACACATAGATCACGCAGGGATGTGGGCACTTAGAAGGGTTTGGAGACATGGTGGTCAATCGATGGTTGCTTGATTTTTTTTGATTTTTTTTTTTTTTGGGGGGGGGGGCTTGTTTATTTGTTGTTTAACACCGCACTCAGCAATATTTCTAGCTATATGACGACGGTCTGGACCAGACAATCCAGCAATTGCCACAATAAACATCGACTCACGCATTTGCGAAACACTAACATGGAATCAACCAAGTCACCGGGCCTGATAACATTATCCATTTAGTCGCCTCGTTATTGTTACCCGGAATCCTCATTGGTCAATATGAGGGACAGCGTTACAAAAAGCCATCACTAATGTGTATCTCACTCACTTGTCATATAGAGTAATATCCGGGGTCCATACTTTTGCATAGGGGAGGACAAGTTGTGAGATGCCCCCGTACTCGCTGGCGTTCCAGGTCATTTGACAGTCATACCAGTTCTGAAACAAACATGTTATGATAAACACAAACATAAACCTATGACAGCAGATGATTCATCTTTACTCTGGGACAAGGCTTGGTGTTCGTGTGTTGTGTGTATAGAGTGTAGAAACCAGTCGCATCTCGAACAGTGATCGCACAGGTAAATCAGGTAACAATGGGCAGTACGTGTGAGATAAGGTTAACAGAAGAACCCCATATCAACTTGAATGGTTGATAAAGAGTGTAACAGCAGTACTAACCAATCGGATCCAGGCGTTGAGTGTCAATATCTGTTTGGGTTCATCCTGTAACAGAAGCAAAGGTGCATCTATATTATGATGGCGACAGGGAATTCGAGAAAACCGTGTTTGAACAGGTTTTAATTACAAATGTATATGTATATCAGCATGGTTTCTATTTTAAACTAGGAGTAATAACAACCTTCTCTGACAATTGTTTAAATACATCTTCACACAGTGTTGGTGTTGGTTACAATTGTTTTCATCTAAGGGTAAAACGTCACGATCCCAATTTAAAGGTTTCAAAATCTTTTGTATTGAAATCCTTATATTACCAACCAAACACAGATTCAACCGTCAATTTAGCTTACACACTTGCCATACTTTTCGTCTTCCACAAAGACGTATATAAATTTTGTTGTTCACTTCCCATCACTACTGTTTTGTTTCGACATTTTTGTGAGTGTATATATCCCTAAGGCTTTCACATTTTTTCTGGAAACATATCAAGGAAAAATGGAACACGTATGTGGCTTTTGAATTATATATTTTCTTGATTGATGCATGTATCGCATCTTATATCTTAGCCCCATGTCAGAATGTTGAATACTCGGGATATATGTGGTTTTATGCACCCTTGTTAGGTTTTATACCACCAGACTCTGGCTCGTGATGTGAAAACTTACGCGGGTCGCATAAAACCACATAATCCCCTCGTTATACTGCTACAACGTATAACACATGGACATGTGAAATCAAAATATGTCGTTCACTTTACATTGGAGAATATAACATGATGACAATAACTGACTTGTAATTGATTTCCGGACGGTAGGGCAGCACGTGCTATATGTGAGCACTCCTGATGACATCACTGATTTTCAGAGATCCATTCATTAATTTCCACCACTATTTTGCCTTTTACGCCCAATGGAAACTGTTTCGATGGATAATCGAGACTGGTTATTCTCCGTAATTGACGATTTTTAAATCGGGTGTCCCGATCACTGAATGTACAAAAGAACAAAGTAAATAAAAAGATTTGCTGCCCAACAAGACCCATCGTGGATTAGCTGTCTACTAACCAGCTCCATGATCTATCTGATTACAGACCATCAAGACCTGGTGTGGATTAGCTGTCTACTCACCAGCTCCATGATCTGTCTGATTACAGACCAACAAGACCCACCGTGGATTAGGTGTCTACTAACAAGCTATATGATCTGTCTGATTATAGACCAACAAGACCTGATGTGGATTAGCTGTCTACGAACCAGCTCCATGATCTGTCTGATTACAGACCAACGAGACCTGATGTGGATTAGGTGTCTACTAACCAGTTCCATGATCTGTCTGATTACAGACCAACAAGACCTGATGTGGATTAGGTCTCTACTAACCAGCTCCATGATCTGTCTGATTACAGACCAACAAGACCTGATGTGGATTAGGTGTCTACTAACCAGCTCCATGATCTGTCTGATTGCAGGCCAACAAGACCTGATGTGGATTAGGTCTCTACTAACCAGCTCCATGATCTATCTGATTACAGACCAACAAGACCTGATGTGGATTAGGTGTCTACTAACCAGCTCCATGATCTGTCTGATTGCGATGCCAACTTTGACCTCTATAGGAGCGTCCGCTCCACAGATTGGCCGCACTTCACTCTTGTAATGAGTAAACAGCTTGTCCAGCAGTGCTTTCTGCTTGCCATGGATTCCTGCCACTGTAGAGAAATATGAAAATGTGTCTTTACTCTATACCGCACATTAATATAATAAAATACAACATTATCTTTCTGACGAAACAACAAAAAAATAGCCAGCGTTCTCCAAAAATAAATTCTATAAAACCGTATTTTGTTGTGTATTGATATGTGGTATTTTAGGTTCAGGAAAAAGCAAGAAGATTTTGTTTAGGAGTATATGTTTTCAGTCGAGATTATGCAGAGAAAAATCCGGTGTCTTAATCGTTGAATTTAGAGTCCTTTGGTGCGACAACTCACGTTCATTGTTGTCTTTGGTATCATGATATTTCCAAATTCAAATCATGAACCATATTATGTCATACAGAGCTTCGATAGGTTGATATCATATCAAATGCAGTCCTACTTAACCCAAAAGCAGAAACAAAATGCATAAATGTCCTCTATATGTTTTCCTGATTAATATTCTCCAAAATCTCCTCGAACAGATGCTAATATCCATTAACTGTTCAGTATTGTATCTGAATCTATGTATAATTCGTGCAGTGTGTAAACCAACAAACGTGGTTGTGATTATGAACACCTTAACCAGCTTATTGTTTCCACAGAATGGGGGAAAAACTAGCCAGTGAAGCTTGTGACGCCCTAACATCAGCAGTCAGTCATTATGTAAAAAGGCAAAACTATCCAACAATCCAAATTACTTCATACATGAGGTACACAAAACAAAGAAATACTGTTAAAAATCTCCGAAAACAAGCACAGGAGAGCTTCCATTGTAATTTAGATGGGGTTTTTATCAACTGTATCCAAAGAAAATAACTCCAACTATTGGAAGATATATTTTGAAGGATTCTGGTACAAAAACAACTGTACCCCGTTTGGTCACTGGTGTTTCAAGAATGCCAACCGCTTTTTCAGATTCGGAAAGGTCGGAAGCATTTAATAAGTACTTCATTTCAGTTACACATAGATGATTTTAACCATGTGTACCTGATACTGATCACATTAGTGGTTGTGAACTCCAAGAGTTTCCTCTTGAACATAACGAAATAATCGATTTGAAAAAGTCACTTTATGAAGGAGGAAGCATATACTCCGAAACGAAGTGTTCCTCATAATAAGGAAGTTGACATCCATAATTCCCTTCCTTATTCGATGGTGATTCATATAACGTGCTAATGATAAAGACAAACCACTTTTCTAAGTGAAGGAGAACAAGAAGGTGAAAGATCCAAGATTCAAATGCATATTAGATTATCAAGGATCCTTGTTCCTTGTCAAGCTAACTACCCATGCATGCTACTGCTGGAGATCAAGAAAGAGAACGTTAGAAGACTACTACTTGGAAAAATTATTTGTTTTCTGTCTTAAACGTTCGCCAGACACGTGTTGAAAATATGACCGGCAATGTAGTCTACAACAGTGTTTTACTCACCCAGGAGTCCCATGAATAGTACCAATCCTACGTCAGCCATTTCACTTCACATACACTATGTCCCTGTGGGGATGTGTGTTCCGGTCCTCCCAAGTGTTCAGATACAACTAATGACCACACAGATTGTGTCATGCCTATAAGTAACGGATTCCAAGGGGCGTTACTGCTAATCATTTCACTGTAAGGTAGTATAACCAACCAAATGTGCAGCATAAATCCACCAATTGTCCCTCCTTGTTAAATAATGTTTGTTTTAATTGTTTAAATATATACCCCCAGCAGACGCGACGTGCCTAAATACCAATTAAAGAATTCCCTGAAACAAAGACATCACAATGGTTTACAGGCGCCGCATGTCAAACCGACGAGTATAGCTTGGAAGTTGATTCAACAATAGCTTTCAGCAGATTCTGTCACATCGCCTGCAGCAGTGTCATGACCTATAACAACAAGTGTTGGTCTTTGTACAACGAGTAAGCATATACTCGGAAACGTTGTGTTCCTCATAATAAAGAAGTTGATATCCATATATTCTCTTCTCTTTTTTTATAACGAATTTATATAAAATAGCATAAGGAATCAATCCATATACTTAAACAGAAGTACAAGCCCATGTTGGATCAGTGAAGAAGCCTGATGATGTGGACTACTTGAGTTATAAGTGCGTCTTACCGTTAACACAGTCATCTCAGACTTATAGGATACCAGTGTAAATATTCAATATTTAATAGGAAGTAAATGTGCAATCATGTACAATATGAAACTATATCTCTATGACAACAAAAATAATGAGGAATGAGAGAAATAATACACGTCACAGTTGTATCCAACTCTACGAAATGCTTTAGGAATCATATTTCGGCCCTGAATCGAAGTTCCCCATATCAGGCTTCAGTTTAATCCGACGCGATCAGACCAAATTAACAAAGGGTCAGGCGTTGGGGGATTAGCGATCCTTTAAAGGGGATTAAAAGTAAACTGAGCTCAGGTAGCTTAAAATGACATACGTCAAAGACAATTAAATAACAAAACACATTAAACTAATTAACATACAACGTCTGTCTTTCATCAGCTACATCGATGAGGGAATACTTAAGATACCACCAAATTGCAAGTGATGTTACGGACTAGTAATTATTGTTTACCCCTAACATGATGTGCAGAATTCATACACAATAGGATATCCACTCTTGATTGTATGTTATCTGCATTTGGCCCCGATTGGTTTGGGAATTTGAAACTACAAACTTTCAAATTTCTGAAAATTGCAACCGGTCTTCGTTACTAAATGCCAAAGTTCAAGGTCTACAGTAAATTTGGAAAAGAATCATGTATAAACTCATCATCATATTTTGGCATATAATTGCAACAAATAAGAAAACCCCAAAATTAACAAACATTTGAATCCAGTTTATCACTCATAATGGACACCCATGTTGTTGCTAAACTCATATGAGATTAGTTTCGTGAAAAAGCTACTTAATGATTGTGGACTTACTGAATTGTTTGATAACCTGTCCATATGTTCTTGGTAATGCTTGATAAAAGGACTATTTAAATATCAATATTTGCAAAACTGGCGCAGCTGTATTTTGGAAAATTCAATAGATTTGTACTACAAAGAATTAAAAAAAACTTTATCTTTTGAAAATTATCTCGAATCTTCTCCATTAGCGAATTATGTACATTCCCAAAGCAATCAACGAGTGGCCAAATATGTACAAATATAAAAAATTGTTGTTACCCCAGACTGGGAAAAATTAAAGAATCTTTCAAAATTGTTTAATGGACTTTTTAAACATGTTCCGATAAACATAATTTCCAGTTCTGTCACCCTACTTGTATATCTATTGAATGTAAATATGTATGCTCATGTACCACCGTTCGCCCCACCGGTGGCACCCGTCACAAACACATGCACAGGCAAGTCAAGACATACTATCTACCTGTTACCTAAACTATTTCTTGTCATGGCCCGATTTGATATTTTCTTTGTTTAGGATAGAATTCCTCATTAATGTTTCCCTATTAGACTAAAATCTAGTCTCTGAAATGAACATATCGTACATAAAAAAAACAGTTGTTTAGTTATCTTAATAAAAATATAATAAAAAGGAGCCCAGTGACTCTCTTCATTCCTGATACTGCAGTGATCTAGACTTGCCAAACATTATAGACTTGCATGGGCTGTATTTGATATATATTTGTATCAGGGTCTGAAAGACAGACTATTTCCCTATATGTTGTTGACTATAAGAATGTTTTCCCTTTGAGTGGAGGCAGAACATGTAGTTTGGTTTCAATGTTAAATCATTCAACTAGCCATAGCATGCAATAATTCAATTTATGAATATTAATACTCTTTATTCTTCAGAGTTCCATAAGCGCTGCAATTATGCGTAAAATATGCAAGCTAAATTAGTTTGGAGTTGTTTGCGTACAAATACGCATGACAATATATCTATAATATGTACGTAATTACCTAATGTAGACTTTCAAGCTTGCGAACTATTATTCCTTGACATGTCTTGACTTACTAACAGCATGCATACATAGTTGAACTCTACCACATTAAATAATGCCCAAAAGTGCCACGCCAAGAAAACATTTTAACTTAACCTGTGTATGTGATGTGACACATATGGAGCACCACATAAACAGATGCAAATCAGAAGGTGACACAGCATTTGAAGGCGTTTGTTTTTTGGGGGGTTTTTTTAGAAAAGGTCCCATTGGTTTAAAAATACCTTGATAGCCTGGACTTAAAAGAATTAAAATAAATATTGAACACAATTAATGCCCAATCAAAGATAACACATGAGTACATATGCAATGGCTCAAACAATTATATGGGATTCTATAATTGTACATGTTTTGGCAGAGATTTCTTATGAATGTGGAAAGGGTTTTGCTGCTTAGGTTAATGTTATGGATGTTTCACATTTGTCCGTTCGTTTGTTTGTACTGCAACAAAAGACCCCTTCTTCCAAATGTGTACTGAGCATTTCAATATCACTTTTACAAACAAGTAAACTTTACATTTTGAAAAATTGAAAATTGTCGACAAAGAAGCTCATTTCAATGAAAACTAAAGCGTTTGTAACAGAGAATGTCTGAGGATTTTAGAACACCCTAATTGATAATGAATTAAGGTTTTCATGAAACTTCGAAAACAAGAAAACTAGATTATTTGCCACAATGTCAGCTCCTTAGCTGTATTTTCAGAAGATTTTCATAACACCCTAATTGACTATGCAGTAAAAGTTGAATTTTAAGAAATTCAAACACTTTGTCATGGTACTTGTTAGAAATAGGGTGTTTGAAATCAGTCGAAAATCCAATTTTGTCTACCATATGCAAAGTTATGCCAGAGTTAACCCTATATATTTTAAAGTGATTTTATGAAAGGATATTCACCAAACTATGCAAACCAGACCTCCCATACAAAGCCAACATCTGAGAAAAAGTCTTACCGCTTGTGAACTGTTCATAAACAACGCTTGGTTATCCAATTAATCTAATTACTTCAATGAGGTATTAAACATCACTTTGTATCCATTTGTCTAATTACTATCATTATCTTATATCATTTTTAATAAGAAAAGAAATAATTCTGAGTAACTGCGTCCATGAATTGTACTGGGGATCACAGGTATCAGGTAAATATGACTGTGGCATAGCAGTCATACTATTTTGATATTTATGAAAAAACAAAAACATTGTATCCAATTATTAGTATGTATTTCAAACAAATTAAGTAGTTTGGCACATGTATTTTCACCTCCCCGTAAACCCATTGGCACAGGTTTCCTGTATTGTCGCTGCTCCTCTAAAACCTCAGGGTTTATGAAGAAACTGTGTGTGTTTTTACCTTTCATGTATTACCTAATATCATGTTCCAGGAACTTTCAGGTGAGCTGCAGAAGATCTTCCTATGCTTGTCTCATCTCGTGATTAACACTGTTAACATGATCAGTCCATGAGAACACATGTTATTTGACAATAACAAATAGCCAAATATCCTCAATTTATCCAAGGTTAAATGTTTCAAACAATTTGCTCAATGGATATAACGACGGGCCAATGGAAACTGTTTCAGAATGAATGCTAATGAAAGCGACAAAACAATTTCTGTAATCGTAAAAAATGATAAACGTGTGTTTATGCAGTCAGCTGTTCACCTGAACAAGCTAGGAACATATGGTACAAGTTAAAATATAGACCAGTGACATATTTTTTGTCACTGGTGCGTCAAATTTAGAAATGACCTCCACGGGTCTGCCATAAATGTTTTGAATGCTGTAACCCTGATCAAAAACATTTGAGCAAGAGTTTTATGACGCTCTTTCGTAGAAAGAGTATGCTAGATTGTCGGTTGTACGATGTTTCGTGACAATATCAGGCCAAATATCATCAATTAATTAACGTATCATACAATTTACACAGCCGACATAACAATATGCCACTGCACATATTAATAGCAAGGCATCTTGTCCAATACAATATTTTTCAAAAGATACTATTTGTATTCTAGTAATATCGCAAATGTGTGTTAACATTTACGAAGAGAAGGAAATGATTTTCAAAACATATTTCTGAAAGTCATCTTCATCATTCATTGTTCTCCCAGGGCAAGAATTGATTGTTACAGTTTTGTTTTAGACAGACGACGATGAAGGTCTGCGATCCATCCTGCAGGGACTTTCGATGCCTGGTTGTTACAAGGTTCGCGTGGCTTTAGAAGAAGACTTCGTTCCTGCCGTAGTAACTGAAGTCGAAGCATACAATATTTGCTTGCCAAAATCTGTTTTCCTATTCTCATTCATTACCGAGAATTTCATGTGTCGCGGCGACATATGGAGGGTACTGTAGCAGCAAGGAATTCGCTTATGTATGCTCTGCCTTTGGTAAATATGTTATTCCGACTTACGCTGATAATAAACATACAGTTACATATTTAAGTGAATATAAAACCTTAAGATGCCTTCGCGAAATAAAGCACCACAAGTGTAAATGGAGTGACTAAACAAAGAATGCATTTCTCAAAACGTTGAAAGACGTTCAGAAACAGCGTAAAACTCGAGGTACGCCATGTGCTTTTACGTGATTCATTAATACCCGAAGCTCTAAAATGATCCTAATATCAGCCGGAGTGAAGGATGAACACACAATGTTACGGAGTGAAAGATGTTTTTATTGAAATGTGATGTTAAGACCAGTTACATACGCGAATTATCTCCTCATCGTATAATCGCCTCCAGACTTGGATGGTCAAAAGCTTGTCAAAGAAACTGTTGCTGCACACGACCTCTGTGGAACATTTAGACCCATTTACAGATTGTATCCTGCAAACAAGTAAACAACCTTCTCCATTGGCTGTCTGATAGATAGATAGATAGATATTCTTTATTTCCTCCAGATATTAAAGATACATATCATATATGATATTATGTATAATTACAGAGCTGCACAGTAGTACAATTTAACAATATTATGAGAAATGATAACTACAAAATGCATGACAATCAAGCATTCTTATAACTGTTTTGTAACAGATACAGCCATTTCCTACAGTATCTTGACACAATAACCATAGGGTCACCCCATAGACTTTGAGATAAAGAGCTAACACACTCAGGCATACCGCCAAGTAGTACAGACAGGATTATATCATCGTCCTCACTACATAGTCTTGCAAGTGTAGAGACATCTATCACATCACAAATGGATTCAAATAGTTCATTTCTGTCATTCATATTCAATGCACAATACAAGAAGACTTGCTTAATAATATCATGAGCTACAATTCTACATCGACATTCCCTAGATTCTATATTTAGGCATCCCAGCCGTACAAGATGAGACAGGTTTGGGAACTGTTCAGGACGTTCAAGTGCAAGCAGCCAGAGTCTGTGTTCTTTATCAGTACGTAGCGAAACATATCTATTTAAGTTAAGTCTAGATATCAGCTTAGAGCATACAGCTTCCTGGTCTGCAAAAATAATCCTTTCCTTAACAATATCAGACCATGCCTTTTTACTTGGGAAGCTACATTTACTAAGATAATCTTCTATTTCTGCATAGAGATTGTACTTTTTGACATGTCTAAGCATGTTATATACAGGTGACAAAGCTTACTGAAGTTATCCAACGCTATTTCGTATCTAAACTGCCCAAGGCGAGTAACGAATACCTTTTTAAAAACATAGCTGTAACTGGACCGGCGTAGTTTTCCAAGTAGTAACAGTGACTGTTTGTCAATAAAGGATTGGAGAGATATCAAGCCCATGTTGTCCACAGCAACAGTACCTGATGTACATTTTGGAAGGCCCTGTTATTTTTCTACTGAAATAACGTTGAATAACTTCCAGCATATCGTATTCTTTGAGGGTTAATAGTCCCCAGACATTACATCCATAGAGCCCGCATGGGAGTATCACTCGTTCCCAGATCCTTTTGCTGGAATTGGATTCATGCCTCCAAACTTTAGTCCAGTATCGTTATTACTATTTATTAACATTTTTAACTTTTAACAAGCTAATTGTGTTCGTTCTAAGGAAGACTTATCAGAGCTAATCCTGACACCTGCATATATTATAGATTGCTGAAGTGGAACACACATACTGCCCAAGTACAGTGATTGAGAGCAGGTAAATTTACGCTGCACATCAAATATTAGAACAGCGCTTTTCGTGACTTTGGAAGCTGCCATTTATATGCATATTGATTTACAACAAACGTATTTAACCTCTGCTGAAACTGGCTACCATACACGTGATTTAACATTCTACTAGATGCTTTTCACCATGTCTTTCAACATTAGTCTTTCCTCATATACAGATTAAGTTCTACCCATGGTGTAGTGAGGTCATAGAAAACAGAGCACGCGGTTGAAAGAAAACATTTTTTATTCTGTATCAATGTACCAGAAGCAACCTGACTCACATCAATACCAGAACAGGTGACACGTTTGTGAACGATTTATTATTGTTGATCGTCATGCCGCCTCTGTGGCTGCCCTCACAGCATGTTTGTTCCATGAAGCTTCTCACTGAGATTAGAAACTGGCTACCACAAGCTCGAGTCATGAAATTGAAATCCTACAATTTGATTGTTGTATCATGATTGGGTAGATTGTCCAAAGCGAGTGTGTCAAGAGGTAAGCATGGAATTACAAACCATCAAATTAATGATGGTATAAACATATAAGTGTGTGAGTTGTGTTTAACGCCGCTTTTAACATTATTCCAGTTATATCGCGGCGTGTCAGCTTAATGTGGGAGGAAAGCCCGAAGCGATGCAGGTCTCGGGCGTTTACCACTTCGGTGAAACCCACGAGCACTGGTGTGTTGCTGACAGACCTAGCAACATAATCGGGGCGAACTGGGATTCGAACCCACAATCATAGGTTTCTGGCGTGCCCAAGGGACGCAACCCTGCACAGTGAATCGCAGCGCCTTAGACGGCTGGGCCACCCGTGCCCCATATAAACATAAATAAACATAAACATTGATGACGAATTATAATGTATACAATTGGACTTAAATAAATACATACATATCATGATTTACGTGATACAGGAATAGATATAGCACTGACTTACGCTCTGTTTCTCTGTGCCAAGCTTTGGGTTCGGTTCCAAATTCAAATTAGCGCATTTAGTCTAAGTCTGTATATCTCTATATTGAAAACACAGTATATTTATCTTCTAATTCACTCAAAAACAGGGATCATTGTAAGATACACGGCAGTAAAACCGCCAAAGTACAAGCTACAGTTGCAATGAAGAATAAGACAAGGAACAATCTGTCCATCACGACTGCCACCTTCTTCCACTCCTCATCAATGACCTCGGCTTCTTGTTTGTCGATGTCCCGCCTGTTGATCTCCTTGAGAACTGACAGCTGTTCTTGCATCACTTTTTCCAAGGGCAGTAACTGCTGTTGGTCGGACACAGCAGTTTTGAGAGATTCGAAATTAGCCACTTCTTTTTGTTTTAACGTGTTGAAATGGTCCTGAAACAATGGAAAGTATATAATCTTGTAAACACGTGCACGTCCATTTACAACATACATGAACCGGCGCGTATTCATCGTTTATGATATAAATAAAATAAAAATAAAAAAACACACCATAGAAGCAGTCAAGATACATTGATGTGAGTGGCTCTACTTAGGATTATATAATTATGCTTATAGACAATGTATGTTAAATTCTCTGCATGCAAATTTTATATTGGAGGAAATAGATGCAGATATTATATGTAAACAAGTGATTTCTTCAGGTGTATAAGCATTAAATATACAAAATGAACAGTCAAGACATTCGTGCTTGTCAACATTCCTTTGTACATACAAGATCTTTCGCCGTTCAACGGCTCTTCAGGTGTAATGAAAACTTTAACGAACATTGTAGCCATAAGCGATGCACAACAGCACATTTAGATCGTACATTTGGATCTCGAATTTACTGTCTGTGTACAGTGATTCGGTCTTTTAGTTGCATACCAGTTTCTCCAATATAATGCTCACCACATCCCGCACATGTTGAAACATATGTAACATCTCTACTGTGGCAGTTGTTCATTTTTGCAAAATTCAAATTTACAGTCTTCAATTATTACAGGGAAAGTTCCACATCGTGGTGTGTGACATTTTGTTGCGCTATAACTACTAGGCTACTCGACCGCGTGATATTTCGTGAACACACACACATACACCATCTCCATACACACATCTCCATTAATAAATAGTATCGTAGGTTTTAAACATAGTAGTTACTTTAATGAGGACCAAGTTTCCTATTACCAACATAATTCATTCGATTTCGAACGATAAATTATCTTAAGTTGTAACGATGTTAAAGTGGACGTTTCTTACCCTATGGCCGTTGACGTAGACGTCCGTTGTCGTCACTGGGTACACTGATGGTTCTTTCTTCACACACAGGAACCACGAAAGAGTTCCAAGAAATATCTTCCTGATCCAGCGAGGAACTGGGACGCCATGCTGACCTCTGAAGTGCACGTTGAGCACGGTCACTGTGAGGGCCGTCGAGAGGGTCACCAGCAGCAGGACCACGCAGAAGTAGATTCCTGTGGAAGGAAGAAATATTTAGTTGTCTCAAATCAGGCTGAATGTGTTTGGTGGTTAAAGTGTTCGCTCGTAGTGCCGAAGGTCTGGGTTCAATTCCCCGCATGGGTACAATGTTTGAAGCCCTTTTAATTAACTGACTGAATAGCGTATTTAGAACATACCTATGTAAGGGAAGTTGTCCGACGTTGGCGGTAACGACTGGGCGACAAGCAGCATGAACACTGACAGAGACAGCAACACCGTGATCTCAAGCGCCACCTTCTCCCCGGCGTCTGGGGGTAGCAGGAACCCAAGCAGACCCACAGCGGAGATCAGTATACAGGGGAACAACAGGTTCACTACGTAGAAGAACGGCTTACGTCGCAGAGAGACGTAGAACGTCACGTCTGGGTAGGGTTCTGGGCAGCAGCTGTAGAAATGCTCGTGCCGCACCCCTGGGACACTTAGCAGCTCCCACTCCGTGTTGACCTTGTAGTCGGACATGTCCCCTGCCTTGGGGCCAACGGTGGTGTTGATCTGGTGGCCATTGAAGGCCCAGGAACCGAACCGAAGGGCGCATGTTTGGCCATCGAAGGGGAAGTAGGTGACGTCGACGGGACAGAGGCTTTCGATGACGGTGGGGAAGTTGTAGCTTGCGGCGCCATCTGAGGTGAAGGTCGGCCTGTAGTCCTTCAGGCCAATAAATTCGTCTCCAGCACTGGGGAAGAATTGTTAGATTTGTTATGATTGTTATATTTGCTATAGCCACGTACAGATCACGCAGGGTCGTGGGCACTTAGAGGGGTTTGGAGACATGGCGGTTGATAAATATGAATGGTTGGCTGATGGTTGACTGTTGTTTAACACCACACTCAGCAATATTTCAGCTATATGACCGTGGTCTGTAAATCATCGAGTTTGGACTAAACAATGAACATCTACTCATGCAATTGGGATACGTTGACATGCACTGGGCAAGTCACCGGGCCTGACAACATTATCCGTTTAGTCGCCTCTAACGACCAACAAAGGTTACCGAGGACCTATATATATTGTTATCCGGGATCCCCATTGGTCAATTTGAGTGACAGCGTTACAAAAAGCTATCACTAATGTGTATCTCACTCACTTGTCATATAGAGTAATATCCGGGGTCCATACTTTTTCATAGGGGAGGACAAGTTGTGAGATGCCCCCGTACTCGCTGGCGTTCCAGGTCATCTGACAGTCATACCAGTTCTACAACAAACATGTTAGGATAAACACAAACATAAACCTATGACAGTAGATGATTCTACTTCACACTGGGACAAGGCTTGGTGTCCATGTGTTGTGTGTATAGAGTGTAGAAACCAGTCGCATCTCGAACAGTGATCGATCGCACAGGTAAAGACTCGAATTTTTAAAAAAGTAGCAAATAATCGAAAGAAAAAGAAATTTCGATTTAAGAAAACATTATGCTACCAAAGTGACACCATTTGGGTCTCGTATTAGGGTTCAAAAACTCAATACTTCCCGCCACGCTGGGACAAGGCATGTTTTTTGTGTGTATAAACCAACAATGAAAAAAACAAAAAAACAGGTAACAATGGGAAGTTCGTGGTAGATAAGGTTAACAGAAGAACCCCATATCAACCAGTAGCAGCAGTCCAGCAGCAGTACCTACCAATCGGATCCAGGCGTTGAGGGTCAGTATCTGGCTGGGTTCATTCTGGAACAGAGCCGAAGGTGTATCTATATTATGATGGCGACAGGGGATCCGAGCAGAGCATGTTTAAACAATGATGGTTCAGATTTGTGTTATCTTTCCCGTGGCAAGAGAGTTAACTGACTACAACAGTTCTGGAAATATGGAGTTATATTTTGGCTTGATTAGGGAGTCTAGGCCAATCCATATCGCGTATCGATATCGCAATCCGGTACATATTAAACAACATGGCTACTGTCGTGAAGATTTCGGGACTCGCAGAGCATGTGTGCCATCATTTGAATATCGACAGATATTTTTCAATTTTTTTTATGTTTCTAATCAAGGTGCGCAAGTGATTTATCACAATATAAAGTTTCTGATTATAGATCGGATCGTCTTGACTGGACGCCGCCATTTTGATTGAAGCAAATGCAAGTGATATGAGAGGTGGAATCTGATTGGTCAATCGGAGGGACGTAGAAGTGACATAACTCGTAATGGCCACTGATATCGATGGCGCTACGATCGAGCCACGAAATTCCAGTCTGGTTCGGCAAGTATGGAAACTGGACTGTTACAGTCGGTTACCCCCCTTGCCTCGCGAAGATAGGCTAGTGTATATCCTGTGATTACTGAACTGAGAATTGTCCTTACTTTAATTTTAGTGTAGTATAAAGTAGATATCAAGTAGAATTGGAACACGTTTGTGGCTTATGAATTTTATATTTTCTTGTAGATTTTAATAATTGCCATGTGCACCATAATCTCGGTCACCGGCCCATGCATGTATAACATCTTAACATTGGAAGTATCTCATACGCGTGCTCCGTGAAACCAAAACAGGTCGTTTACGTTTGGCATATATGAGGACAGGATTTCAGACGCTAGGACAGGACATGCATGCTTACCCTTTTCGTGAACACCTGGTGTGATCACTGACTTTCAGTGATCCATTCATTTAATTTCCACAACTATTTTGCCCTTTACGTACATTAGAAACCGTTTCAATGGATAATCGAGACTGGTTATTCTCTGTCATTGACGATTTATATTCGGATATCCCGATCAATGAACGCACAAAAGAACAAAGTAAATAAAAAGATTTGCTGCCCAACAAGACCCAACGTGGATTAGCTGTCTACTAACCAGCTCCATGATCTGTCTGATAGCGATGCCAACTTTGACCTCTATAGGAGCGTCCGCTCCACAGATTGGCCGCACTTCACTCTTGTAATGAGTAAACAGCTTGTCCAGTAGTGCTGTCTGGTTGCCATGGATACCTGTAACTGTAAAGAAAGGTGAATACTGATAATTTAATCGACGTAGTACTATATGAAAATATATCCACAAAATATTAATACAGATCGATAAAATATATGTTCGATGCCCGTAGATTTGTTTATACTCTGAGGATAGTTATATGACAAACCGCACAGTGATATGACTTACAATATAATCTTTCTGATTAAAACAAAGTTCACCATAAGCTTAATGTTATAAAACCGCAATCTGTTGTGTATTGTTAGACATAGCGTCAACGCCATGAACAACCAGTATCGATTGTCCGACGAAATAACGCATTAAGTTCAACATTAACCAAGGAAATAGGGTTGACGACAGGTTACATTATGTAAAGGATAAAAAACGAGAATCCTCCGGTGCGGCGACATACGTTTTTCTCTCGAAATTGTTGCTCTCAATTATAGAAAACAGTTCCAATCAGAATCAATTCTCGAGCTTAACGACACTAGTTTTAAACCGGCGACTTCCATACCAGACATTTGAAAAATATTTTGAAAACGTTCTCGATTTAAAATTTGAAAACTGAACAAAACTGAACGAAAGAACATTTTGGAATGGCCGAAATTGTATGGCAAGTCGGAATACCTTGTATTAACCTTTCCGCGAGGTTGCATGAATAGAAAACACACTCGGTCTAACACTTTCCCGATCTGAAAAGCGTAGCTCTGATTGATGGGACGACATCGGGTCTTTTTTGAACAATCAGCGTCACAGCATTCATTTTCTTAGTAAAGTTTATAAGGTTTTATGGAAGACACGTGGAGGAAATTTCCAAATGACGCATCAGTGACCAAAATGGTGACTGATACAATTTCCTATTTTGAAATGTACCATATGTTCCCGTGTTTGTTCAGGTAAACACTTGACTTGCCTTTACATGTGTTTGTGATCGGTGCAAGCTATACCACAGCTGGCAAAACGTAGATAAAGACAAGAGACGTTAGAAGACTACTACTTGGAAACGTACGCGTTATTTACGTTCTGTCTTAAACGTTCGCCAGACCCGTGTTGAAAATATGACCGGCAATGTAGCCTACAACAGTGTTTTACTCACCCAGGAGTCCCATGAATACTACCAATCCTACGTCAGCCATTTCACTTCACATACACTATGTCCCTGTGGGGATGTGTGTTCCGGTCCTACCAAGTGTTCAGATACAACTAATGACCACACAGATTGTGTCATACCTATAAGTAACGGATTCCAAGGGGCGTTACTGCTAATCATTTCACTGTAAGGTAGTATAACCAACCAAATGTGCAGCATAAATCCACCAATTATCCCTCGTTGTTATTGTACATTGTGTGTATAGGTGTTAATTGGTATACAATACGTACCCCCAGACGTGGCAGGGTTCAATACTAATTGAACAATACTCTGAAACAAAGGCATCACAATGGTCTCCGCAGCTACAGATACAGCTTGGGGGGTAATTCAACAATAGCTTCAAAAAGGTTCTGTCGGCAGCGTATTGTCCCATAACAATAAGTGTTGGTCTTTGTCGCAGGCAGTCGGACTGACTGATATAGAAGATTTAACGTGCGCTTTCCGACTGCAGCGTATTTCGCACACGGGCCTGGCCAGACCATTTAGTGTATTCCGAGAAGGGTGAAAGTGGTGTGTGCAACACAAGAGGGGGCTTTTAGGGGCTGCTTATATCGATTTTTGAAATTTTAAAATTTGGAATAAATGCCGAGGTGGATGGAGGAGGGAACTAAGGGAGCTGGGTGAGGTGGGTATTTGTATGTTTATTGGATTTTGGGTTGGTAGATTAATTAGTTTTTAGATGCGCTTAATTAGGCCTGTTTTGATTAGGAATACGCCTAGGGCCTTGAAGTTTTCTAGTTTATTTTGAGGGTTTAGTATTTCATCTAGAGTAGGAACCTTATTTAGATTGAGGTTGGTTTGTAGTGTGGTTCTGTGTGTTTGGTAGTGGGTGCAGTGGATGAGTGCGTGTTCTGTGGTTTCGGGTTGTTTGCAGTGGGGGCAGTTGCCTGTGGTGTGTCTTTTAAGTTGTTTTAGGTGGTTATTTAGGTTCGTGTGTCCTGTTTGGAGTTTTGTAATTAATCTGTCAATTTTTTTAGAGGGGTGAAGGATTTTAGGTTTGGCTAGTGGTTTTCTGAGCACTTTTTTGATTTGGCTATTTGAGTTTTGATATTGATTATGCCATTTTTTGGTTATTTTTTGTTTGTTTACACTTTTAATTTCTGATTTTGAGATGGGTAGGTTTAGGCTTATTTCTGGTATTTTGAGAGATAATTTAGCTGCTTTATCGGCGCTTTCGTTGCCGTAAATTCCTACGTGGGCGGGGATCCACAAGAAGGTTATTTGTTTGCCTGCTTTTGTTAGGTCGTTGGAGCTTTTAAGTATTTGGTTTATTAATTTAGGTCGTTTTTTGGTATTTTTGTTTTGGAGGGCTTGTAGTCCACTAAGCGAGTCAGTGAGAATTAGGATTTTTTTGTGGTTTTTTGATTGTTGGTTATGCAGGGCTGAGGCCATGCCCATAAGTTCGGCCGTGAATATAGATTGGTTGTTTGGGAGTCGGTAAGATTGTGTGGATATAACTGGTTGTGTGGTATGGACTCCGAAACCTGTGTGTTTGGAGATCGGGTCTGAAGATCCGTCAGTGTATATGTGACACCAATTTGGCCAATTTTCGTGTATGTATGCAAGTGTGGTTGTTTTAGCTATGTTTGGGTCGGTTTGTTTATTTATTTGGTTAGTTAGCGTTGTGTCTATTTGGGGTATTTTGAGTTTAGGGGTGAAGATATTTGATTTTTTGCAGTTTTGTTTAAGATTTTGAGTTTGGTGTTCATTGAGGTAGTTAGTTATTCTTTGGGATATTGGGGTGAGTAAGGGGTGTTTGCGAGCTAGAGCTTGGTTTCTTGGGCTAATGTTTTGGTTAATTAGGTTTTGGATGAGAGGGTTTGTTTGGGACGCGGCCCAGAAATTAAGGCTTAGATGTTCCCTGCGTAGATTTAGTGGCATTTCTCCTGTAAGGGCCTGAAGTGAGGTGTAGGAGGTGCCATGTTGGGTGCGTGTAATTAGTTTAAGGGCTTGGTATTGGATTGAGTCAAGTTTTTTAGATAGAGAGTGGTTTAGGGTATTGTATATGGCGCAGCCGTAGTCTAGTTTTGATCTAATTAGTGTTGTATATAGTGAGAGGAGGGTATCTTTGGATGCTCCCCAGTTAGAGCCGGTGAGACATCTTAATGTGTTAAGGTCTTTGCTGCATCTAGTTTTTAGGTTTTGGACGTGAGCCTCCCAGGTGAGGTGTTGATCGAAAATAAGTCCTAAGAATTTGGTTTGTTTTTGGAATTTGATTGTTTGGTTGTTTAGCTGGAGGATTGGGTAGGCAGCTTTCATGTTTTTATGTTTGAATACTACTCCTGTTGTTTTATCTGAGTTAAGGGAGAAGCCCCATTTGTCTGCCCATTGTTGTATTTTATTTAGAGATTTTTGGATTAAGTTTTCTGCCATTTTAATGCTTTTAGTGCGGATCCATAGGGCTCCATCATCCGCGAATTTTGAAGTGTTTAGTTTAGGGGATAAGCCCTCGAATAGATCATTTATCATTATATTGAAGAGGGTTGGGCTGAGAATGCTGCCCTGGGGAGTGCCATTTTCTAGGGGACACTGGTCCGATAGCGTATGGTCTATACCCACGGTAATTTTGCGATTGTTTAGGAAATCTTGGATGAAGTTTATTATTTGGCCTTTTAGTCCTATTTTTTTTAGTTTTTGTATTAGCCCGTGGTGCCATACCATATCGAAAGCTTTAGAGAAGTCGAGGAATATGCCTATGGTGTATTGCTTGTTTAGCTGTCCTGTTTTTATATCCTGTTCTAGTCGGGCAAGGTTATCGAGAGTTGATCGGCCAGGAGTGAAGCCGCTTTGGTCAGGGTTTATGATGTTGTTTTGGTCTAGGTAGTGCTGTAGCCTATTTTTAGTCATAAGTTCCATTATTTTGCAGAGATTTGAGGTTAGGGATATGGGCCTATAGGAGTTTGCCTGATCTGCTGGTTTATTTGGTTTAGGTATTGGGATTACTAGAGCTTCCTTCCATGAGGATGGGACCTGTCCGTTTAGGTAAACTAGGTTGTATAGTTTAAGTAAAGTTTGGAGTAGTTTGGTAGGTAAGTGTTTGATTATTTGGTAAGAGGTGAGGTCTAGGCCAGGGGCTGTTCCTTTTTTTCTATTGTTTAGTACGTGATTTAGTTCTTCTATGGTATAAGGTTGATTTATTTCTAGGTTGTCTTGTCTGATTTCTTTGGAGAATTTTATTTCTTTATTTAGTTTATCTTGGAATTTCTTACTGAAGTTACTGTTGCTACTAACTTTAGAGAAGTGTTTGGCTAGGTTGTTGGCCTTTTGGTTGGGGTTAGTTGAGTTGTTTATATTGGGGCTTTTTTTGTGCCGTTTGATGCCTCGGATGACGTGAATTTTGCGCCACACCTTCCTAGCGTCGGTGTGGTGGTTTAGCTCCTCACAGAATTTTTTCCAGTTTTTGGTTTTAGCAGTTTTAACTAGGTTTTGGACTTGGTGGTTTAGTTCATGAGCTGTTTTGAGATGAGAGGGGTCTCGTTTAGCTCTGTTGAAAGCTGATTTGCGTTTTAGTCTAGTTAGCTCTATTTCCTCATTCCACCAAGGGACAGTGGGTTTTCCTGGGTTGGATGATTTGAAGGGGATTGCGGATTTGGCTGCGTTGATTATGAAGTTAAGGCAGTCGGAACGAACTGGTGGTACTAATATTGTTGGATAAACTATCCCATGTTGATGGGTTTTTATAACGAATATAAAATAGCATAACGACTCAACTTAAAATAACAGCCGAATTAATGGGAATAGTAACATCCCTGCACAGCGATAAAATAAATAGACACCAAAAAACCCTAATCCTTTCAGACTCATTAAGTGGGCTCCAGGCCAATAAAAACAAAAAAGCGCCCAAAACTAGGACAACAGATAATTAAAAGCGCCAACCATCCACGTAAACTAGGTAAAGACATAGAAATAGTTTGGATCCCTGTCCACGTTGGAGTGTTTGGCAACGAACACGCAGACAAAGCAGCCAAACCATACCAAAATTAGAAGAAGTGAGCATCAACCTACCAATATAAAAAAACAAAGTTAAAAGTACACAAAGGAGAAAATCTTCAAAATAACTATCTGAAATCTGATTGCAAACTAAAACACCTGGTACAAAAGCCACTCCAAAAAAATCCCTCATAAAACAAAACAAAAACGACAGAGTAATAACTAAACTACAAACAGGCCACACTAAGTTAAACTCCCAACTACACCAAATTAAAAAACACCAAACCGGTAAATGCCCCCACTGCAACTTAAAAGAAACGCCTGAACACGTAATACTATACTGCACACATTACCAGCAACACAGAACAACACTCCAATCGACACTAAATTGTAACAATCAAATGACACTAGCAACGCTTCTAATCCCCCTAGATGACTTACAAACTTTTAAGCACTAGGCATATATCTCATCAAAACAGGCCTACTTGGCCGCATTTTAAAATAAAAGTACAACAAACAAGCTGCCAATAAACCCTAAAATTCCTGTTAGTCCCCCTCCACCTTTTGCATGGCATATTTCAGAACTCCAAATTTGTTCTCCAAATTAAGTAAGCAACCCTAAAAAGCCCCACCTAGGTTGCCTCACCTTTTCGGACATACCCTTTTCGACCAAACACCAAATGGCCTGGCGGACCCGTGCGCGAAATACGCATGTGTCGGAAGCGCACGTTAAATTCCTTATTTAAGTAAGTAACTTAAAACAAGAATTGCAGTTAGATCCGCTATCTGTCATAGATCTCCTAAAGCCAAGAGATGCAAAAGCGAAGGCCAAACTAACTCTATTTCTGAGAGATGGACAGCTACTCGAAGGTATATAAACAGAGCAGCCAAGGATAAAAAATGAAATTATATCAATATACTAAAATAGAAATCATATCAATACAAAAACAGAAATTATGTGAATACCAAACTCACAATAGATATGTGTACCCTACTCACGCACATCGGTCCCAAAGAGGGACAGGTCAGCCGAAATTGCTTAGGCAGAAGGCGACCTCTTAAACACTTAATGCAACAACAACAATCAATACGTAATATACTTAAACAGAAGTACAAGCCAAACTTGGATCAGTGAAGAAGCCTGGTGATGTGGACTACTTGAGTTATAAGTGCGTCTTACCGTTAACACAGTCATCTCAGACTTATAGGATACCAGTGTAAATACTCATTAATAAATAGAAAGTAAATGTACAATGTGTGATTACATCTTTGTACCACAGAAAAGTATTACTTCTCAAAAGTAATGAAGAATGAGAGAAATAAGCTCGGGAAACACATTTCGGTTCTAAATTAACATTCCTACTCCAGACTTCAGTTTATCCGAGGCGATCAGACCAAATTAACAAATTAAAGGGTCAAGTGTTGGGGGATTAGAAATCCTTAAGAGGGGTATAACGGTATATTGACCTTCGGGTAGACATCCTGAGCTTGAAATGACATAGATCAAATACAATTAAATAACAAAAGCCATTGAACTAATTAACGACAAGCGTCAGCGACATACAGAAAGGAATGCTGAGCACAACACCAAACTGCAAGTGATGTTTGCACTAGTAATCATTGTTTACATATAAAAGCGAAAACTGGCCTGTGGGTAAATATAACATTTATTGACAGAAAGTGTAAAATATGTAATGAACAGTGCGTGGGAGACTAAAACCAGGATGTATTGCTATTGACGTTGAATATCCTTGTTATAAGAATGAAACGAAATTGTACTCTTAGACAAATATTATTGTGTTAATCCTATTTGTTATAACTTTCAGATTTTACTAGCGCAGCCAGTAATGAGACGTGTATACTATCTATTTGTTAATTTTCAGTGATTCATTCATATCATTTTTACTGCTGTTTTGTATTTTACGCCCAATGGAATCTGTTTCGGCACATCGTTTTTTCCTCTGGCGTTGCCGTTATATATTAGTCTCATGTTGCTCTAGTGAACGTCGGTGTCTGTGTTGCATGTCCATGTAGTGTTTTTGTTGTATAACTGTGAGTGTTTTTGTGGAATATAGATTGGTTGGGAGAAAAAACATTTAAGTGACTTTGTAAAGAACGCTACCTAATACACCATCACCCAGGAAGATCGTCCACGTAGATGTTTAGCAATGAGGAGAATTGCAACAAAGGATTAAGCTCACGCTCAACTCGACAATCAGCAACCAGCACGAGCAGCACCCTCCCCAGAGAAATGGCGAATCTTATTTAGCAACTAAAGGACTAATCTATATCATAGTCCCTGAACCATATTATTCTCTTCTGTCCAGCCCTCCCTGTAATGCTATAACCTAAATGAGGCATGTCCAGATTTTCCGCAGGTTGTGAATCTCCCAACTTACTGGGATTTCTTTCAAAGATTGGCAAATCTCGTCGGGGATATCACGCTAACAATAAAGTCTTTGATAGGCATTTAGAAGTTGGAAGAACATAGATAGCTTTCATGGATAATAAATTCTTTTTATTCTTTTCAACGATCTTTCAGAGATAATCCATGCCCCTTCCTCAGGTGAATACTAAATAAGAACATAGAGTTAATATATATATGGTATTAAGTAGGATTGGGATAAAAATAATTCCACACTAAAAGGCCACAGGCCCATAGTACAATTCTATTTTCGGGAGTGGTTGCACATATGTTTAACAATTCATATTCTAAATAACATGGAATGATAAATGACCATTGGTAGATTTTAGGAGTAGAATTTTCAGTTGTTGACATGAACGATATATTTTTATGCTGAGTGGGATGTACATAAACAGGCAGTTCCATATAAATACTTCTTAGATAATCGTATTTTGGACAAACTAAAAGAAAATGAAACTCATCATCAATTACATTTAAATCACATTGCTCACAAATCCTCAATTCTCTGGCTATGTTTCTATGTCTGCCTACTTCGTCTATGAGTCTACGAGAGCTGCATCTAAATTATGCTGGAGTTATTTTAAATCAGTATTATTCTTTTAAAATTGATATAAAATAAAGAGTATTTAGGGGAAATATGTGTCTCAAAAGGTTTGTAATATTTGCATTTTTCTGAAATTAAAACCATTCTTGTAAATAGATATCCTTAAATCTTTGGCTTATAGATAATAAAAACGAATCTGGATCATTGGGTACACATTTATTATGCAAAAAAATAACATATCCATAGCCGCATTCATTTAATAAGGATTTTACATCATATACCCAATTGCGAATTCCATGTTTTTCATACAATAACATCATATTATAACTTTTTCTTTGTAATCTATCAATAGGCATTTAAGAATCTTGGACTAATACTTAAGAATTCTAACATATAAAAATATGTAAAGTGGTACACGTCCACATTCACTAAATACCTCAACACTCGATGGACAGCGTTTGACTCCAAAGAATCATTGACAAGCATATAGATTGACCAGTTCAATAGCTCTTTATTCACTATGCCCCAGACCTCTGCTCCATATAAACGAACAGGAGTAATTCTAAAAAAGGTTTTATATGAAAGATCAGTGAAAGATTTTTAAACTATGTAAGATACCGGTTGTCCGTTTAAGAGTGTGAGTGAGTTTGGTTTTACGACGCTTTTAGCAATATTCCAGCAATATCACGGCCGGGACACCAGAAATGGGCTTCACACATTGTACCCATGTCGGGAATCGAACCCGGGTCTTCGGTGTGACGAGCGAACGCTTTAACCACTAGGCTACCCGACCGCCCCTGTCAGTTTAAGAACCATTTACCCTTCTTGATAGTATACTAGTATTTCCCTTTCTAAAAACTAACACTTTCGTTTTTTCAGAGTTTTTTTTCAGATTTTGAAATTAGAACAGTCGAGCTGTAGCTTATCTATCAAATTCTGCAAACTTTTTATAGTACTAGAGAACATAGCTACATGTACATCGTCAGAAAAAAGCAACAAAAATATCTTAATAATATCTGGATGCAGCTGTATACCATCGGTACAGTTATCCTTAATTTGTGCAGAAAGTTTAAAAAAAAACAGAAAAGGAAAGGGCTAAGTATACAGCCTTGGTGTACACCAATGTTACAAGTAAAAACATCAGAATACATTCCACGGTTTCTCGCAAATGACTTAACATTTTGATAAATAATACATAATAATTTTACCATTTTGTTACTCACACCATTTGAAAGAAACAATGACCACATTATATTTCTTTTCTACTGCTCCACCTTTTTATTGCATGTATTTGTGCATATTCGCATTAAGTATAAAAAAATATTATCCGTGGGTGAGTTGCCTTGTCTAAAACCTGCTTTTCTTTTGAAATTTTGTTTAGTGAATCTGATCTTTATTACTCAAATATTTAAATCACCTATCGGCGGTACATGAGTACAAATAGAATATTGCAGTATATAGCATGAAAATGTATTATTTGAATTTCATATTAATGTGTTTTAAGAACTTAGATAATTTCCTCATGGTTAGATATTCTTGTTTTAGAACAGTTAACTGTATATTGAAAGGTAAGGCCATGTACAGTCGCAATCTTTTAAGAATGATTTACGTTCAATTAAAAGTATGGGCATTTAAAATAAAGAAAGTAATCCATCTCCAATAAATTTTGAATCGCAAAAAGTACACACCCTCTGTTCCCGAGGGAGGTTAGCCATTTTTCCAGTTTCTTTCGGGAGTCTATGTATGATCACTTGTTTTAAAATAAAGGATAGTTTTAGAGAAATCGTCTGAAACAAGAAAGTTATTTTCGAAAGCGAGTCCTTCATGACCTTAAAATATATACCTTTAGATGAATCTTTCACATCACTCGTCCATGATTGCAGAAACTGTTTTGCTAACGTTAGTTCAACTTTTGCGATATTCCAGTTTTTGGTATATGCATGGAGATTTTCAAATACATCAGGTAAACTGCATTTACAAGGAATAAATGTTACATGATTCAACCAAGGGAAGTCGTTACGTGCGTTATATAATCAAGTATAGAAGATGCAATTATTATGTTATATAATCAAGTATAGAAGGTGCAATTATAATGTTATATAATCAAATATAGAAGGTGCAATTATAATGTTATATAATCAAGTATAGAAGGCGCAATTATAATGTTATATAATCAAGTATAGAAGGTGCAATTATAATGCTATATAATCAAGTATGGAATATATAACATTATAATTGTACCTTCTAATTTACACTAATAGGTTACTATGCGTTTGGATAGTTTTAAGCTGAATAGGTTCTCTACCGAGGTCACTGTAAACCATAAAACTGGGGTGCTATTTCATAATCTAGTAGCTATTTTGAGAAACTTAAGGTTTACACGTTCTATCACGTCACATTACCCGCAACCGCATGTTTCACACCAGCATAGCAATATTGGTAAAACTAATTTATCAAATGTTGAGAGCAGTAGATCTACCAGTAGTTTGAAGTTCCTAGCACGTTTCAGGAGTGATAGTGAAGCTTTCACACCAAGTTCATTAATGTGCTTTACAGCAATATTTAGATGTCCATTTCGTTGTAATAGAGTTACTAAGTATGTATACGCATCTACGACCTATATTGTCTTATTAATGAAATAAATTGTTCCTTATAACTCGTTGCAGGCCCAATTCTAAAAAAACAGTAACTATGGTTCTATCAGAGTTTACATTCAGTTTCGGTATTTCGCAATATTTGTCAAAATGATCAATCGTATGTTGTAAATCTACATTGGTTTCTGCTGGACGAACGAAACCGTCCACGTACAAGATATCTAGAAGTTTAAGATACAGTGTTAGGTTATGAGTTACAGAGTTAAGTTGTATTACACCACAGAGGTTTTTGTCTTAAAAAAGGTGTCCAAGTCATTCAGAAAAATTGAAAACAGAAGTGGGGACAAATTTCCACCTTGCCTAACCCCAAACGTGCATGCGCAGAAATCTGATTTATCATTTTTAACCTATAACACATGCTTTTATATCGTTGTATTTGATATTTTGTATCAAAGTGAGTATTTTGTCATTTTCTAACGTTTCTTATTACATTGGGGCGGTGGGGTAGCCAAGTGGTTAAGCGTTGGCTTGTTGCTAAAAGCGGCGTAAAACAATACTCACTGACTCTTATTGCATTGCTTCATTTGATTGATAAGATTTTGAAGAATGAAAACATTGTCTACTGCAGAAAAACCCTTCCTGGCACCAGCCTGAACATATGGCATTAATTCATAGTGGTAATAAAATTTAGTTAAGCTTTCGTTTAGTATACGGGGGGCACGGGTGGCCCAGTCGTCTAAGGCGCCGCGATTCGCTGTGCAGAGTTGCGTCCCTTAGGCACGCCAGAAACCTATGATTGTGGGTTCGAATCCCGGTTCGCCCCGATTATGTTTCTAGGTTTGTCAGCACCATACCCGTGCTCGTGGGTTTCACCGAAGTGGTAAACGTCTGAGACCTGCATCATTCGGGCTTTCCTCCCACATTAAGCTGACACGCCGCGATATAACTGGAATACTGTTAAAAGCGGCGTTAAACCCAACTCACTCACTCACTCACTCGTTTAGTATACCAGTAAAATAATATACCAAATCAGCTCAAAATGGAAATTGGTCGATATGAGACGGGATCCGTAGGGTTACCATTTTTCTAAATAATGGGTTTAATAATACCAGTTATTCAGGAAATATTCCAGTTTCAAGTACAGCATTAAAGTACTCGATGCTAAAATGATGTCAATGTTGACGACGAATTGAATAAATGTTCATTCAGTATAAGGTCTGGTCCTGGCGTTTTATTTCGTTTTAGTTTCTGTAAGGCTGCCATGACTTCGTCTGATGTAATATCAGCATTAAGTATAATGTCGTCGTATTCTGGTATATCCATGTCAAAATATGGTTCTGCGTTATCTTCAACATGTTCAATACTATTTTCGTTTATATGCTAAAATTAAGCATGAAATGCTTTTAGTGGTACAGCGTTGTTATTGTCGTATGGTTGAGTTTTTAGCAATTTCCAATATTGCTTTGATGATACATTGATGATACATTCTGAAATTTTTGTAGTGTCAAGCCCAATGTGCACAGTTTCTGTCTTGATGTATTTATTCAGTCTTTTTATAGTCTTTCCTGGCTTTACTTAAAAGAGATTTGTTGGCTTCGATCTTGTTTACCTGGTAATGTTTTGGTATTTTTAAAAAGAAAGTGTTTATGTTTGCTCTTACATTCATGGCCAAACCAAGGTTTTTCTACAACGGCGCCAGCTGTTACTGCGTGTAGTGATCTTGACCTTATTCTGAACATTCTCGAATCATTTCCGCGCAGATTCAAACAGCACGTGCCTGATCGCCTGGGCCACTTCATTCATTGCCTCCACAGGATTGCCTTGACTTCCCGCAGTGACCTAGCTTTAAGACTCAAAGTGTTTACATCATAAGCTGCAATGTTCCTCATGGATTCATCGGTCTTATAAGTCATCAGATTTGCCTGGTTTACTTTCGGAATCGTCTGTAATAGTGTAGGTAAGTTTAGTATCCGGCTCTACTCTTGGAGACTTGTCGTTTAATACATTCAGGTTAAATTGAACTGGGCTGTGTACATCTGACAACGAAGGGCAAAAATCTGAAGAAACTACATAATCTATTGTGCTTCCACCTTTGCGAGTAGTTTTACCGTGAAATCTATCTGGACCAAATCTGTCATTACAAATGAATAGATTGTGACTACGCATAATTCAATCATTCTAAATCCATAATTATTTTGTTTACCAGTTTGGGAATTCAAAGTCCTAGTTCAGTTCTGACCTCATATCATCATCATCATCATCATCATCATCATCATCATCATCATCATCATCAAGGTCTTACTTGTCAATTATGTGGTTATAAAAATTTGGTTATACATTGAAATCCCCAGTCAGTATTATTATATCTCTGTTTAATGATATATATCAAATTTGAACATGTCATCGTTTGAGAATCTAGAACATTCTTGGGGTAGGTATGCTACTTCTAAGTACATATCATGGTTCAGGTCAAACATACTCCTGCTATTTTCACCCACAATACTGTTTCATTGTCATAGTCAAGTCACATATTGACAAATCTCTTACTGTTAAAGCTATTCCACCTGAACCTCTGTCGAAGGATTTTCAAGGAAGAAAAATATTGACGGAAATATATTGTATAACCACTGATTTTAATGTCATCTAGCGGTTCAGTTTTCGTTGTTGCAACCCTATAATATCATATTTCTCAATGAACTCGATATTGGATAGTCTTGTCTTTTTCTGAGTCCATAAAAATTTAAACTCACACATTTATAGGGTTCTTGATCTGCTCTATCTGTTCTGATGTCCTTAGAGTCAGTCTGGTCTCTCCAACCCCCACCGACCTCCCCCCTACAACACTGAGGGTCTGTGTGTCAGAGTACTGGTCGTGGGGTCGGGATTGTCCCTGTAAGGGGGTGGAGTAGGCACTGGGTGTCAGAGTACTGGTCGTGGGGTCGGGATTGTCCCTGTAAGGGGGTGGAGTAGGCACTAGGTGTCAGAGTACTGGTCGTGGGGTCGGGATTGTCCCTGTAAGGGGTTGGAGTAGGCACTGGGTGTCAGAGTACTGGTCGTGGGGTCGGGATTGTCCCTGTAAGGGGGTGGAGTAGGCACTGGGTGTCAGAGTACTGGTCGTGGGGTCGGGATTGTCCCTGTAAGGGGGTGGAGTAGGCACTGGGTGTCAGAGTACTGGTCGTGGGGTCGGGATTGTCCCTGTAAGGGGGTGGAGTAGGCACTGGGTGTCAGAGTACTGGTCGTGGGGTCGGGATTGTCCCTGTAAGGGGTTGAGTAGGCACTGGGTGTCAGAGTACTGGTCGTGGGGTCGGGATTGTCCCTGTAAGGGGGTTGAGTAGGCACTGGGTGTCAGAGTACTGGTCGTGGGGTCGGGATTGTCCCTGTAAGGGGGTGGAGTAGGCACTGGGTGTCAGAGTACTGGTCGTGGGGTCGGGATTGTCCCTGTAAGGGGGTTGAGTAGGCACTGGGTGTCAGAGTACTGGTCGTGGGGTCGGGATTGTCCCTGTAAGGGGGTGGAGTAGGCACTGGGTGTCAGAGTACTGGTCGTGGGGTCGGGATTGTCCCTGTAAGGGGGTGGAGTAGGCACTGGGTGTCAGAGTATTGGTCGTGGGGTCGGGAGGGACCCTGTAAGGGGGTGGAGTAGGCACTGGGTGTCAGAGTATTGGTCGTGGGGTGGGGAGGGACCCCGTAACGCGATTGAGTAGGCACTGGGTGTCAGAGTATTGGTCGTGGGGTGGGGAGGGACCCCGTAACGCGATTGAGTAGGCACTGGGTGTCAGAGTACTGGTCGTGGGGTGGGGAGGGACCCCGTAACGCGATTGAGTAGGCACTGGGTGTCAGAGTACTGGTCGTGGGGTGGGGAGGGACCCCGTAACGCGATTGAGTAGGCACTGGGTGTCAGAGTACTGGTCGTGGGGTGGGGAGGGACCCCGTAACGCGATTGAGTAGGCACTGGGTGTCAGAGTACTGGTCGTGGGGTGGGGAGGGACCCCGTAACGCGATTGAGTAGGCACTGGGTGTCAGAGTACTGGTCGTAGGGTCGGGAGGGACCCTGTAAGGGGGTGGAGTAGGCACTGGGTAATGGGAATTGTCTACATAGAACTTGTCCACCACAATGTCAGCGCTGTTTACGGCAAACTTGGGTTGCCGAAGATCTATTCTACCCCGGATCTTCACGGGGTCCTAAGATGTTTAACTTTCCAAAGATCGACCTTGGTTTTCTAGTTCCTCTTCTTGTCTGCCCGATCATGTCCTAGGGTCCATTTTAAATACTTCCGCTGTATTCTCAGGTTCCTGAGCAGAGTCTTAATCGCTTCTCCCAGTGAATATTACGTTACCTCGCATAGATCTGCAGAGTTCACCTACCATATACTCTTTCATCTGTAGCCTTTTGGTGTCCACCTACTGGTGTCTGAAGCGTCTGTACATCCTTCTGAAGATATTTCTTGTCAACAAGCTACTTACCAAACTTACCACTGACAAACTCCATACCAGATTCAGTTACCAAAACCATCTCCTTAAGAGTATCTAACTCTGCAATATTAGACTCAAGTCCAGACTTTAACATGGATGTCAAGAATGGTTTTCTCTATCGTGTCAAGTTTTGTAAGTTCAATTTTAGTTCATGCTCCATGTTTTGAAGTAAATGGATAACTGTGTTCATATTGGGGTCACTTGTTTTCTGTAGCATTGTTTAGGATTCTGACAGGGTTAGATGGTGGTCCTAGCGATGGGGAGGCGCCTGCTTGGCTACATATAGTGACATCATGGCTTCTCTCACCGCGGCTCCGATGTGTCGATGTGACGTTGCGATCGGGGTATCAGGAATACTCCCGCCAGGATGGTTTTCGGGTGTGTTAGATGGTTTCTTCTTCTTCGAACGGGGTTCATGGGTTGGTGTTTTCTTTTCAGACTTCATTTTGTTATTTACAGTGAAGGTTAAAAAGTGAAAAGATCACACTTCACAACACTACCGTGTTGCCGTGACGTCATTGATAATAGCAACAAATATTTTGGTAAAACACTCAGAAGGGTAATTCCTCAATATTTGTTTGCATCTGTACATAAACCACATTTGTGTAGTGGAATAATCACACTCTCTTTTTGAGAAATAAGACGTTTCTAACATCATATTAATTCAAAGAGCACACATTGAACCCGTAGGCATACTGAAGCGTAGTCGAATTGGCGTGGTGGCAATATGAGAATAACCCACAGTTCTTAACCGTTATGGGTGCCAGACTATATCTTTGTCCATCTTCCCGAAGCAAGAGAGTTAACTGACTTTAAAAGTCCAGTTTCCACCCTTGCCGAACTAGGCTGGAATTCTTAGGCTCGATCGTAGCGCCACCAGTGGCTATTACGAGTTATGCCTCTCCTATGGACCGATCAGATTCCACCTCTCGTATCACTCGCATGTTTTAAACAAAATGGCGGCGCCCCGTCAAGACGATCTGATCAAGATCTATATTGTGATAAAACGGATCTTACATCGCGAAGTGCATCAAATCACGTGAGCACCTTAATTAAAACATGAAAAGATATGGAAAATATTTGTGACACCAAGTTGGCGGTGCACATGTTTTGCAAATCCTGCAATCGACCGACATCTACATGACAGTTTACGAACCGAATTTCGGTTTCGTTGCGCGATTTTGATTGGACCATGCATAGACTCGTTAGTCCAGCCAAAATCTAACTCCATAATACCAGCAAAACATGTGCACCGCCAACTTGGTGTCACAAATATTTTCCATATCTTTTCATGTTTTAATTAAGGTGCTCACGTGATTTGATTCACTTCGCGATGTAAGATCCGTTTTATCACAATATAGATCTTGATCAGATCGTCTTGACGGGGCGCCGCCATTTTGTTTAAAACAAATGCGAGTGATACGAGAGGTGGAATCTGATCGGTCCATAGGAGAGGCATAACTCGTAATAGCCACTGGTGGCGCTACGATCGAGCCTAAGAATTCCAGCCTAGTCCGACAAGGGTGGAAACTGGAATTTTTAAGTCAGATAACTCTCTTGCCTCGGGAAGATGATCATTTTCTTTCTCTGTGTACACTTCACAGATATTTAATTTCGGCATGAAATAGGTCCCCGATTCTCAGTATTGAACAGGGTGTATGGTGTTTTTTTTATAGTTGGTGGATAAAGCCAGAAAGAATGAAAGGCTACAGTGAAGAAACAATTTGAGACATCAAATACAGTACTCGCCCATTATTGATAACATCCCCATAACACAATACAATAATGACGCATTTGAGACACCATCCCACGTGGTATAACCCAATACAGTAATGACGCATTTGAGACACCACCCCATGTGGTATAACCCGATACAATAATGACGCATTTGAGACACCACCCCATGTGGTATAACCCAATACAATAATGACGCATTTGAGACACCATCCCACGTGGTATAACCCAATACAGTAATGACGCATTTGAGACACCACCCCATGTGGTATAACCCAATACAATAATGACGCATTTGAGACACCACCCTGCGTGTTATAACCCAATACAATAATGACGCATTTGAGACACCATCCCACGTGGTATAACCCAATACAGTAATGACGCATTTGAGACACCACCCAATGTGGTATAACCCGATACAATAATGACGCATTTGAGACACCACCCCATGTGGTATAACCCAATACAATAATGACGCATTTGAGACACCATCCCACGTGGTATAACCCAATACAATAATGACGCATTTGAGACACCACCCCATGTGGTATAACCCGATACAATAATGACGCATTTGAGACACCATCCCACGTGGTATAACCCAATACAATAATGACGCATTTGAGACACCATCTCACGTGGTATAACCCAATACAATAATGACGCATTTGAGACACCACCCCATGTGGTATAACCCAATACAATAATGACGCATTTGAGACACCACCCCATGTGGTATAACCCAATACAATAATGACGCATTTGAGACACCATCCCACGTGGTATAACCCAATACAGTAATGACGCATTTGAGACACCACCCCATGTGGTATAACCCGATACAATAATGACGCATTTGAGACACCATCCCACGTGGTATAACCCAATACAATAATGACGCATTTGAGACACCATCCCACGTGGTATAACCCAATACAATAATGACGCATTTGAGACACCACCCCATGTGGTATAACCCGATACAATAATGACGCATTTGAGACACCACCCCATGTGGTATAACCCAATACAATAATGACGCATTTGAGACACCATCCCACGTGGTATAACCCAATACAATAATGACACATTTCAGACACCATCCCACGCGTTGTAACCCAATACAATAATGACGCATTTGAGACACCACCCCATGTGGTATAACCCGATACAATAATGACACATTTGAGACACCATCCCACGTGGTATAACCCAATACAGTAATGACGCATTTGAGACACCATCCCACGCGTTATAACCCAATACAATAATGACGCATTTGAGACACCACCCCATGTGGTATAACCCGATACAATAATGACGCATTTGAGACACCACCCTGCGTGTTATAACCCAATACAATAATGACACATTTGAGACACCGCTCCACGTGTTATAACCCAATACAACAATGACGAATTTGAGACCCGGCCCAAGGTGTTATAACCCAATACAATAATGATGCATTTGAGACACTGCTCCACGTGTTGTAACCCAATCCAATAATGACGCATTTGAGACACCGCCCAACGTGGTATAACTCAATACAACAAGAACGCACTTGAGACACCATCCCGCGTGTTTTAACGCAATACAATGTTGATGTGTTTCAGGCACTAACATAGGTGTTACAAACCAATACACTAATGACTGAGTCGAAGGTAACTGAAGTTGAAGGCAAACTGAAATATTTCTATTCCTTCAAATGTACAATACTGTGGTCTTGTGTGTATCCAGATTTACACCAACGAACGATCGAGCTGATGGAGGTTCGGCCGAATAGAATGCCGTTCGAAGGATACCAATCTCAATATCTCGGCCCAAACATTTCTTTCGTAGTTCACTCAGCATAATTGATAAATGCTACTAAGTTTGATGACTCGAGGTCAGGAGGGATCCCTTTTTGAGAAAGAAGTTCCGGATCGCAAGTTTTTTCTGCAGTTATTGTGGAATATCTTTCACAATTTTGTCAGAATCGCGGAAAATAGGATACCACACACAATTATTACAGAAACTGTTGAAAGAATGGCCTCAGAGTTTTGTGCATTTTTTAGACTCGTGTTGATATATTTCATATCAAAAGACATTTGGGTGAGATTCTCTGTTTATCAGAACAAAGATATTTGTATTTTTCTCCACATTCTGCTACACAGGAGGGTTCAGTCGTTCCGGAATCATATGACGTCATCCACTGCAACATTGGCAGCCCTTAATAATGTTATTCAAGTCATTCAAGCATAGCTTTGTTTTTCTGTTAATTTATGTTTCAAGACGTCTAGCAGTAAATGACTACCCAAAGGGCGCTGTGTCTGGTCTGGACATACACAGGAGGAAACACACCGGGGAACAACGCCTCTCCTTATATCAGGACCCGTGAAGATTCTACCCGGGTAGAATAGGTCTTAAGCAACCCATACTTGCCGTAAAAGACGACTATGCTTGTCGTAAAAGGCGACTAACGGGGTCGGGTGGTCAGGCTCGCTGACTTGGTTGATACATGGCATCGATCCCAATTGCGTGGATCGATGTTCATGATATTAATCACTGGATTGTCTGGTCCAGACTCGATTATTTACATACCGCCGTCATATAGCTGGAATATTGCTGAGTGCGGCGTTAAACAACAAACCAACCAACCAACCTTATCTCAGCCTCGGATCAATAAGTTATTCACCGAGAGCGGTTTACGGAATCCTGGCCACGTGAAGATTGTGTTGTTACTGTACCATATCACTTTAAACCACCTCGCTGCTATTTTCCTATTTTCATTCCTGTGTTATGGACACTTTCTTATGTTAAATACTAGTAACAGTATGAAACTGATGTATGGTCGCAAGTCCCCTGTACCCCAAAACAACTCCCAAAGCAGCATGAAGATACGATCCGCACTGAACAGTGAACAAGCTCTCTCACACACACTGGTAGCGTTCTTATCTCCCCTTCAATAACCTATGGTCGATAGGTGTCGCTGTTTAAGTGACTGTAATACAGTAAATATGGCGTAATAACAAAACTTCCTGTTTAGGGGGGGTGGTATTTCACCGTAGAAGTTTTGTCGTATTCAGGTACAAGAAAGCATATAGCGTGCAATTCAGTTGTCTATTGCAATATGCACTCAAATAACTGCTAGGAAAATATGAATATATTTCGAGGCATATTACGCCATATGCACAATGTACTGGGCGACATACTTGGTACCGCTACCGGGCCAGCACACGGCAAGTTCATTAATTTCTCCCTTCTTGTACAAAATCGATTAGCAGGCATGATAAGTTATCTATATCTTTTTCTTCCCTTTAATCAAGCTCATGTGCCTCTGTAGCCAGTCATCTGGTAGTTACCATTTAGATAAACTCACTTGTTCATGGGATGTCTACAGTGTGTATTGTCGTGGGTATATGAAGGGCGCTGCTTGCAAAACTATCACATACTGAATCAGATAAAATAGATTATGTACCAGGATTGTTAACATACAGTTGATGCAACAACACTACGGCAGCCGGGGGGGGGGGGGGGGGGGGGGGGGGCAAGTGATACTTGGACAAATATTTGCGCCCACCCCCTGTCAAAAAAAGTTAACTACGCCTTGGTATACAGGTTGCAGTTGCAGAAAGTGATGATGTCAGAATATTCCTGGATATCAAATGCCAAAGATGATATATGATCACAAAATATGAATACACATACCATATATAATCATACAACAGTTAGTTTATGCACACGTGTCTTCATAATCGTGCTAACGTTCATATACACCCTTAGACAAGTTATTGCACAATGTTGTTAATTGTGTCTATGGATATAAGGTATATTACTTATGGAATATGGTACACAGATTGTACTTATAGTAACAATAAGAATATTTCCACACATAGTATTCCAACTCTTCAATCTCTTCCAAGTCCATATGAGGGCAATAGGTCGCCTCGTGGTTATAGCGTTCGCTCGTAATGCCGAACGACTGGGTTCGATTCCCTTCATGGGACAATGTGTGAAGCCCATTTCTGGCGTCCCCCGCCGTGATATTGCTGGAATATTGATTAAAGCGGCGTAAACCCAGACTCACTCTCCCAAGCCCATATGTTAAAACTTGCATCGTGAACAACGGGAGATTGTACGCGATATCACAAGTGGTAAACCAGAAATGGCGTTCACACAGTGAACTCATCGGAAATGAAAGCAGGATATCCTCGATGGTCAGTGACAGAAGCGTCCGTAACAAGAGCGGAAACACTTGAGTATGCACAGTCTTCAAAGTCGCTATACTTCAAGGCTGTCACTTGTATGCCATATATACATTCAGCATGTCACATTTCAATTATGAATGTTATATGTGTAATAATCTTTTCTTACTATTTTTGTTTTTACATTGGAAATGGTTTCTCTTTCCCTCGAACCTGCATCGTAAATGTCTTGAGTAAAATCGATACAGGACGAGGATGGTGTGTGGAAGAATATATGCAAGCAATGTTATAAAGGAAATATATAACATTGTCAGAGCCTGTCCTCTGTCTGTGTGTGTGTGTGTGTGTGTGTGTGTGTGTGTGTGTGTGTGTGTGTGTGTGTGTGTGTGTGTGTGTGTGTGTGTGTTTGTGTGTGTGATACTGAGATACTATGAATACCCCAACCTAGCGGCACAGTATACACAGTATACTGACTCCAGTCCTTGTTTTAGCTCCAGACAGGGTAACAACAAGTACCATTTTTTAACGTCTTTTGGTATGACGCGGCCGGGGATCAAACCCCAGCCCTTCTGCTCTCCGGGCGGACGCTCTACTACTAGACTACGGAGGCGGTCTTCCTAGTCGGAACCTCATAGTCGGAACCACTTGGGAAAATGGCACTGGTACTGAAATAGCCCCCCTCTACTCGGAGCATGTCTGTTTAAAGTACGGATCGGGTGGTTGACGCTGGAGTGGGATGATGGAACATAATACCTATCGATGAAAGTTTCTTTACATTATGTAACCGCAACGACATAGGTGACGAATGCCATTATTTACTTCTGTGTGACGATTTTAACAGATGGAATTTTAGAAGAAAAATAATTACAGCACCATCACAAGCGTGTGTGGTTCCAAAGTGATCACAGAACAGAACTTTATTCCACTCAAGACTATGTACGTAGTATGCTGAGGTTAGCAGAGTAGCATATTTGTTTTTGATGTCGACTGTTTCACATTTGTTAAAATTATTCTACTGAAATTAGAGTTTCATTCCATTTGCTTTGAAACACTTATTCTTTGGGGTTGCAATAAGCATGGCACACACACACACACACACACACACACACACACACACACACACACACACACTAGCATATGATGTATCATTAACATACATGTATGTCACATATTTCATGGGCGTTTACTTTTTAGCTGATTAATCATTTGTTGGAATATTGAATATGACTCATACACCTCTGGTCCTTTATGGAGTTTTAATATTTATGGTCGAAATGATATTTTATATTGATCGGTACGATCGGTACGAAAACGACTGGATAAGCCTATGTCATAATGAAACGCCATCAACACGTTTATGACAGGAACGAATGCGTTAAACTGTAAACCATTTTATGAGTACGAACATCTTCTGAAAGTGGCGTCGAGAAGCTAGTGATGAAAGCTGTTTCATGACGAATGGAGTGTGCCTTTTACAGTAGCGCATATTGTTATACGTCCTTATAGTTCTTCATAATTAATATTAATTCGAAAAACTAAACTGGTATGTTCAGATAAGCACTCTATGTGATACTGCATCCATACCTACGGTGCCAAGAGGAAAGTTGTTTCTGAATGCATTTCCTTCTAGGTATGTCATATACTTTCATTGAATTGTTATTTTCAGATAAGCAGTCATGCCCAAGCAACCCTGTGCAGATGGGTAGCTGTGAACCATACACTACTCTCTACCACGCTGTGCTCATATACGATAAGGATGACGTAGACGACGTCTTGACACTACAAACACGTCTAAACAATATAGTTCTCCGTCACGATATATCCGCGAAGGTGGCACTGCTGGATGACATAGAAGCCGACGGAGGAACGGAAATCGCATCATTCGATGCGTGTTTCAAACAATGTGTTTTATTCTTTTTATACATAACGAAACCATTTATGCAAAACCGCTATGATAAATGGAAGCACGAAGTGGCACTGACTAATTCCTTGGCACGTGGATCTGATATAGACCGTGAACCTTTTGTTATTCCGATTTTCACGGACAATAAAGATACAGTAGGTTATCTTAGAGATAAACCTACGCTTACAGCTGTATCTGGCATCACATATCGCGGCTGTGAATGGAATCGGGGCGTGGAAAGAAGCTTCCGCAAAAACCTGGAGAAGGCACAAGAAAGACGGCATGTCAAACTAAATGGGACTCCAGTGGATCAACTAGACTAACATCTAGTCTCTGAAATGAACATATCGTACATAAAAAAACAATCTTAATAAAAATATAATAAAAAGGAGCCCAGTGACTCTCTTCATTTTCTGCAGTGATCTAGACTTGCCAAACATTATAGACTTGCATGGGCTGTATTTGATATATATTTGTATCAGGGTCTGTAAGACAGACTATGGATCAACCAGACTGACAACTTCTTTGATGGACATTTAGAAGTTGGAGTACTAAGTAAGGATAAGAATTTATGGATGAACAACTTCTTTATTACAATTAAGAGCAACGTTTCGGTGTAGGTTCTAACACCGTTATCAAGCAAGTGACAGACTGACAGTTGATGCAGTGTTCCATTAACACATCACACGATCAGTTGTTCCTGTTTGGACAATGACGTGTGACTTCTAACAAAGGTGGTGTGGTACTCACTGTGAATATTTCCTAGGGAGCTGACGATGAAGTACGAAGGTACCCTAATCCATCAACAGTAGCAGGAAGTATTGCCGCGCGCGCTTCGGCGTCATGTAACGTGGCGTGGAGTTGCATTACATAAACGAGAAACTTTCTTTCGTCAACATTAAGTATTCTTATGTGATACATAAATCATAATAAACGTGTATGTATATATGAATTTTTATTCTTCATAATAAATGCATTTGTAAATATTATAGTACGGGTTTTTTTATCTGTGAAGTTATAATAATAGATGTCAATGCGTCAGTAATTCCAATTGATACATACACCAGGTGTTGAACCCGGGAAGATTCCGGGGTAGAATAGGTCTTCAGCAACCAATGCTTGCCGTAAAAGATGACTATGCTTGTCGTAAAAGGCGACTAACGGGATCGGGTGGTCAGGCTCGCTGACATGGTTGATGCATGTCATCGATCCCAATTGCGTGGATCGATGCGCATGATGTCAATCACTGGATTGTCTGGTCCAGACTCGATTATTTACAGACCGCCGTCATATAGCTGGAATATTGCTGAGTGCGGCGTTAAACAACAAACAAACAAACAAACAAACCAGGTGTTAATGTTTAAGTTGAAATAACTTGTAAATATCCTAAATATAATACTATTAATCTCGGTGCACACAAATCACGTTATGATGACATCTTATTCTATTTTTACTTGCTCAAAATGGCAGTATGATAACTCATACATATAGATAAAAGGTTACCAAATATTGTCAAATAATTTCTATAAGCTCAATATGTATTCCACATTAATGAGCTAGTGTGTGTTGAGTACAGTTAACCAATATGTCCAAAGTATCTATAAAACCTTGGTGCCAGAGAATAATCATTCTCGATTGTCTGACGAATCGGATTTCATTTGGCGTTTAGTTAAGGGCAAAATTTTAGTGAAATTATATAAATGGATCACTAAAAGTCAATGATGACCCAATGTGTCCATGAAAAACACCATCCTTGCATGTGCTTAAAGTTGACTGAGGGGCAAAAGAAACTATACATCTAGGTTGATTTTATTATATGTTTGATTTTCAATTGACCAGCGATATAATAATCCAAAACAATTAACTGTATTGAGGCTTAATCTGCACTCAAATAATCCTTAAAAAGGTTTTATTCTTATACATATGTTTGATTTAAAACTTGTGGGGACATTTGGTTGCGAATTCATTTTTTACCCTAGACTTTATTGAACCAATTTATTTTTACACAAATTTGCCCAGCCACAAATTACATTTTACCAACTGTTGCAGGAATGGGTGATGGTTAACGAAGCATAATTATATACAACAACTGTTCAATTCATAATCAATTCATCATTCTTGATTGCTACACAGCTCGTTTCAATACTCTATATATTACATTGAATTATATTTCGGTTTTATGTCATGGACCTTCAATTGGAGTCAAAAGAAACGAAATGAATATCCGTTACTTCTAAAACATTTTTGTTGTCACTCGTTCTCCATATTCTCCGTGGGAAACACCCACGAAGAACACTTCTTTCCTGTGGCCAACAAACTGATATTAAACTGTGTGGACGTGGACGTGTTGCATGTAACACATGTCATATTTGTGATAACACTTTCTTAGCAAAGTACAGATTCTCGTACTTTTGGGGGGTTGAATAGCGTCCGGGATTCGAACCCACACTTGCCAGAGTGAGGCACCTAATCACCAGCACACAAAGTCAGCGATCTAACCCACTCAGCCACCGAGGCTCCCTCAAAAATGAAAGTCCGACAACTGGTAGTCTAGATCACGTACTTTGAGTACCCCTCCGACTGGTAATCGCCAGCACACAAAGTCAGCGATCTAACGATGTGCTGGCGATTAGGTGCCTCACTCTTGCAAGTGTGGGTTCGAATCCCGGACGGGACTAAACCCCTCCCACAAAAAAAAAGTACGAGAATCTGTACTTTACTAAGAAAGTGTTATCCCAAATATAACATGTGTTACATTTGACCACTTTCTAAATGGCATTGTGTATTGATAGACGTGTTGCATGACTATCTCTACCTACGTCCCTTCCGTAGTTTCACGTCAAACGACAAGCACAGAGAGCTGTAATTAACTGAGTTTAACAGGAAACATGGAACACCTCCAAAATAAGAATTGATATGTAACAAACAGGTTGCGATCACTGATTTATACAGTGGGCGTCCAATGGTACGGGCATCTTTTATACTGTACACAGTGTGTATTTCATAGATATCCGTGTTCTCCAACACGCTTCAACGTAGGCCAGGGATAAGGAAAGGCCCCGACTGAATTAAACTCAGGTCGGTACAATGACTGCTGGTTATTGTTAAGTAGAGTACGAGAGAAGACCGACGCTCAGTGGTGACGTACATGATTGGTGTGTCGTCGACTGCGTGGATCGTCGTCCTCTGATTTCTATTTTCCGGTTTGATCATAATTCAGTGTTGATAAATCACAACTAATGTTTTATTTGTCAAACGAGAAATGAGAGCATACCTGAGATACAAGAATGGCTATGATTGACATTAAGGGTAAATTATGGGTACATGGGTGAGGTGAAATGGGGTTTAACGTCGCGTTCAAGATTATTGCACTTCTCTAGCCACGTTCATGCACGTGTGTGTATCTATTGTACTAGTCCGAACTAATGTCGATTTTTATGGTGCTAGCCCACAAAGATACCATGCCGCAGTTTAACATGAATACCCGCACACATTCAGTACAGACTCCGAACTTGCCAGTCCTTCTTTGCCCCTTAATGCAGAGCGCCAGGCAGGGTAACAACAAAGACCATATCTTAACATCTTTCGGTATGACGCTGCCTGGGAGCGAACCCCGGACCTTCCGCTCTCCGGGCAGACTCGTGGGTACATAAGCGAAGGAGGAAACAATAACGGCATCAAGATAGTACGTATGTGTGAGTTGAATTTAACACGGTTAAAGTATTTCAGTCAGTTGATGTAATTTCGAATAGGTTCCCTACCGAGAGACCCGTGAAGATCCGGGTGGAATGGGTCTTCAGCGATCCATGCCTGCTGTCAAAGGAGACTAAGCTTTTCGTAAAAGGCGACTCACGGGATCGGGTGGTCAGGCTCGCTGACTTGGTTGAAGCATGTCGTCGTGTCCCAATTGCGTGGATCGATGCTCATTATCTCAATCACTGGATTGCGTGGTCCTGACTTGATTATTTACAGACCGCCGTTATATAGCTGGAATATTGCCGAGTGTGGTGTTTAATAATAAACAAACAAACAAAACAAAACAAACTGTCAATGTCGAACTAACGTAAAAGGAACGTCAACAGTTTGTGTTCGGACCAGACACATACGATAAAGCGAGGCAATTAAAGGGGAAGTAACTCTTGTGTGACAATAGTTCCGTCAAAGTGTAATGTTCCTTGCAGTGAAAATCTAGTGTTATGTTCACAGTAATGAAAATATCACTTTTCTCAACTTCACAAACTCAGTCTTTCACACTGAAGTACATAATAAAACATTGCATTCGTGTTCATGCCGTGTGCCTAAATTTTGGTATTTCCCTCTAGCTCGGGAAATACTGGAATTTAGACACTCGTATCGTAAACATAGTATGACATGAACACATATAATATTCTCTATATTTCCGTAACCTGTAACAAAATGTGCTATTCGGCTTGTCCCGGAATAACATGAAAGTTATCAAACCCGTCATTTATGGCAGAGGCCATATCGGAAAATGGTCTCTGGTCGTGGGTACTATGGAACTGATGAACAACCCATACAGATCGAGACTGGAATATCGAATCAAGATAGTACAGCCTAGACTCCCCCTTTTATGAGCAATCTAAAAGATTATTGGTTTGACATATGGTATGGGATAATAAGTTCAATATTTCATACTTAAACCGTGTGAGAAATTTAGACTATGAATATTTATTTTGCAGGGTTGTTGTTTTTTCTCCGCAAGAATTAACCGGATCCTCACTTTTTCTTTTATAAAACGTCCGCTGTGGTCTTGTCAGTGTTTCGCAATTGTAAACAAAGTCATGACTCAGATGACATGACTCAGATGCTGTTTTATTTCCGACGGAATTTCCCTTTCGGTTCAATCCGATCTAAATTTACTTCCCCTATGTCCGGTATAGTTTTGGTTCTTCAAGCTCTTGGCCAGCGCGTGACACCTTCCTTACACACTTCCGTAACATTGTATAGAGCTCCGTGAACGACTATCACTACGAGGAGCTTGGGTTAAATCAAGGGTAGGTTACTCTCAGCCTCGTGTTGGAATCGGGAAGTCCCCGATGTATGACACGATTTAGCACATTCTGTAATTTGTTTTATTTAAAAGAGGAATCGCTTGTCCTAATAAGAAACAAGAGGACATCGAACGTGTTATCTGACAACCAATCCTTTTCATGCCATGGAAGACGCTGCCAATATGACAGAGGTGAGACGCAGAACTTCATTCATAGTCAATTTGAAACCGAAAGTATTCTGAACTTCGGATCAAAGTCTGGCATTCCCCTTTTGTAACTAACCCACACAGTTGTGCCATGACTCTGCCAGTGGCTCACGTGTCTTCCTCGTTCCTTCAAAATCCGGTAGTAAGGTATTTATAAACAAATTTAGTAATTAAGATGTTCTGTTTAATGTCAATATGATAGTAGATCTGCTGGTACCCGTTGACAATCAGATCACCGACGATGCAATTTGTTTATTAGGTGTCGTTCTTATGCTAATTAACCTGCCACCTAAGCTTAATTAGAATCAAACTTGTTTGTTGTTGTCTTTGTTACCAGTTAAGGTCTAATGATAGTTAATACTAATAAGACCCTAATATACAAGTTGTATTTGAAGAGGAAAATACAACACACTCACACACACACACACACACACACACACACATGGATGGAAGAGGAAAATACCACACACACACACACACACACACACACACACACGGATGGAAGAGGAAAATACCACACACACACACACACACGGATGGAAGAGCAATACATAGCAGTCTATCATATCTGAAAGTTGATAATATTGTGAAAAGGTGACCCCGCGACATAATGTAACATTTGTCATGTTAGGCTCCTGGTAGGGACTGAAATAGTGCTGTACAACAACTAGGGGCACAGTTGTCTAAGTTGACGTTATTCGCTGTCCAGATATCTATGGTCGTAGGTTTCAATCCTGGGTTGTTGGGATTATGTTTCTAAGTTTGTCATAACAATACAATACACACATGGTAAACGTGATCGAAGACTGGCATCACTTCAAGCTTAAATGCCACATTAACCTGACACACCATCATATATAAACTGAAATACTGTTTAAATCTGAGTTAGACCCAACACCCTGAATCACTCATACACTGTTAAAGAACTTGTGTCAAAACTCGGGAAACAAACGCCATATTTAGTTAAACTCTCCTACATATTTTGTGGTATGAGTCTCCCCCACCATGGCCATAGGGGATTCCCCTACAGAATAGAAACTCAGCCCTGCATTCTGTGCCTGTTGTGTTAGCTGATGCATGAAGATGGGGCATGATGTTGCACTTTGAGTGAAAATGTTACATAATGAAAGTAAGACTAATGGTCTCTCACCATGTACTCACTCAGCATGTACCGTGGGCGACTGAATGTTATTTTATGTAGCTCATGCTATCAACCACTGTTTGGCCTGGCCTGGCCCCAAATGGATTACAGTGGTCCCTCGATACAACGCTACCAATGGGGTCCAAATAATTGGTGGGCGTTATAGACGATGAGCCGTTTAACCGAGGCCAGGGGCGCGGGAGCGCGCTCGGCAAATCTCAAATCATCAATATGTGTTTATCTCACGTCACGTCAAAATAGTATATATTTTTATGGACCTAGATCTACCTGTAATATCATTCATTTATTAAATCTGTCACATTTCACAACGTCTGGAATATGTATTCCATTTCAATTTATCATTTTTTATCGATAAATTAAAAAATTATTCACTATTTCCCGTGATGTTATTGAAAATAAAATTCTTGGACACACATTTCGACAACGGGTCCGCATCAAACATGTCAAAAAGCAAAATAAAGACGTTTTAAGCAAATCTTTAAATATATTATACAAAGTGATAAAAAAAAATCAACAAAAATATATCTAAAAGTAATCAAACTTGCATCTAAGTTATTATTTCCATCGTTTCGTGCGATCGCGTGTAATGTAAGTCAAATGACATCTCGTCTTTCTTCGCCTTGAATTCTCGGCTCGGACACAACGTTTAATGCAAAAATATATGCAGAAAAATCTTTGTCACAGCTCCTAACCTAGCACGATACATTCACAAAGTTCCATATTTTAATATATATCGTGATTTCCTGCTTAAAACGTTCAGAATAACACGATTTAACAAAAATCTTTCGCCAACTTCTGAAATTTATCAATCATGAGCTTGGTATCACAGCTATAATTTGATTGGCTGCCTGAGGTCACGTGCTCAAAATTGAACAATCACGAAACTTGTAGCAGATTTCGGCAAGAAAGCGTCATTAGAAAAAAATTTTAATCCAATGAAATCGCTTGTTATAACTACGGAAAAAAAACAGGCGATGTTACGAAAGCGCGATTACGAAATTTCTCTCGGCTAATTTACTGTACCATTTTACCAGTAGTTAAACATGTAGACAGTGATAGTAATTTCCAATATTACTTGCCTCCGGACAAGTTAAAATAAGTGATTTTGTTGCCCAACCTCATATTTCTACCTGCCCTGGGAGTCGGGAAAGGGCAAATTTCCACCCCTGAGAGGCATTGATTGGTCATGTTGCTTAAAATACAAAAAGCGAGAGTTTTGACCAGCACTATGCGCATTCATACACATTTATACAAATATAGATACACATTCAAGCCAGATTAATTGGTTTGATACGGTTACTTGATCCGAATCAAAAGGAATGACCGCCGTGTTGTGACAGCAACTACATGTGAGTTGACAGTGTCGCCTCAAATTGGATTGCCAACTAATTAAGAATATAAACTTCGCTTGTGGTTCTCTTTTATTGCATGCATGCGCTTCTAAGATCAAAGGATGTATAGTGTGAAAAGTTAACTAGTTGAACAATCGTATTTCCGGGACTTGCCGCGGATGTTTTCAAACAGATTATTAGAACTCCATTCAGCGATAAACGGTTGATTATGCAATGAGAAGCGTTATGTGCAAATGAACAATGAACAACGAACAACAATACAATTATGTCTGTGTAAAACTCTCAGTATTAAAAGTGTACATAAATTTTGGGAGCCATGCCTTACCGCGCGTAGTAACCGAGGTAGCGCTTTATCGAAGAGCACAATAGCGAGGGATCACAGTATTACCAATCTCCTAAAATCACTACCGCTAAACAAATTGATACAGGTCACCCTTGACTGGCAGACTTGATACAGGTAACACTTGTCTAGTGGACTTGATACAGGTCACCCTTGACTAGTGGACTCTTTGCACGTAACACTTGTCTAGTGGACTTGATACAGGTAACACTTGTCTAGTGGACTTGATACAGGTAACACTTGTCTAGTGGACTTGATACAGGTAACACTTGACTAGTGGACTCTTTGTAGGTAATCCTTGACTGGTGGATTTGATACATGTCACCCTTGACTAATTGTTGCTGAACAAAGTGTCTGACAACGTTTTTAATGCCACAGATGCAGGCTTGAGGAGGAATGGTTGTGCACCATGTCCAGGCTGCCGAGCATTGTGACAACCGACAGCGAACCAACAGATTCCCCCCAGTCATCTTCGGGCTCCGTGGGGTCAGGGACACAGCCTCCAAGCATGTCTGGGTCATCACCACCACCGCGGGGTGGCCAGGGCGCCAGGAAGAAGATACCTCCTGATATACGTAAGCAGGGATAATTCTAGGATGGGGCTTTATGCTTTTAGCCCCTAAATTTGAAAAAAGGCCCACTTTTTCAAATACAATGGGGCATTTTAACATTGGGCTGTATGGGTTAGTGTGGGTGTACCCGGAATAAATTAAATTTTCACATAAAGGGCCCATTTCAGAAACTAGGATCCATTTTGTTAAGAAATGGAGACTTTTTGTCTTTTTTAATGGCTCTGTCATCAGTCAACACAGTTTCATGCGCTGAGGTAGTCCTGCGCCATGACCTGTGGAATTTTAATTATTTATATACAGATATAGATATATGTAGATATGGATATATATTTATGGATATTTTTGTACTAAAACCCTAGGCAAGTCTAGATTAAACTAAACCAAGTCTAGTTTCCTTGATATGAAAACAGCAGAATAGGAAAGATTCTTTTGAAGAAAATCTTTTTACAATTATTTTGAAGAAATGTTTTCCTAGACTTAGTGTTTGCCTAGCACTGAGGTCACCAGTGTCAAACATGGTTGTTGTTCTTCTTGTTTATATGGTGAACTTATTGAGAGCTTATTTATCACTTATGTGGAAAACGGTGAGGATCTGTTGGTAAATCATGATCTTAAGTTTGTTAACCAAATACGTCACATCATTCATGTCCATGACCAGATAGCTGGAAATGTTTCATAAAATACCAGGAACAAATCATAGCCAGTGATTACTGGATGTCTAATGTATACAAAAACATCTGAGATATGTTTTCATTGTTTTCCCAGGCTCGGTGGACAGCGGATATTGCGAAACAAGCCCTGCTCAACGCGTTGTTTCAGATGCTGTACCATCTATGGAACCAGTAAGCATGGAAACCATGAACCTCCAGCCGTCTGGAGGGAGCTCAGTAGACCTCCCTGCCTCTACCATGGACACAGTCAGTCACATCAGAGACCATCTGGTACACCAAATCCAGAAGTCAGTGGGTGGGAAAGGAAAGAAGGAAGACTCCTCCTCAATGACCCTTGCTTCTATTCCAAGCTCCTCCTCTCCCTCATCCTGCTCATCCTCCAGTGGTGCCCAGGATGTGACGGAGGAGGACATTCAGAAGCTCCTGAATGAAATGCCACCTGACATGAGGGTTGATTTCCAAGATGCCATGGTGCTGTACTGTGAAGAGGATAGGGACAGAGTTATGGACTTTGTTGATCATTTCAAAGAAATTAGCTTATTTGGCGTTGACACGCCGAAGATTGTATTAAATGATGAGATTGCCATATCAATTGGATCAAAGTTCAAGGCATTAGAGTTCGGCATTGATAGATGCACTTACGTTTTCCTCTATATAACAGATTTGTTTTGTCGTGATTCTTGGTCTGAATATTCTAGTGAGACTTGTTTAATGGAAGCTATTCATAATCCTGACAAAAAATGGTGTGTTGTGCCAGTGTTCACAGAACCAAAGCGAAAAGCTAGTTTCCGAATCCCTCCAAGTCTTAATTCATTGAAGGGAATTCAGTACTGGACAAATGACAAGTTTTTCAGAGATTCAGTGCAAAAACTTTTAGAGGAGAAGTTGTACATTAGGAAAAAAAATGAAAGACAGTTGACAAGAGAAAGAAAAGAATGGGTGACAAAATATAGAATAGAAAAATATGAGGATGAAGTACAAGAACAGAAGGAAAATCTTGCTCGACAGAAACGTGAAAATGATGCAAGGATAGCAAGGGAGAACAAGATGGCGGAGATGAAAAGATTAGAAAGGGAGGAGCAGCTGCAACATGATTTGGAGTTGAATCGTCTGAAGAGTCAGTCACAGAGCGACATGCAGAGTATGTTGCAACAGTTTGCTCAGAAGTTTAATGTTTCACCGAACTTAAAATCTACTGAATCTAGAAGTGAGGAAAGCGTTATACCCCCTCCTGATGTTACACCAAATGAATTCATGCAGTGGCTGAGACATATGTCGGGGCAATCATCAGAGCATCTGCAGTCTGTTGGTAGTCATACAGACTCAAATACACAAGCTACATCATCGATGCCAAGATCTGCCTCTGATCATATTGGCTTGTCTTCAAGGGCAAGTAGAGATAGATGCGGGATGCGTGGGCTGCAGGAGACGAGTGTGGACCCACCTGGAGGTGATGAGGGCAGTACTGGCTTCAGCGTCCTTCCAGGAAACAGGAAGAATACTGGTTCCGCAGGTGTTGCTAAGTTCTTTAGCCTTCCTAACCGGCCTGCACATGGAGATAGTGATACTTCACAAGCAAAAAGTTTGCCTCCTGAAGCATCTATTGATGATCTAGAAGAAGACTTCAAGTCTATAGGTCCTGGGTCGCTTAATCCAGATTACTCATACCAGGATTCACGCCGGGGAGGACACACTCCATCCCAGAGACCACGAGGCAGAGATGCCCCATCTGGTTCTTCAAGGTCACAGTTGGTTAGAGAGGCTGTTCCTCAGACACCGGATCAAGACAGTTTAGGTTCAGACTGTGGGCAAGGTGATCCATCCGTGTTGACAGGAGGTAAGCCTGCAAAAAACGTTCACTACCACTACCATTATTATGGTGATCCAGAGGACAAGAAGAGTTCATCAGCTGAGAAGAAAGAGCCAGTTCCTGTTAACATAGTTGGGGCCACGGTTGTTCAGATAGGGAATGACAACACGGTGAAGTTGCTAGGGGGGCAGGTGGTGACAGGTGCTGAGGAATTCGCGGTGGACAGTGAGGAAGAAGATGAGGATCTTCCAACGCTTCCAAAGGAACCAGGAGGGTAAGGGCCAATGAATGCTGTTGTCACGATTTTCAATTTTTCAATTTATAATTTTTAGTTATATGTTCATCATGTTCAAAGTTGTACAAGGTAGTTAGTCTGCAGGTTTGCACAACTTCCATGCAGATCTCCCCACAACAGTAGTGTTTTCTAGGAGCAGATTTACATCCCAGATGCATCTTTTGCAAACACAACTGGCATATACAGTAAACTACAGTTGTAACGAACTCAAAGGGACCAGTAATTTTAGTTTCTTATAACTGTAGTTTGTTATAAACATATATACAGCAAATATACAGAAAATGGTTGGGACCAAAAAAACAGTTTGTTATATCCGCCAGTTCATTATAAGCGTGTTCGTTATAAACGTAGTTAACTGTATGTGGGATTTATCACATGTGTTTTTTAATTTGGGTTATATCAATCATGTCTTAGTTAATTGGTATTTGCCAAGCCTTTAGCGAGGCAAATACGAATTAACAGGGCCTATTGCCATGAATTTGTTTATCCATCTTTTCCAGTGGGCCTGCGCTGTCAGCAGTTTCAGGAAGTCAGCCGCCATCCACCATATACCAAGACAACAACCCATCAGTGGCTCCTCATCACTCACGCACAGTACAGCTGCCCTCCAGGACACCTGAACCAGCTGGCACAGGAATCTCACACGCACCAGCTGCAGCAGCCCCATCTCAACATGTGGCGGCTAGAAATGTGGATGTGCAACCAAGAACACAACCCATTGCACCTGTTTCAAGAAATGTGCCTAGAGTAGCTCCACATCTGCCTCCGAACCCATCAACAGCAGGAGCACCACCGGTGACGTCTTCAGGGCCGGTGGAGGCAGGGTTTGGGGACATGCCCAGTGCGCAGAGACACACCAGTTCATCCCTGTCTGCGCTGCAAGCTCAGCCGTCTGCTCCAGTGAGGCCTGTAGGAGTTGCAGCCCTGATGTCCCGGGGTGTTGATGGCAGGAGGGACGGAGACAGGGGGGACTGTGCACAGGAGAACATTGCAGCAGTTAGAGAACCAGCTGTAACAGCACTGCAGAATGTGGGAACACCACCACAAGAACATTTAGAAATGGCGACGGAAAGTGTAGAAACTTTACCAAGTGAGGATGAAGACCCAATTACAGAGCAGACACTAGCGAAACAACGAGCTCTTGAAAGTGTGAGTAGTTGGGGATCTTAGTGAACAGTTATACTTGTAGCAGGGTTCTGACAAACTATTGTAATATTTGAACAGAGTTCCATTTATATTACCGTATTCGACGTAATAAGCGCCCCGCTCTAATAAACGCCCACGGCGATATTTGCAAATATATTGGCTAGTGAACAATCCCAATCAGCACCCCTTTCCGATTGATCAATGTACACAGAACTTATTTATTGGCGTATAATACGCACTCGTGTGTTATATTCACCCTTAATTATGGGCAATTAAATTCTGGAAAAATATATCTGTTGTATGTAAACATTTCAGGCTGTCAGCTTAAACCACGAAATTTACGATCTTCCAACTCTGTTTTTTTTTACCCAAAATAATATTCTAATAAAAGACCCCTATTTCTACTTTTGAGAGCGCCCTGGGCGCTTATTACGTCGAATACGGTAAATAAGTTGTGACATTTGTTTGACATTGGGAAGGGACCTGTAACACAACAGTAATGAAAATGATTAATTGCCTTAAGGTTACTTCATGCATACCCTTTTCTTTCATCAGAAAAGTGGAATGAAAAATTGAAATCAACAGTGAAACCTCATCAGTGTGGAATCTTTTCTTTGGCTAAAAAAGATAATAGTCTTGTTTCTCAGGCGCCGCCCACATCGTAATAAAGTCTGCCGCATTTTTTTTTACAAAACCCTAATACTTAAAAACAATGTGATCCAATATAACATGCAGTTACTTCCCCTTTCATGTGTTCTGGTAATGGCAGCAATAGGAGTTTGTATGCTTGTTTATGTAGGGAAGCTCTGTTCAAGGTTGATGCTACGCAACTGTTAATTTGGTTACATAGTCGTTTGAACAGCAAAAAAACTATAAACCACCGCCCAGCCGTACTATATTTTCAAATGTCATTGCCTGAGAACCAATTCATTTATTTTTTTAAGACTTGTGGATGATTACTTTAAGATGTCTGCATATATACACAGAGGGAATTACTAGGTAACCATGGTAACATGGGGATTCTGGGTTAGAATTGGTCCTCAGCAACCTATTTTGGTCATAAGAGGTAACTTAATGGATCTGGTGGTCATGCTCGCTGACTTGGTTCGTTGTGTGTCAGTGTACCATGACAACGTGGATCGAGACTCAATGGGTCAATCAAAAGCAATATTGACCTCATATGAAGCCTGTAATTGTACAATGCTGATGTTTGTCAAACGTCCTGGAGAGCTCAAACAACCCGACCTGTTGGGCCAAGGGTGTCCTAGTGGTAATTAGTGATATATAATTAAATTTTCATTGTGTTCATTGTAGTTTCTGCATTCTGATTAGATGACAGGGTCATGTGTTATTGCTTTTGTTTCCAAGTAAATGTTAAAAATTACGCCACGCCCACGGAAGCAGACTACTTTTATAACTACGGAAAGTCGGGGAATCCCAATATTACAGTCATGGGAATTCCCTTTCTGCTCACATGTATAGTCATGCACAGAATGTTTAGCTAAATTCATGCATATTCATTGTCCAAACTACCCTTGGAGACCCAAGGCTGAGAAGATTGAAACAACAAACATGCAGGCCCGATCGCCTGTTTCTTTTTTTCGACTACGCGGACCTTGCTTGACAACGGTATAAGGATCTATACCGAAACGTCGCTTTTTACAGTATTAAAGAAGTTGTTATCCATAAAATTGTGTCTATCTTGTCATCCACCAACTTCTAAGTAATGCCTATCAAACAAGTTACGCAGATTCATACAGTTTGCACATCGGTTTTTCGATTCATACCTCAATGAACCAAGAAAGAATCCACAGTCAATTCTTTAGTATTAAATATGACATTGCTTCTGTTAATTATGGTAATCACATCTGTTAGTCCTAACATTTGCAGGAAAACAAGGTAGTGTTTGGACATTTTGCACAAACTTCCCACAGGACCACCAAGCATTGTTACCCTTAGGCCTAAGATGTTTTAAATTATTCCTGGTAACCAGTTGGTAACTGAAGTTGGTCATGTTTATTGCAAGATTCCTAAGTTGTTTAATAGGCATTTCCTAGAAGTTGACTGATGACAAAGTAGACACAATTTATGGATAATAACTTCTATATTTACTGTAATGGCGACCTCAGTATTGATCCACATTCGCTGCCACAACAACCGCCATCTAACATCAGATCCAGGGGCGGTCGGGTAGCCTAGTGGTTAAAGCGTTCGCTCGTCACACCGAAGACCCGGGTTCGAATCCCGACATGGGTACAATGTGTGAAGCCCATTTCTGGTGTCCCCCGCTGTGATATTGCTGGAATATTGCTAAAAGCAGCGTAAAACCATACTCACTCACTCACTCACTCACTAACATCAGATCCAATTGTTTTTTGCAGGAGGTGGACTGAAGTAGACTTAAATGGACATATTGTGGCTGTTTCATATGGCAGACAATGAAGACAATGCAGCGGTCAGTCAGTGTAGACAATGAAGACAATGCAGTGGTCAGTCATTGCAGACAATGAAGACAATGCAGTGGTCAGTCAGTGCAGACAATGAAGACAATGCAGCGCACAGTCAGTGCAGACAATGAAGACAATGCAGTGGTCAGTCAGTGCAGACAATGAAGACAATGCAGTGGTCACTCAGTGCAGACAATGAAGACAATGCAGTGGTCAGTCAGTGAAGACAATGAAGACAATGCAGTGGTCACTCAGTGCAGACAATGAAGACAATGCAGTGGTCAGTCAGTGCAGACAATGCAGCGGTCAAGACAGTGCAGACAATTGTCAGTGACAATCAGTCAGTGCAGTGTGTTGGAGGAGGTATTGTTTCCGAGCATCTGGCCACAGATTACCTCACGTCATGTAGAGTATGTCCGGCGTGAATCACGGAGACAGCCACCATAATACTGCAGTGGTAGAAACCAATTCATTGTAGTCACCTAAGAACACAAGTCACCTAAGAACACCTTCAATGTACCTTAACCATTATAACCATTATTAATTATGGTAGGGGCATAATGTCCAGAATCTTTAAGTGGCATTTAGAAGCTGTAGTATTGAAGGAAGACAGGATTGACATATGGATGCCAATTATATGTTTTCAAAATATGTTGATACAGGTGCTTGTACCTTCATGAAGCAAGTTACCTGCACCTAGTTAGGACACAACTGAACAGCAACACTGTCTCCGGAGATTGGGCCTCCTAACTTGCCTGCCATATTGAATATGTCATGTTTGCCGATTTCTCAGCCATTGTTTTCTGTACCATCCAAATTTTTGTTCTCCTAGACCGAACAGAATTTTACTAGACACTGGCTTTGGAGTAGACATGCAAGTGGCTTAAGTCGCAGACTGTGAAAGTCATATGTAGCCACTTTGTTTAAGGCTAAGAAATATAATAGTGTTGGTTCACTGGCACTGCTCTCATCATCATAAAGTCTGTTGCATGTTTCGTTTTTATTTCCATTTTAAAAAGAATCAAGAAATCTCAATACTTAAAAACAGTGCGATCTAAAGTAGCACACAGTTACTTCCCTTTACATGCCCACTGCTTTAGTGCTCATCTCGTGTGATGGTCATGGCGGCAATAGGAGTTTGTATGCTTGTTCATGTAGGGAGGCCCTTTCCCAGGTTGATGGTACACCACTGTTAATTTGGTTACATACTAGTTTGAACAACCCAAAAAACACCTCCCGCTGCACTAGTTTCAAAAGTCATTGCCTGAGAACCAATTCTTTTATTGTTTTAAGCCTATCGTGACTAGTTGATGAATGGAGCTGCTATGTTGATGGATGACCGCCAAGTGTATGGGGGAAAGGGATTACCCTGATAAGTGATGTCACTCTCTAACATAAGTAGTAGCAGAATGTCACGAGCGATTGGGAATGTCGAGCTGAGTTTTGTCCTGTTAATACCATTGGTTTTAATCCTTCAACACCATGTCCAAATTTTGCTTTCATTTCTCATCTACCAGGAGGCAGTAGTATGAGGATTTGCCCACGAGGGAGGGACATGTCTGCCACACACTGACATCTGGTCATTATCTTCACTTGCAGAAAACTGATGCCTTGGCTACCAGGTGCTTAGCTATATATTGCTTATTTAATTTATGGTACAATAAACTAACACAGCTATCAGCTTGGGGGATGCTTGGATTATTCCATATTGTGTTGTGGATTTTATTTGCCACATTTAGAAGAATGCTTCGAGTCAAGGACATGCAGAATTAATATGATGCCTGTTGAGACAATCTGTCCTATTATGTGGACTCAATTTTTGTTTGTTGCCGTGGCAACCTTGCTAAAAATGCATCATGCAACAGATATCTTGCTCCCTTAAGGGTTTTAGATAGAACTGTAGAAGTTGTCTTAGTAGAAGCAAGGACACATCAGTGACTGCTGCTGTTTGTTTGTTTTTACCATATGTCATAATACGTATGTGATATTTCCTCAAACCCTGTAGAGGAACACCCTTGCATCAAAATACTGTGTGCTCAATGGGCAGTATTAAGTATTTCATAAATATGTTTATCTTGTGTATTAGAACTCCTAAGTCTGGCGATGATTTAAACAAATACAGCGCAGATATTGACTGTATTCTGTGGTTGTTGACTGGAAGCTGACATGTTGAAGTCTGAGACACCAACATACATTGTTTTGAGGTATGAAATATTTGAAAGAGTTTTTCATGTCTAACGGTTCTGTTTGCTGTTGTTGTTTGTTGAATGGCACATGGACGTGATATCCTAAATCGGTTGATGTTTGGGCTGAATCTTTCTTCGGTTTCTTTTGGCGATCTAGTATTCATGATCCCGCAATACACACAATTCAGAGACTAAAGAAAGTTTACTTCCGGTGGTTGATGTGTTTCTTCCACGGTGATGAAAATGTTGAAGTGTACCGGTAATTGTGCTTTTAACACACTGAGGCCTGTCTTGTACAGCGGCACATTCGTTGTTGATGTAGATGATGTGCTCTGCTGGTCAACACTCAATATATTGAGTGAACAAGTGAGTTGATTAATTGCATCAGCACTTTTCAGCTATGAGGCATCTCTGAATATTACTACTCAAAAGAATTCAAAGAACTCGTAGGAGGCGACTAACGCGATTGGGTGGTCAGGCTCGCTGACTTGGTTGATGCATGTCATCGATCCTCATTGCATGGATCAATGCTCATGATGTCAATTACTGGATTGTCTGGTCCAGATTTGATTATGTACAGTCCGCCGTCATATAGCTGGAATATTGCTGAGTGCGGCGTTAAACATCAAACCAACCCAACCAATCAAAGAACAACCGACTTCTTCATATGACTAAAGTTACTCTGTTATGATCGGTTGTTCATAACCTCTTTTCAGTAGTATGTTATGAACTCCATTAGAAGCACTGAAAGATGAGAACTGTTATTGTTGTTGATTGTTGTTGGGATTAATAGCCTTCATAAGGCCAGGATGTATGACATCGTTGATTCTGAAAGCTGTCTGACAGATCAGAGAAAGAAAGATGTCTGTGATATTTGACGGAGGATGCCCATTAGTTGTTGTAGCTACGTGTTGTAACAATCAATCAGTTTGTGATTAAGGTCCTGGCATCTTGGTGCTGATGTGTGTCTCAAGACTTATGTGTATGTGAGTGTGTGAATCAGGGTTTAACTCTGCTGGTTTGAGTAGTGGAAACAGCTTGGGAAACCAAAGCCTGTGTGGCCAATCCCGACTATAGGGATCATGACCCAACCCGCGTCCTCCAACTTCCTCAAGACTCTGAGAGAGGCAATGGAGGGATAGTGTAGGCAAACATAACTTACCAGCTCATTGATAATGCAACCACTGGTAGAGCTTGTAGTTCTGGAACTGGACTGACGTATGCTGTGAGGTTTTTTATTGATGCCACCGACAGATCAGTCCAGATGAAGGGTGTCCCAAATTGATTTTATGCACTTGAACATTTCTGGATGGAGAGTATTTCAGTTGTATCAGGGCTGCCATCTTGGTGTGAGAGGAATGTTTAGAGGGATGCAAGTCAGACATTTTCCACTTTGGTGAAACTCACTAGCACAGACATGCTGACAGATCAAGAATAATATTTTGGAATCTCAGACCAAGTAGATTCTGGTTCCTAAGGGACTCCACTCTTCATAGTAAATTGTGACATACTAGAAAATTAGACCCAGTGCTCACTGTCTTATGTTGATTATGTAATGAAGAAATTGACCGAATCTGTTGATTCTGGAAGTAGAATGAGCGATCGAAGGGACGAGTTGTTTCAACTTCCAGTGATTTCTCAGATTTAAACCATGTTATGGTGGATATACAATGACCTATAGTTGTGAGGTGAGGTGAAATGGGGTTTAACCTCGCGTCCAAGATTATCGCACTTATATAGCGACGTTCCTATAGTTGTGTAATTTTACTTGTTAAAGGCCAGGGGGGCAGTCCGGTAGCCTAGTGGTTAAAGCGGTAGCTCGTCACGCCGAAGACCCAGGTTTCGATTCCCGACATGGGTACAATGAGTGAAGCCCATTTCTGGTGTCCCCCGAGGGGTGATTGCTGGAATATTGCTAAAAGCAGCATAAAACCACTCACTCTAGAGAACGTAAAAGGCATTCGAAAATTGCAGATAATTACAAAAATACAAAGAGGTGATGGTAAAGAATGGAAGAAGGACGGACTAGGTGTAACATGACAATCACAGGACATGATGGCGGTGTTGTAAGGGCACAACCAACCTTTAAGACGGAACGATTGCGTGATATTGCTGGAATATTGCTAAAAACGTTGTAAGACCAAACTTACTCACCTTCTGTTAATGGCCAGTGAATTCCTGGCTCAGAATAAACTGCAATGACAATAGCGTGATGCCATCCTGATAATTTGGAAAGCATTAACACATTATGAGCTGTCGGCAAACAGTCCAGTGGTCACTTGCACAAAGCAATCTTAGCGCTAAGATCATCTTAAGCCTATGTTAAAGTATGGGAATTACAATCATCTTAGCGCTAAGATCACTTTGTGCAAGTGGGTCCAGATGTGTCCACACATTGCATATACATGATGACCTTCAGACTGTTTTTGCTCAGTTTACTTTTCCTGACCATGATGACATGCCTGCAGAATGATCTCAGTACTTTCATTGTCACATCCTAGCAGAAATGTGGAACATTCATTTATATTTGCATGAACATTTCCTAGACCTGATATTATTTTGAGTGAAAATATGAGTAAGTGTTTGGAATCCATTGGCACCCATGGTGGTATGCGATATTTGAATATTCGTTCATCCACTGCCGACCAACTGTGAGGGCTTGTGTGAGTGAGGGATGTTCCTCTTTTTTCCATGACACACAAGTTGAGTTCTGTTTATACACCTGGAAAAACACCACCCCTCCTATATTTTCATATATATCCCAAACTTCCTGGATGTATGTCTAGGAAATAACTATATAACACTGATCTCATGTCCAAGATACCACAGATACCGGTGAACTGTTGGTACATGGTCACGTTGTGTCCCCCAAGGTCGCGAGTGATGGATGACATTGTATGACTTAAAAAACAGAGCAGGGTAGACATTTGACTTCTGCATACCCGATTTTGGTTTTTGTATGTATGTCACAATATAAACAAAAGCAAATGAGTCAGAAAATATAAACACAATGCGATTTTGAGAAATGGTGATTTTTATGTGGAAATTTATAGAAATTGGTTCTGAACTATTTTCCAATTATTAAGAAAAGATACTTAGTTGTATCTTTTTGTGACAATCTGCTGCCATCAGTGAAAGTGATGTGCCATGTTTGTGGAGTTGAGTTTATGCAGCCTCCATCAGGAGTTTGGCCATTCATGTCTGTCTGTGTCGAACCTATGAACATCACTGTAAACTTATATTTGAACACCTTAGCAACAGCTATAGCACTTTTATTTGATCCTGTATAAGAATTTGATCATAAATCGTTTTGTGGACGATAATGAAAGCTTGCTTTTAATGTTTCAACTTAATATAGTTAATCTTTTGTTGTTTTGGAATTGTATTTGTTTGACTACAATTTATCCTCCAAAATAAGAGCAAAACTAATAAAACAATACTTTTTATACTTTGTTTATTTTGTGCGCTATAATGGATAAATAGTTGTTCAAATTGCAGTATTAGCCTCCATGGTCTAGTGAGTAGAGGTCTGCACGGAGACCACCTCCGTCGTCTAGTGTATAGAGCATCTTCATGGAGACCACCTCCGTGGTCTAGTGGATAGAGCGTCTGCACGGAGACCGCCTCCGTGGTCCAGTGGATAGAGCATCTGCACGGAGACCGTCTCCGTGGTCTAGTGGATAGAGCGTCTGCATGTAGACCGCCTCCGTGGTCCAGTGGATAGAGCATCTGCACGGAGACCGTCTCCGTGGTCTAGTGGATAGAGCGTCTGCATGTAGACCGCTTCCAAGGTCTAGTGGATTGAGCGCCTGCACACACACACATACACACACACACACACACGCACACACGCACACACGCACACGCACACACACACGTGCAATAACCTTGAACGTAACGTTAAACCCCATTTCACCTCACTGATATTAGTCAGAACAATATTCAGTACATACAGGATACACCTGTGGGTTACCTGGTAGTGTAACATTCCTATATTCAAGTCATCTTTCCCTACTAACATTCTAGATAATGTATGCATGTGAATGTCACACCCAGGTATTAATAGGAAATAGCCAGGTGAACTGGCAAGGATGTCTTATGATTTATGAGTCGCTCGAAATAAAAATAAATAGCTGTATCAATCATTTATTTATATATATGAGAGTCACAGCTGGCTTCTTAAAATCACCGATAGTGATATAGACATAGAATATTTATTTAACGTTTTATTTTGTATAAGAGGGTCTATGTTACTTGCGAGAGACATGATAAAAATAAATTGTTTTATGTTTAATTTATTTCTTTTGCAGCTGCTTTTCAGTAGGGGCGTAATAAAAATTGTGTGGTCTTATTTACATAAATATTGAGACCTATTCTTTTTGCTGTTTCATTGGATTTACTCTTCCACTTAGAGCACATTCATTTTTAATATGTCATTCATGGATTTATTTTTTTGGTAAATTTATTATGGATTTGTACAGAATATGTGTTAACAGGTTAACAGAATGCATGACTGTGTATATTTGCTTCAAGTGCTTTTGTAAAATGACATAGTTAAGTGCCATCTTTGTACGATACAGGTAATAAACATACTAAACATAAGAAAACCAGTTTATTGTGTGTTGATTTGCCAAATTTTGAAATATGTTCAGTGTATGTCTTTGTTGTTTTAACCATTGCAGAGAAAAGGTCAATAGTGCCCCATGTTTAACAACCTAGGATTGTCCCCACCTTGAATTAGTCTTCAGTAACACGTTTAACTACCTAGGATTGTCCCCCCCTTAGAATTGGTCTTCAGTAACACGTTTATCTACCTAGGATTGTCACCCCTTAGAATTGGTTTTCAGTAACACGTTTAACTACCTAGGATTGTCACCACCTTAGAATTGGTCTTCAGTAACACGTTTAACTATCTAGGGTTGTCCCCCCCCTTAGAATTGGTCTTCAGTAACACGTTCAACTGCCTAGGATTGTCCCCCCCCCCCCCCCCCCCCCCTTAGAATTGGTCTTCTGTAACACGATTAACTACCTAGGATTGTCCCCCCCCTTAGAATTGGTCTTCAGTAACACGTTTAACTACCTAGGATTGTCACCACCTTAGAATTGGTCTTCAGTAACACGTTTAACTACCTAGGATTGTCCCCCCTTAGAATTGGTCTTCAGTAACACGTTTAACTACCTAGGATTGTCACCACCTTAGAATTGGTCTTCAGTAACACGTTTAACTACCTAGGATTGTCCCCCTTTAGAATTGGTCTTCAGTAACACGGTTAGCTACCTAGGATTGTCACCACCTTAGAATTGGTCTTCTGTAACACGTTTAACTACCTAGGATTGTCACCACCTTAGAATTGGTCTTCTGTAACACGTTTAACTACCTAGGATTGTCACCACCTTAGAATTGGTCTTCTGTAACACGTTTAACTACCAAGGATTGTCACCACCTTAGAATTGGTCTTCAGTAACACGTTTAACTACCTAGGATTGTCCCCCCTTAGAATTGGTCTTCAGTAACACGGTTAGCTACCTAGGATTGTCACCACCTTAGAATTGGTCTTCAGTAACACGTTTAACTACCTAGGATTGTCACCACCTTAGAATTGGTCTTCAGTAACACGTTTAACTACCTAGGATTGTCACCACCTTAGAATTGGTCTTCTGTAACCCATGCTTGTGAGAGGCACTAAGAGGAATGGGTGATCAGGCTCGCTGACGTGGTTGATGCATGTCATTGTATCCCCATTGCATCGATCGATGCTCAAGATGTCAGTCACTGGATTGTCTGGTCCAGACTTGATTGTCATACAGCTGAAATATTTCTGTTTGCGACAACAAGACCCACAAACCTAGAATGCCTGGCATCAGGATTATGGCATGGAAAGTTACTGATGTGCCTTCAGTCACTGGTTTGTCTGGTTGATTATTACAAGCTGGCATGATGTGGCTAGAATACTGCGGATATGAACTGGGTAAGAAAGTAGATGCTCATACATTTAGATCAAACAGCTCCAATGTATTGATCATCTGTCTTAGGTTTCCACTGGTGTAGGAAGGAAACGAGTGATCCTCTACTTACGAATGCGTGAATGCTGTACACTAAAGTCAGCCATTTTCAAGCTTTATCATGGTGGATCGTGTTTGGGAAACAGTGGTTAACTGCATGAGCAACATCCAACTCCATCGGAGTACGGTGACACGCAATCAAGGAACAGAGTCTCAAGACACTGAGTCTTTCCACCCACTCCAACAAGGCAAGGAAAACAAGGCATTACACAGTTTCCCCTAACGAGACACGTATGTGGGACATAACCTCAACGTCAATGTTGATTTTGTTGATGGTTCTGTACTGCTGGACGGTATAGAAATGAGTGTCAATCAAGTGAAGTGCCATATCAAATCGGCCCAGACTCAGTTTTTCAGGGAGAGGCTCTTTGAACGACCACTGCATCGAGTTTATGTGCAGTGTGTTAAGATGATCAGCAACCCTGCGGAGTCCTTTGCAGACTCGGTTTGCCTGAAAAGTGAAACAGAAGGCTTTCTGTTTGATGCTCAGGACCAGTCACTTCCCACTCGAAACTGTCAATTTGTGTAGTGGCTCGATCCTTTAATTATCGCCTTCGCCATGCTTGTGGTTTTGACACAGAGGTCCATCCATGGTACTGACGTAGGTTGTCTCTGGGGACTGTTTTGCCTTGTGTGGGCGAGGCCCCGTTTGCTACGTCACAATGACCAAGATAGTGGGGGAATTAACTTGGTAGAGCTGATTACTCTGCTTTCACCTTAAAACAAAGAGAAGGCTGCTGAGTCCCTTTACGTCTTTATTCGTCGCAGAGTCGAATTTCATAAATAGAGCGATATTTAAACAATATTACATTACAAGACAGATGCAGTCAATGACTTATCACATTAAATATATAATTGACAACCATACATGAATTGATAGCGACTGGTTTGAACGTTTCTTAACAGGATTGTTCTTACAAATATGGTACAAAAAGCGAATTGTGAATAGTAAGCGACTGGGAGGTATTTCATGTTATTCTAGTTACGACATTTCATACAGGAACTGATAACATTTTCATTTACGGCATTCGAGCTTTACTCATGTATTTACATACAAATGTATTTAACATACTGTATAATTTCAATGCCGTAAATGCTTAACCAAATGATAGACGTAGTATGGCCAATATTCGCATGAGACAGTATTTACGTGAGATTACCCACGGGTATTTAGCACAATGTACTCTTTCTCATGCTATGTAATGTACGGCTTTATCTATCACTTGGCATATCAACAGTTAATGTACAAGTGAACTAATCTACTAATATCAATAAAAACACACACAGATACAATTAACGTTCAAGTTGCTTTGCGGTATAATAAATGCAATATAACGCGTTAAGGATATGAAAACATGGTAAAATTTAGTGGCGTGTACAGGATATCATATAAGTTTAAGGCAAGGAAAATTTAACAAGAAATGATGTTATCTTACCTTAAAACAGAGAAGGATGCTGAGTCCCTTTACGTCTTTATTCGTGGCAGAGTGAAGTATCTGCCACTGGACTCCGTATATATAGGGACTCAGGCCTTCTGTAGAATTCGTTAGTTACCTAATATTGATACTATGATCTACATCTGCCACATGCGTGGTGTATTAATTACAATTATTCGACAGTTACGGAGCGCGGCGACCATGTAATATCCTTAATTTTCCACCTTTCTGATACTAAAATGACGACGCGTCCGGCCATACACAGCATGTTACAGCCTGGGGCATAACCCTATCGTGGCCGCCTGGCTGAGTCAGGTAGTCCACTGGTTTGTGACGGCCAGTTTCGTGCACGACAACTGACTAACATTATCTACAGAAATATATTCAGGTTTTGCTAGTTGTAAGATGAAAATATTGAGAAAAATACGAAACGTATTATTGAAATATGACCACAATAATAATGGGTTAATTATAGTGATTTTAGAACTATGACAATATCCCCCCGCTGTGGGAAGCCTTTGACTGCAAAAGCACAAAATATGTTACATGTAACTAGTGCTACTGAAAGATACAATATCCAAACATAATACAGGTATTGATACAAAAGGAATACAATATTTTGAGCAATAGTCTACCAAAGAGAACATGTTATGACAGAGTATTGTTCTGTTATGAGAACCACAAAAAGTACAACATATTGAAGCATAATACAATAGTTTATAGCAACATCTGGCTTAATAGAACATGTAGAGTATTGTTCTCAGCAGGAACTCGGCAAATTGAAAACTTTACTTGATGGAAGAGGTCAAATACATGTGTTTGTTTAGTTTATGGATGAGTAACAGTTCACACAACGTAAACTGTTTTTTATTAAGTTTAGAGTTTTAAATAGTTATGGGAAGGAAGGTGGCCAAATAGTGTCGATTTTGGAATATACACCATTATAACAGCATAATCTATAATAATAGATAACTGAAGCTGACAACTCAGAGAAGGTGAAGTGGGTTGATTAGTGTTGACAAGAGATGACATGCTACGAAAGTCAAAACATACAAATGAAGACTTGAGTCTATATCTATGTACCCACTGTAAAGGGAGGCAATTAGAGAATGAATTTCATGTTTTGTTTATATGTTCAAAATATTCTTCTATCAGAAACCACTATTTGCCTTGGTTATCCAATGTCCATCATGATAATCACAGTTTATGTGATCTACTCAACTCCAAAAATATCAACATTGTAAAGGCTTTGGCCTTATACTTAAATCATGTATTTAATGTGAAATAAGACTACTTGTATTTATTTTCCTGACATCACGTGACGCAGCAATTATTGTAATTGTAATTGTACTCTAGGCCACATGGCCCAAAATACTGAATAAAGAATCTTGAATCTTGAAACTTGAAATCTTGACAAGAGATGACATTTGCAACTATCATCCTTCTAGCACTTAATAACACAGGAGGCCCTGCAGGTTTGTCGACAACATCTAACTACTCACAATGAAACTAACTGCCAGGTTCTATCAAAGTCAAGGATAACTATATTATTGAAGATTACACAAAATATTTGTGTGATCGTTTGTGCTTATGACTGCACCCAGCCTGTGTTTTATGCACGTGGAAGTCTCTGATAGGTCCTTGTCCTATATTATGGTGTTGGATACGCAACCCATGTGATATCTTTGTACTTCAAGCATTTTTCGACATCATAGGATTGATCTTGATAGTGATCTTTTGTTTGCTTGTGATTGTGCTCTGATAACACGGTTGCATCTGCTTCTGCATTTGGCTTTTCACTGGAGACTGATGAGTCTAATGGAGGGCTGCCTTGCAAAGTTTGTGCAGGAGGGCCTGGTAACGGTTCCTGTGCTCTGCTGGTGTAGGTGCAGAAGAAGCTGATGAGTCAACATGCCGTGCAACATTACCTCTGAGGACATAGGGTGTCAGGCGATTGGCATGGACCAAAGATTTATGTTCTTTGCCATCTGAACATCTGTGAATTTTGAAGGTGTGGTTTGGACCAATGTCTGTGATATAATAAGGACCTGTCCATGATTGGGACAGCTTCGGGGAAAGTCCTTGTTGACTACAGGGCTGTGGAGAAGCACCTGCAGACCAAATATGAAAGAAGGTTCTGATGAATTTATCTCTTGTTTAGCTCTCGAAATGATACAATATGCCATCACATAGATCATACTCCTGTGAGAGACCTTGGAGACCTTTGACTTGAGAATCAGTGTAATGAGAGGGAATCTCTCCATTCTCTAGATAGTCAATGATAGGCTTGAAATCTGGTGAACTTCGCTGTCTCTCTGCAATATTGTTTTCAGAAATATCAGTTCCAATAGTTTGAACTGTTGGTCCTGATAAAATCTCATCTTGATAACAGAATTCAACATACATATCTATTGACGATGCTGAAGACGGTGCTATAGCCTTCTGACCAGATAAATGAGGATTTCTGAAGTTGAACATTCAGGAGATATCCCATAGACATTATCTGCTGCAGTGAGCTGACTAGCAATCTGGGATGGGTTGATGTTGATGGATTTGTGGGTAGTGTTGAAACCACTTCAACATATGAACGCTGGATTGGATGATGATTTGACTGGATGGTGGCTGAGGTGTAGTTGATAGAGGGGACTGGTGGTCCAGGGAAATCATCAGTGACAGGTTCTATGATCTGTGCATGATATGGAATGTGAGAGAGAGCATCGGCATTTGTATTGACTTTACCTGCTCTGTTCGATCTCATAATCATATTCCTGCAGCATGAGAGACCATCTGGCAAGACGACCTGTTTCCTGTTTGATGTCCTTATGCCATTTCAGAGCATGATGATCTGTGTAGACTTTAAACTTTTGACATGTGAGATACACCCTGAAAATTCTGATGCCTTCTAATACTGCCAAACATTCCAGATGAGTGATGCCCCATTTCTTATCAGCACCATAACAGATGACATGTTCTTGGCCAGACACATCTCGTTGACATAAGATATACTCTACAACTGAGGTGGAAGCATCCGTTGTGAGAATGAATGGTTTATTTGGATCAGGATATGTTAAGACGGGCTGAAGTTAGGCATCCTTTCAATTTGTTAAGTACCTGCTCACACTCATCTGACCAATTAAAGGTGACATCCATTTTAAGCAAGTTATACAATGGTGATGCTATGCGGGCAAAATTTGGGACAAATTTGCGGTAGTAACTTGCAAGACCCAAGAAATGTCTGATATCATTGACATTTTTGGGAGAAGGGATGCTTTTAATGACTTCTACCTTTGATTTGTCAACTTCTAGTCCATCTTTGCTGAAGACGTGGCCTAAATACGTCACTCTCTTAGCTGCAAATCTACATTTGCTTGGTTTTAAGGTTAGACCAGCTTCTTTAGGGTTTGCCAAAAACACATTTCAGATGATGTAAGTGTTCTTCAAATGTTATGTTATAGATTATGACATCGTCCACATATATTAAAATATGTTTTCAATTCATAGCTTGAAGAGAAGAACAAATGGTTTGATGGAAAGCTGCTGGTGCATTTTTTCGACCGAAAGGTAGACGATTGAATTAAAAAACGCCATCTTGGGTGATGAAGGCGGATTTATGTTTTGTTCCCGGGTGAAGTGGTATCTGCCAAAATCCACTTGCACCATCAAGAACAGAGAACATCTGAGCATGTTTTTCACCAATAGCATCTATGACATCTTCCAAACGTGGAAGAGGGAACAATATTGGTTTCGTAACTGGCGATAAGCGATAACAAATTGATAACTGTTGTCAGATTTCTTGACCATGACTACTGGCGAATGCCATTCAGAATGACTTGGTTCTATTATGCCTGCGTCTAACACGTCTTTAATTTGCTTAGCACATTCTTTTCTAACTAAATATGACTGACGGTAGAAGGGGAGTCTAACAGGACGCTTATGCTCTGTTTCAATCTTATGTTGATGCAGATGTCTTTTGCCTAGCTCTGACCATTCTCGTGCAAAAACAGATCTTTAAGACAAGAGAAAGCACTCAAGTTGTTGTTCTGGTTCTCTGTTAGAACTGAGTCACTCAGGTCAAAATCCAGGTTAGCACTTAGCTTTGAGGGGCTAGAAGGGATTGCAGTTTTGACTGATGGATGATCTAAGATTGGCTCAGATTCCAATGTATGGACAGATGATGGGTGAATGATGGATGCTGTGGCTACTATTCATTGACAACGAAGTGTGACAGGTTTGTCAGTTGGGTTGAGAAACCTCATACATGGTCTACCCTTGGCGCTTTGAATGAGACATTTGGCTCCTTGAAGCGGGAGTGCCTCTAGGCCAGGAAATGGCTCCAGTAGCAATGCTCTGTTGCTCTCACAGCGGGAGATTTGAACAGGAATATCAGCCTGGGAGTGGGGAGGAATCTGAACTGTTTTGCGAGGTCTAGCAAACCCTGAGTTGGCATCCACCAAGCCTACGGATATTAATCCATCATGCAGGTGAACTGTGCGGTTTGATAGATCATTTTTGACATGGTTTGACTCTAGAAAGTCCATACCAAAAATGATGGTATGATGTAATGATGCGAAGACATGAAAATCTTGTGAATAAGAAGCATGGCTGATGTTAAGTTGTAGAGTGACTAAACCTAACACAGGATGGCGTTCTCCCCCTACACCAAGAATCTCTATTAGATGAGATTTCCGAAGGTGAGACTCAGTGAGTCCTATTTTCTTCAGAAATGTCATATGAACATGCTGCCACTGTTTGGCCGGTCCTTGAAAGAGGAAGTTCAATATTTAACACGGTCTGTCTTGATCAGTACCTTGGAGTTTAACCCAAGTTTCAAGATCTGACCACCAGTTATTTGCATCCTACTTACCTGAATATTTAGGAAGCTGAATATGTGACATGGCCATGCTTGTGTTTGAAGCTGTGGAAGAATTACTTTGAGGAGCTGCTGTTGAGGATGTTGTTGATAACGTTATACAGGTTGTTGATACTGACGTAGATGTTGATGTTGACGTTGGTACCGTTGATGTTGACGTTGTGTATGTTGCTGTTGATGTTGGTATTGTAGAAGTTGGCGTCTGTGATGTAGAGCTGTTGTTGAGGATGTTGTTGGTAACGTTATACAGGTTGTTGATACTGACGTAGATGTTGATGTTGAAGTTGACGTTGGTACCGTTGATGTTGACGTTGTGTATGTTGCTGGTGATGTTGGTATTGTAGAGGTTGGCGTCTGTGATGTAGAGCTGTTGTTGAGGATGACTCTGCCTCGTAACTCTGCCTGGTCAAGACTAAAAGACTGCAGCCTCATCCTGTTCTCTGTGTTCTGCCTTTCATCAGCACCAGAAACTTTGATCTCCATCGACTGACGTAGCTTGTTATCGGGACCTTTTTGCCTTGTGTGGGCGTGGTCCCGTTTGCTACGTCACAATGACCAAGATAGAGGGGGAATTAACTTGGTAGAGCTGAACTAGATCTAGAATATGTAGAGGGTGTCATGGAAAATGATAAATACCATATTTTTCAGAATAGGCCCGTATACAGCCTCAGACCAAACAAACTTGATCTCCTTTTTGATAAATCCAATGAAATAATTTTATACCATTGACTTTTCTGTCCCTTTTGACACTAATGTGATTGACAAGAGTGAGGAAAAATATGGCAAATATGCGGACCTTGCTTTCGAAATGTCACGCCTGCATCACAAGTACCAAGTTGTCCGACTCATTGTTCCCAGTGTCTAAGGTTTGGTCAGACAATATATTGGGTTTTCTGCCAGGAATACAGCCCTTCTGACAGTCTAGGTAATGCAGAAGGCTGCAGTGTTGGGTAATCTTCACACCTTCCGTAAATTCCTGGGTGTGTTCCACTAGGCAGCACTTCCTGGGAGAAGTCCCATTCGCTGTCTGGGCTGCGTGCAGAGGTGACAACCAGCCTGACTGTGCCAGGATCACACAAACCCTCTTTGCTGCATTTATTTATTTTAGTCTGTATTTGAGCCTCTTTTGACACTATAGCTACTTTCCATAAATTATCCGGACTCAAGGAGAATTTTGATCAAACAAAAGCTTTACATATTGGTTCCATATCACTGGCATTCAGAAGAGTAAGGAGTATTAACAATCTAACTTTGGAATTAATACCAGGAAAAGACTCCAAAATTACTGCTAATCTCACATTGTCGCTTGCCTCCTTAGCTACCTCAAATCCCAACATTTCAGGATCATTTTCTATTCTTTTATAAACTTTTATTAAAGGGTTCTTTCTTGCTTCATTCACAGCATTATCTAAAATTTCATTATTAAATACCTTTTTTTTTCATGACCCTCCAGACGGAGACTGATGTACTATTATGACGGAGACTGCTCGATGTACTAATATGACGGAGAATGATGTACTAATCTGACGGAGACTGATGTACTATTTTGATGCACACTTGAGCACTGTCATGATAGCGGCTTCCTGTCTACGTCGAGTTGAGCATGGAGTTGCCGATGTGGCGGATGATGACCTTGTCAATCACATCCATGTCCAGGATCTGGATCTCGTCAATGTCGCCAGAGTTCATCCTTTGTTGATACACGGCGAATAGGCGGCCCTTGGTGAACAGCTGTGTTGACAAAAACGGCATGTAGGTGATGGAGAGATTAGCTCATGCTTTACTGTTTTTCAAATCTGAATAGATAAAAAAGTTTAAAGGGGAAGTGTACACGCAAAAGTCACTTTCTTTTTTTTTCAAAACAAAACGCAATTTTAGAATTAGTTAGTATCTGTGTTTGAAAATATACACTCATTTTTTTCACAGTGAAAGTAGGAAGCTCACAAAAGTGTGAAAATGATATGCCGTTATGAGGCCTTCGTTTTTCGAGCTAAACAGGCCTGAGTTATCCCCCTTAGATTATGACGTAATTGGTGCCAATTCAACTGGGTCCCTGTCTATTCTGAACGCAAAAGATATCAAGTACAAGTTTTCGGTAAAACAACATGGCCTACGACACACTCCGGCGCAGTGGTGACTCAGCATAACACTATGCTGGCTGGCATCTGAGACGCTAGAATCACACACCTGTACCTACACCACGTGAAGCGGCTCTAACAAAGCATGATGACGTCATAATTTTTATCAATTGGCACCAATGACGTCATATTGCAAGGGGCATAAGCCATGGTGTTTTTGTTATGGAAATAGAACACTTGGTAAATGTGAAAAATATAAATCGTTTTAATGCAAAACATATGTTAATTAATTGTGATATTTTTTATATTTTTGTCTATGACACTTCTAGGTTAACACTTTTATTGTGGAAAAAGTACAAGAAAATTAGGTTCATTTCCGTGTGAACTTGCCCTTTAAAAAAACACAGTGTCCAGTAGTGTAAATCTAGTCCTCTTTCTAAAGACAATTGACCTTCAATCCTGGATAACATATATATTAAGATGTGCTGCACATCGAAACTAAAATGAGATTCGAGGTTTGATGTCACACGACCAAAATTCAATCTCAAATGAGTTTTGTTCCCTTCTATGTCAAGGACACACTAACATGGGCAAATACTGCATGGCAAGAGATGTGACGTGGAAATAATTTCAGATGTGACAAACGGCCCGCAACGTACAACGCCAGGTCACATGATCTCCTTTAACGTCTCTTTTACGATTCAAAACGTCACGGTTGTGGATGAAATATCTCAATGATGAGAGTCAATTATGACTAGCTTGGGTTGCGTGTTTGGCATGATGTACATATTGAATAAATCATGTGTTTGAATTATGACAGTTTGCCCTTTTGTACCTTGAGTTTCTTCTCGAAGAAGCAGATTGTAAGGTTGATCGGCTTGTCGTGAGAGAACGGTGCAACCAAGGAGTACTTCTCCTCGCGTCCCCACGAAGACTTCCCGAGACGAGAGTTCCTCACCCACTCACCAAACCGATGAGTCAGGTGAAACACGAAGGACAAGGAGCTAGTGCTGACCAGATTCAAAGTAAACCTGAATTTAAAAACAACAACACATATTTAGATATTGATTTTCAAGGCAACTACGGCACTATGTACTAAGCGGCAACGTATTCTTAGCTTAGCGATGAAGCATTACGATAATAAAAGGTAGAGACAAAGAAAGAATGCTTAATTTAGTACGGGTAATATCACGGTGGTGGTGTTTACATAACGCTAGGATATTATCCACATGCCGAATCACTACTTGATAAGGATATACAACCTCGAGGTTCATCTGCATACTGAATAAGTTATCAAATAAATAACTACAATCCAGTATCACGTGTTGAGTGAGTGAGTGAGTGTGGTTTTACGCCGCTTTTAGCATTATTCCAGCAATATCACGGCGGCGGACACCAGAAATGGGCTTCACACATTGTACCCATGTCGGGAATCGAACCCGGGTCTTCGGCGTGACGAGCTACCGCTTTAACCACTAGGCTACCTGACCGCCCCCATATCACATGTTGAATTAGCGCCCGCACCCGCCTCTAGTGATGTTGAAGACTATTACTAACCAGATTTCCCTCGGGCAGCTTCCGTGGAACTCAAGACATCTACCGGACACGAGAGTATTGCGGGGAATCTTCCCCGTCCATCGGGCTGGCTTAAACAGATGTATGTTGTCCTCAGTACATGCACGGTAACGTTGTACAGTGAACCCCCTTCAATCAAGACAGAACCCTTCCCAGTGCAACTATCCGGATTATCAAAGTTTAGCAAAGCAGATTGACGAATCATTGTTACCGAGCAATGGCATGTTAACATTATTTGACGTTCTTTAATGTATCGTCCGGCAAGAGGGGTTTCCGGTTTAACGGAGTCCAGTATTATTGTATATCGAGGTTTGTTTGTTTAACGCCACAATATTCCAGCTATATGACGGCGGTCTGGACCAGACAATCCAGTGCCTGAGTAATATCATGAGCATCGATCCACGCAATTGGGATCGATGACATGCATCAACCAAGTCAGCGAGCCTGACCACCCGATCTCGTTAGTCGCCTCTTACGACAAGCATAGTCGCCTTTTATGGCAAGAATGGGTTGCTGAAGACCTATTCTACCCCGGATCTTCACGGGACGTATATCGATGTGTGTAGAGGGTTGTGATGGAGATTTTAATTCCCCTGATGCAATATGAAATTTGAAAAGTATTAGATATATTATGGATATGATATCCGAAGCTTCCAAACTAATAACAAATATATACATCATAAACCAATGGTGATACCAGGAATAACGCATGGTTGTGTAGTTTATGTGTATACAATGGGAATATGAAAATATATGATAAAATTCCATGGAACATTTATTCACAAGTATCTCTGTATATCTCTATGGATATATTAATGAATCCCTTAATTAATCCGAAGCCCTTGGCGGGACTGTTAGTGGTGAGTTTAACCTCATGATGGCGTCAAGTTACCAGGTCGGTCCACATGTACAGCGCGCAGATGCCAACATCAGGTTCCCACGTGGCAGATTTGCTGCACGTGAGGTTCTTGTTGCTGCCGGTGTACACTGTGGTACCATGACACGTGACTCTCGCAGCGCCCTCTGGTGTGTTCCCGATGTAAGTCAGGAAGCGGCCTCTGGAAGGTTCCAGTACTGGGCAGGAGACGAGAGGCTGGTAACCTTAAAGGACAACCATGTTCTTGATATTTGAACCCCATAAACGTCCCTGTTCCATGAACTTGTTTAATATACAGGTATGAAACTATATATTTGCTTAATACATTCAAAACGTCAATGCCAGAGAGTAGTATGTCAACTGTCTTGAATATCTTTTCAAACAGATTCCTATATCAGAGTGTAAAAGACAAAATAGTATTTACAAGCAGTTTCATGGGATAGCTTCGCGCATCAGGTTGACAAGCAACGTGCCATATTTTTAGTAAGTGTCTCTGAATTTACACTATACAAGTTCTCGAATGACCGTGATTGAAAGTTTAACTGTCAGTACAATGTGCTTTTCAGTGCAAGTTGAATACAATGTTCATCCTCTAAAGTACCTTTAATCAGTAGACAGTATGAAGACGCAATTGTTTCCCCTCATACGCTCCCGTCTTTACCCTCAAAGACTCACGTGTTTCCCCTCATACAATCACGTGTTTACCGTCACACTCCCGTGTTTCCCCTCATACACTCCCGTGTTTACCCTCAAAGACTCAAGTTTGTACAATCAAACACTCCCGTGTTTACCCTAAAACACTCCTGTGTTTCCCCTCATACACTCCCGTGTTTACCCTCAAAGACTCACGTTTGTACCATCAAACACTCCCGTGTTTACCCTAAAACACTCCTGTGTTTCCTCTCATACACTCCCGTGTTTACCCTCAAAGACTCACGTTTGTACCATAAAACACTCCCGTGTTTACCCTCAGAGGCTCACGTGTTTCCCCCATACACTCACGTGTGTACCATCATACATTCACGTGTTTACCTTCATACACTCCCGTGTTTACCCTCAAAGACTCAAGTTTGTACAATCAAACACTCCCGTGTTTACCCTAAAACACTCCTGTGTTTCCCCTCATACACTCCCGTGTTTACCCTCAAAGACTCACGTTTGTACCATCAAACACTCCCGTGTTTACCCTAAAACACTCCTGTGTTTCCTCTAATACACTCCCGTGTTTACCCTTAAAGACTCATGTTTGTACAATCAAACACTTCCGTGTTTACCCTCAGAGGCTCACGTGTTTGCCCCCATACACTCACGTGTGTACCATCATACATTCACGTGTTTACCTTCATACACTCCCGTGTTTACCCTCAAAGACTCATGTTTGTACCATCAAACACTCCCGTGCTTACCCTCAAAGACTCATGTTTGTACCATCATACATTCCCGTGTTTACCCTCAGAGGCTCACGTGTTTGCCCCCATACATTCACGTGTTTACCTTCAAACACTCCCGTGTTTACCCTCATACACACCCGTGTTTACCCTCAAAGACTCACGTTTGTACCATCAAACACTCCCGTGTTGACCCTCAGAGGCTCACGTGTTTGCCCTCATACACTCCCGTGTTTACCCTCAAAGACTCACGTTTGTACCATCAAACACTCCCGTGTTTACCCTAAAATACTCCTGTGTTTCCCCTCATACGCTCCCGTGTTTACCCTCAAAGACTCATGTTTGTACCATCAAACACTCCCGTGTTTACCTTCATACACTCCCGTGTTTACCCTCAAAGACTCATGTTTGTACCATCAAACACTCCCGTGTTTACCCTAAAACACTCCTGTGTTTCCCCTCATACACTCCCGTGTTTACCATAATACATCCACGTGTTTACCTTCATACATTCACGTGTTAACCCTCAAACACTCACTGAAGGACACACATACAATAATATATTTACCCTCCCCCCCCCCCCCCCCCCCCCCCTCTCTCTCTCTTTCTCTAGCCCTACACATAAAAATATATACTCACGTAACAGGTCGCACTCGTAACTATTTTCGGTACTTCTGTCGGTGATGCAAATCTTGCCATCCGGGCACTGGTGAGAAGAGCACGGATCCCTGGTTGGCTGAAGGACACAATGATATATTTTAAATGTGAACCTTTACCAAACACCAAGTTTATGAATAATATTGTTGATTACGATGCAACGCTTTAACGATATGTCATTTGTTTGTATGTGCGTACATCCCTCAAGTCCTGTACGTGTCACCGAGGATAAGTGCATTCGGCACTGAGTTCGTTCCCGCCACCATATCAGTGTTTTCAACCAACCCGACTTTCTTTGACCTTGAGCTTGAAACAACATGCCCTCGCTGACGTTGTAGGGGCGTGCGCGTAACTTAGTGGTTAAAGCGTTTGCTCGTCACGCCGTAGACCCGGGTTCGATTCCCGACATGGGTACATTGTGTGAAGCCCATTTCTGGTGTCCCCCGGCGTGATATTGCTAGAATATTGCTAAAAGCGGCGTAAAACCATACTCACTCACCCACTCACTGACGTTGTAACCCGACACGTTGAACCCTTTTTTCAAACCGGAAACAGCGTGACCTTAATTAAGCCGACTAAGATGTATGCAGCTGATCAGGGATTTAATCAGATGATCTATAATCTAATACCTATATACTAAAGTAAAAACAAAATAGTGTTTCGCCTTGCGACATTATTCGTCAATGTAGTTGTATGAATATCATTAACTTACAACACTTAAAGCCAATCTGTTTCTATTCGATAAAGTTTTTAACTGTTAACCACTGACTTTGCATAGGGGTTTCTTCTTCACGGCATACATCTCAAAGACGCTATCCTGAAATGTGGCATTGGCGATGTCGCTCTGAGAGAATAGTCGACACTGTCGTGTGATGTTGTTGAAGCTGACGGTGTAGCAGGAGAGGAGGGACCAGCACGTGTCATAGCACTGGATCTCACTACGGGCTAGGGCGTGGTGGAAGGCTGGGGTGGAGAAAACCATCTTGCCCTCAAACCTGGGAGGCCCGCATATTTGACCTGCTCTGACGGCAGAGGGCGCTACGACCATCAGTGGGACTAGCAGCAGGAGCATCCTGTGGATAATAGACAACTCTTTAGTTAAAGAGCGAAGAAGCTAAAACATACCAACAGTGTCATTGTTGATGAATAATGCATATAGGAATATCGTGAAATAAACACACTGCGTTTTTTCTACTTTCACATCCACGTTCAGTTCGACGTTTGAAGCCGCAGAACCTTGGAACGTACACCGATCCCTTCATCCCGCCAACAATCTGGGTATGTGCCAGGTAAAACGTTCTACATCCCAAGTCCATGTGCATGTACTTGTCATTTTGACCGCCTCCGTGGTCTAGTGGTAGAGCGTCCGCCCGGAGAGCGGAAGGTCCGGGGTTCGATCCCCGGCCGCGTCATACCAAAAGACGTTAAAAGATGGTACTTGTTGTTACCCTGTCTGGCGCTCGGCATTAAGGGGCTAAAACAAGGACTGGTCGGCTCGGAGTCAGTATACTGTGTCTGAGTGGGATATTCATGTTAAACTGCGGCATGGTATTTCTTTACCATGAAATATTCCTTTGGCTCACCACACATTTGTGGTGATAAACTACCTTATGTTGATATCATAGATCAATTCCCCACAGAACAATATAACGTTTTAATCCCTGACTGTAGGAACATACAAGCACGCGAGTGGAGGAAAACACGTGAAACAACTTACCCGAGTTTAGGTATATGCGACTGCTGTTTTCAAGTGGTCTGGTGGTTTGATGCCAATAATGTCTTCGGCAACAGAAAATGATAGGCTCCTACCATTAATTCCAATCAAAAGGTCAAAGATCAGCCTTTCGATAAGCCTCACCAATATACTCAAAGCGGGTCTCTGGTTTCAATCCACATTTGAAAAACTCATGAAAGAGTAACAAAGGTAGATTGCTTTTATCTGAATATCTGCGGGTCTTCTTTCAACTGGAGCTGACTTTCTGAAGATGGCCGCTGTATTCCGCTACTTTAGGCGTGGTTGCACGTACTGTTGTTGTAATGTGTGAAGATCATATGCATTCTTTGAGTCTTCTTCGTAATTTTGCCATCTGACAAACTTTGGACACTGTCTTGGACTCTCCCACTTTCTCACAAACTCTGTACATTGTGTTGGACTCTCCCACTTTCTCACAAACTCTGACCACTGTGTTGGTCTTTCTCACAAAACTGTACATTGTGTTGGACTCTCCCACTTTCTCACAAACTCTGACCACTGTGTTGGACTCTCTCACAAACTCTGTACATTGTGTTGGACTCTCCCACTATCTCACAAACTCTGACCACTGTGTTGGACTCTCCCACTTTCACAAAACTGTACATTGTGTTGGACTCTCCCACATTCTCACAAACTCTGACCACTGTGTTGGACTCTCCCACTTTCTCACAAACTCTGTACATTGTGTTGGACTCTCGCACTCTCCCACAAATTCCATACACTGTGGTGAACTCTCCCACTCTTTGACAAGCTCTGTACACTGTGTTGAAGTCGCTGTTTACAGCGTTGTAAGGGGACGGTCGGGTAGCCTAGTGGTTAAAGCGTTCGCTCGTCACGCCGAAGACCCAGGTTCGATTCCCGACATGGGTACAATGTGTGAAGCCCATTTCTGGTGTCCCCCGTCGTGATATTGCTGGAATATTGTAATAAATGTTGTATGTTCCGGAGTTGTGATTTATAAGATTTAGAGTTGTAAGCTTGTTAGTAGTAAGTTGTAAGCTTGCGATTTGTAAATTGATGCTATGTTGTTGTTTTTCAAAACTGACAGAAAGGTTGGATTTGACCAACAATTACAATCGTTGTGAAAAACGTTAATAGGCTAAAAACAGTTTCCATAGGTCGAAAACACATCAAGGATACCGGTATGAAATATATCACCATCGACTAACCGTGTCTTGTTTGTTTCATGTTTAGCCACCATCAACCATGGGTGTATACTTTCTTTTGCCCGGCGGGGCGGTCGGGTAGCCTAGTGGTTAAAGCGTTCGCTCATCACGCCGAAGACCCGGGTTCCATTCCCGACATGGGTACAATGTGTGAAGCCCATTTCTGGTGTCCCCCGCCGTGATATTGCTGGAATATTGCTAAAAGCGGAGTAAAACCATACTCACTCACTCACTCTTTTGCCCGGCAGTTTGCTGGCTCATCACAGCTAGTGTTTACATTGTCATTTGAAATTTAAAAAGAGAATGACGAAGACAAACAAAGTTGTGTCTTATAGTGCATGAATGTAAAATATTAGGCAGCTCATAAGCAGCTGTCCCAAATATGGCTGCCCAAAATGACTCAACCCATATACAGTGATAACGTTAACACTGCGATAACTCGAAACATGACCTACTACGACGTGGCGTTACGTCCCCGGTGTAATCTCCATCGTCATACTGTGGGAAATTCATTATGAACGTCAACGCCAGAGAATAGTCAGACTCGATTTTTCGGAAAAGATCCCATTGGGTGTAAAATGCGACATAGTTGTGAAAGTAATTTGAATGATTGACTGATGATACCAGGTGTTGGGTTGGCATGTGGGACAAGGTTTCATTTTGAGGGGCGGAACCCAAGTTGGTTTTAAAAATATAGAGGCACGGGTGGCCCAGTCGTCTAAGGCGCCGCGATTCGCTGTGCAGAGTTTCGTCCCTTGGGCACGCCAGAAACCTATGATTGTGGGTTCGAATCCCGGTAAGCCCCGATTATGTTTCAAGGTTTGTCAGCACCATACCCGTGCTCGTGGGTTTCACCGAAGTGGTAAACGTCTGAGACCTGCATCACTTCGGGCTTTCCTCCCGCATTAAGCTGACGCGCCGCAATAAAACTTAAATATTGTTAAAAGCGGCGTTAAACTCACTCACTCACTCAAAATATAACGTTTCCTAAAAATCATCTACCAAGGTAAAACATTCGATGATAATGTAAGCATTGTAAACGTTTTTAATGATTTTTTTTTCTCGCAGCGATCTATTGTAAATGATCCCGATAAAGAAATCGTAAATTCAAGTTTCAAGTAGTAACATCATATTATAAGTCAAGCTCCTCACAGCGATAGCCCGTTCGCGGAGCTCTCTATACTGTCGCTGCCACCAGTCAAAACTGTGATAGATGACCACAACCATGCTTGGAATTGAACTCGCAACCGATTGACCGTTATGTTTCCAAACAAGTGACGACTGTCGTGACGCCTTATACACTTACAGATGCTACATTACTTTTCTTTGTTTCAATTTCTATTTCATTAAAACTATCATGTAATTGATATTGTAAGAATGTAATGGAGAAGTTGGTTGATTTTCCGTTAGTCTGCAATCTCGAACCAATCTGATTATACAAACAACAAAGTAAATTCATCTGGAAAACATGGTCAGTCGTAAACCTTTTCAAAATGAAATATGATGGCATTCCCAAAGACATAAACAAAAGTATAAACGTTACTGCATTTGGGGTTAGAGGGCAAATTTCAAGATTCTTGTACATTCGTCACCAACTCGTGTTATTCCGGGACTTCTTGCAGGTTACGGAAAGGGGCGAGTGGTGACGAATGATTCTTGTAATGACCACGCCCACTCTCCTACCCAGAGTTCCATGCTGAGTCACCACTGCGCCGGAGTGTGGGCCGCACCCACACTAGGGCAGCGACGTTACCGAGAGTGTAACGAAGGTGTCACGCGCTGGGAAGGAGCTTGATTATTAGTTAGGGTGTATTCAGGTGTCATTTACGGTGTTAGGTTAGAAGACAAATATTGGGCGAGACGTGAGCCGAGCCCAATATTTTTTTCTGCTAAACTGACATGTCACCTTATACGGCAACTAAATGAATCATAATAACATCATAATGAATTTATTATGCCGAAAAGTTTACACTGCTAGGTATCTATATAGCACATGTCATGTCAAAATGAAAACTTGACACTTACACAACTGGTATAAATGACAGGACCAGTACATATGTTTCCGATACAACGCTTTAATGTAAACACAAACGTTAACAGTGGAATATATAATGCACTAAATGTGAACGTTTAAACACGTAATATATCTGAAATGGACAGAATTAGCATAAAAATGCCCGCATGTTATCAGAAATCTGCGGGCCACTGTAACTTGATAGCAGTCCGCTTTTCCCTAACGACAGGCTGCTATTTATTCTATTGCTATGTGACGTCATCGGTGTCATGTTTCTTGTTTGTGACGTCATCCTATATTATGTAAATCAGTGACCTCCGCTGTGAGTTTTTTTTCTCCATATTTTTTATTAATAAAGTCACCAACGTGGTTTCTTTAAACTATAATGTCTTTGTACATCACAATTAATGAATATTAAAACACAAAGCAGCGTCGAATAAATAATTTCTGTACAAGAATTTCCATGCGACATATGTGAGAGGGGTCTTGGAAAATCCAAAATGGCTGTTACTGACGGTATACGGTCTCATATTAGGTCAGTAACAACCATCTTGGATTTTTACTGACGGCATACGGGCATTCGTCCCCACTCGCCCCTTTCCGTAACTCGGCTTGTCCCGGAATAACACGAGTTGGTCACGAATGGGTATACTGAGTCATATGGGGTTAATAGTTCTGCTCTCTGATTGGTCAATCTCATTTTGAGTCATAATAATGGATAGTATTACCCTTAATCATAAAGGACTACTGGACATATTACTTTCAGTCGATCATTAAACAGTCACCTGAAAGTATATTTAAACCACTAACTAGACTTTTTAACATGTCATTACACTCATCCAAATTCCCTACAACCTTGAAGAATCCGGGTTAGAATTGGCCTTAAGAAACCCATGCCCGTGTTAAGAGGCGACTAACGGGATCGGGTGGTCTGGCTCGTTGATTTGGTTGGTGCATGCAGCGTGGATCGATGCTAAAGATGTCAATCACTGGTTTGTCTGGTCCAGACACGATTATATACAGACCGCCGTCATAAAGCTGGAATATTGCTGAGTGCGGCAACAAACAAACAAACAGTTGGTATATCTTTGTCAATGCACCTTAACGCAATCGTTCTATTTATTTATTTATTTATTTTTCGTATTCACGCTTGTGTTTTCACGCCCGCTTTTAATCACCTTTGTCAATTATAAATCGGCTTTTCTGTGAGGCGTTACTCTAGCGTTTGGGCCGAAATCGCTAGTTAAGCACCGTGAAACATGTCCTGCCCTACCGGTACAACCCGTCAGTCACAATTTGTTTTAAAAAGTAAGTGTTTGTAAAGAATTATCAATAATTCACCACACTCATTCATTTCAACGAGGGGGCACGGGTGGCCCAGTCGTCTAAGGCACCGCGATTCGCTGTGCAGAGTTGCGTCCCTTGGGCACGCCAGAAACCTATGATTGTGGGTTCGAATCCCGGTTCACCCCTGTTATGTTTCAAGTTTTGTCAGCACCATACCCGTGCTCGTGGGTTTCACCGAAGTGGTAAACGTCTGAGACCTGCATCACTTCGGGCTTTCCTCCCACATTAAGCTGACACGCCGCGATATAACTGGAATACTGTTAAAAGCGGCGTTAAACCCAACTCACTCACTCACTCACTCATTTCAACGAGCACGGTGCTGACCAACCGCCAGAACGCGAGACAAAGTAATACATGCACATACCATAGGATTTAAGAAAACTATTCATGCAGGTGGAACGACGCCAATATAGAGATGGAACATTATCATCATCCAACACTAGGTGTCGCTGCTCATGCCATTTATACACTGAATATTATTTCTCAAAACTAACAAACGCAAAACACGTGCAGTTTGTACATGAGCAATGGCAACATCATTTGGATGTGACATATATCCAAAAGACCATGGAGAGGCAGGCGGTGTTGTACATAGAGGATTCATCACGAGTGTTTTTTAATATGGGAAATATCAACCGAGTCTTAGTTAATCGGTATTTACCGAGCCTTTGGCGAGGCAAATACCGATTAACGGGACGAGGTTGATATTTCCCATATTAAAAAACACGAGTGATGAACTCTATTTATCATTTTCACATTTTGGCTTCCAAATTAAGGAATAATTGCATTAAACATTAACATCAGCAACTTGTCGAAATCTTACGTATAGATCGTGCGTAGTGATACATGTTTTCCATAGCCATGTAAACCAAAATAAACAATTCGCTGAGAAAAAAAGTTCCTCGGATTATTTTAAACAAAATACTTGAACAGACTTTTGCAGAATAATTGAAACTTTAATAACGGTAACAACAACGATTCTGTGTAATCTGATTATATCTCTGGTGTAACTTCACTTATAATATATAGTTTCAAATCAAACCGCTCGCTCTTCCGGTTATCTAATTTGCATATCTAATTTGCATACTTATGTCATTGGGGTATGACATACATGTTTTTATGTCATAAGCTTATGTCATGGATAAATGCTTAAGTTAAATGATAAATTCAGATAATCCGGTCCAGCTGACGTACATATCAAGTGACCTTCGTAGGGCGCCACTTGCCGACAGGAGCATCACCTCTAATTCAAGACTAACTTCAAACGTCCAAGTCCTCCACCTGTGCTGTAAAGGAAGTAACACATTTGTCTATTTACATGCAATCTATGAAGCTTATTGTTACACCTCTATTAAGAATCTTGCAATTCCATTGGTTAATCCGTCCCAGAGACCATATAATAGTTGGGGAGGGCCGTCCCTCTATTATATGGTCTCTGTCCGTACCACGAAACAATACATTTCAATGTTGACCCTCAAATCATGCGACTGACGCTGATTTCGAAAATGGACTAGTCACGTGATCAGTATTGACCTGTCACGTGATGAATATTGACTCGTCTGCTCGTAAACAAGATGCCGTCTGGTAATAATATTTTACAGTCCGCAGCCAAGTTATTGAACATAATGAAACAGAGGACGGGTTAAATGTTTCGTGAACTTTAAAGTGTATTTCGGTGTATTGTCTAATCCTTAGTCTGTCTTACAGACCCTGATACAAATATATATCAAATACAGCCCGTGCAAGTCTATAATGTTTGGCAAGTCTAGATTACTGCAGTATCTGAAGTGAAGAGAGTCACTGGGCTCCCTTTTATTATATTTTTATTAAGATAACTAGAGACTAGATGTTAGTCTATCTAATCCTTTGACCTGATGATACGAAATAACCACATGATAACAAACTAAAATCAAATGCATGTCCAATATTGAAAATATTTTTGTTTGTTTTGAAATATTCTGTAGGGTATTGGATTTACGTAAAATTGAAGCCAAACAGGTGCGTGTCTTGTCCAATTAAGTTACACGGTAAAACTAGTCTAATTCATTCATTTATTCATGAAAATTTACATGGTAAAACAGTCATCTAATGTTGCGTCGATAAAGCTTCAATTTCAAATCAAGACATTTCATTCAATGTACGAAAATTAGATGGGAAAAATAATGATCAATACACCAATTTCGTCTTTCTCCGACGTCATCAAAGCCATAAAAGAAACCATGACATTAAACAAAATGGTTTCGAAATGTTAGTAGTTCATTACATATGATGATAAGACCAGTACTCCATTAATAATGGTGCAACATTAACTAAATTAGGCTTACACAGTCAGGTGAATGCGGGAAGAAAAGTCCTAATTTACACCTAAGATAGGGCCATCAATTCGGTATTATTTCCCTTTTCAGATTTCATCATTTCTTATGACTTGTGTTATAAAAAAATGTGTACTGTTTCAATATTGATATTTGTGTTGGAAACCAAAAAAGAATCACGAAAGATATTGTCCTTACCCACAGCACATGTGACCTTTTCTGTAGTTGAGAAAAGTGATATTTTCATTGCACTGAACATTATACTTGATATTTCACTGCAGTTAAGACATATTCCCGAGACAAGGGCGTCTCTCTCTCTCCCTCTCTCTCTCTCTCTCTCTCTCTCTCTCTCTCTCTCTCTCTCTCTCTCTCTCTCCTCTATCTCTCTCTAGGCGGTATTACAAGCATCATAACAATGAGTATTTCCTAACAGGACAGTCTAGTAACCCAATGATACCGTTTGTAATGTTTTGGTAAAATGCAATTTTCAAGTGTACACCCTCTTTTGCACAGGCAGTTTTCATCGAGCAGACCCTGACTACCTCTTTATCATACCCTTAAATGTACACGCTCATCTATGTATCGACATATATGTATCTGCATTGAATGCTCAGCAATGAACCCTTGTGGCCTACCTGGTCGGTTGCACCTCGGTCGGTGGTTTCTGTCCAAGTAGCAGGATCCGCTGCAGGTGAGGGAAGTACAGCCTCCTACAAGATCCGGCATATCCTACATCAGACCGGAAATAAACATTCCTCAGAATTTGCTATTGGTGAGTTGGCATTACTAAGTATTTATCTGATAAGGGTCGTTTAGGGTCCTTTGTGTCAGGTTTTGAATCGTATGTTTCCATTGTCTTTATTTGTCCTTCGAAGGGACATTGTCGCGTTGTCGCACTAAAATAAAAAAGCAAAATTAAACTGTCTACAATTAATGCAACAACGCTAAGTATCGCATTGTCCCGTTGTTTTTACCAAAACGGAAAATTTAAATGTGTAGAAAAGTTCTTTATATGCGTTGCAATGCATTAAAATGTCGCATTGTCACGCTTATATTAATTATTGTCAGGCTTGTTTTCGAAATTCTAACAAAGCATGAGCTGTAATTATGAATGAATCCGACAAGGGATCGAACTCAGTCACATCAATTACAAACCCACATAATACGTCCCTCAAGGGGCAAGTCTGTGGGGTAAAGGTTGGTTGGTTGGTTGATTTGTTGTTTAACGCCGCACTCAGCTATATTCCAGCTATATGACGGCGGTCTGTAAATAATCGAGTCTGGACCAGACAATCCAGTGATTGATATCATGAACATCGATCCACGCAATTGGGATCGATGACATGCATCAACCAAGTCAGCGAGCCTGACCACCCGATCCCGTTAGTCGCCTTTTTACGACAAGCATAGTCACCTTTTACGGCAAGCATGGGTTGCTGAAGACCTATTCTACCCCGGAATCTTCACGGGTCTATGGGGTAAAGGGTCGTCGGTCGCCTGAAGTTTGATGCAGTAAGTTTATGTGGATGTCGCAAAAAACATTGTGAAATATGCTTTTAATTTACCAAGCTGTCTAAGAATCGTTTCGCCAAAAAGGTTGTCATGAGGAATGAATATTGTTAAACGCCGCTCTGAACAGTATTTCAGTTACGTCACGGTGTGTCAGCTTGATTTCGGAGACCCAGATTTACCCGCATTGTTGAAACCCACAAGTAAGGTTAAGGAGCTAACAAACTAGAAAAATACTCAGAACGCATTGGGGATTCGAAGTCACGGACATAGGGTTCTTGCACGCCTAGAGGACGCAACTCTGCACAGCAAGTTCATCGATGTTAGCGAGTTTGGTTTCACAGTGTTTCAGTCATTTGATAGCGTCAGCTTCAAGATGCAGGAGAGCCTGAAGTGATGCATGTGTATGGTCCTGGAATCAGGACCCACGATCAGTTTTCCGACAGGCCTTGGGGACGCAACTTTGCACAGCGAATTTTAGCCGCCTCATTGATTTGAAAAGGTTTTGGGGACTGCATATTAATGAAATGAAAATTTGTTCTTGTTGTCATAACACTGATTGATGAAAACGTCACCGACAATAACGATGTATGAATTAATTCCAAAAGAAACGATCAAAGCTTTGTTTGAATCATTTTGAGAAAAGCACCCATTTATTCCCATTGGTCACTTGGTTTTAGGATCATAGTAAGTAGACCACTGGAGTTAAAAAGGAGTATAACCATTTCTGCGCATGCCTGAATTAATTCACTTACTACACGTGCCCACCATTAATGTAAAAGGGGCGACAACCCGACATCGCACATTTTACCTCCGCTTTTACACATTGTATATAGGAGACAAACGCGACATATTTTGACATTCAATGTCCCGTTGTCACATTGCCACAAACCAAAAGTATGAAAGTCACGTTTTGGTTAATAATAATACTTTTTGCTTGTTTTTCTGTAAGGGCGGCCCAGTCGTATAAGGCGCCGCGATTCGCTGTGCAGAGTTGCGTCCCTTGGGCACGCCAGAAATCTATGATTGTGGGTTCGAATCCCGGTTCGCCCCGATTATATTTCTAGGTTTGTCAACACCATATTCGTGCTCGTGGGTTTCACCGAAGTGGTAAACGTCTGAGACGTGTATCACTTCGGGCTTTCCTCCCACATTAAGCTGACACGCCGTGATGTAACTGGAATACTGTAGTGTTAAACACCGCGCTAAACCCAACTCACTCACTAGATTCAATGGCTAGAAAGTGTGTAACATCCGTGTATAGCCATTGATCGTACTATCGATGCATTAATTGTTTATGGTCTAATACAAAAACATCGATATCGATGCCAAATCAATGTCAATAGTTTATCGACAAAACACTATGCTACAGATAGATTCGCCGTACAGTTGGTTCTATTTCAGACGTGTTTGGGGCGGTAGGGTTGCCTAATGAACAAAGCCTTCACTTGACGACCTCGGTTCGATCCCTGACATAGGCATACTCTATGGAACCTATTCGTTGGGGGTCCGTGAGATCTGGGATGGAATAGGCCTTCAACAACCGATGATTGCCGTGAGAGGCGACTAACGGGATCGGGTGGTCAGGCTCGCTGACTCGGTTGATGCATGTCATCGTATCCCAATTGCGTGGATCGATGCTCATCGTCTGGTCCAGACTCGATCATTTACAGACTGCCTCCATAAAGCTGGAATATTGCTGGGTGCGGCGTTAAACAACAAACAAAGAAACGTTCGTTGGGATTCCTGCAAGGATATTCCAGGAATACTGCCAAAAGCGGCGTTAACATAGTGGCTCATCCATGCGCTCAGGTGAACTACAATACAATTATACTCTAAGAATTTGCAATAATGTACCCACACAATGTATTCACCACTTGTGAAATGTTACACTAATCTTTTCTAGCTTTTCTCATACTCATGAATTCATCATTAATGACAAATCTTAAATAATTAGTAACACTTCTAAACGTGCAACATTTAGGAGGAAGCAAAATTCGCAGAGACTTCATTTATTCTTTAGTTTGCAAATTGTAGACCCTACCATTAACCCGTTCTACGAGTGCTACAACAGAAGGCAATAATTGCAAAAGTTCATGATGTCGCTAATAATTTATAACGTATGGATCCATTTATATTCAACCTTGGAGACTTGAGACAACGGTCTTGTTACCGTGTTGAAGACAGATGTATCCAACACACACGGATAAGGTTTTTATTCAGATTATAAATTCCATGTTTGTACGGTTTGTAGGTAAGATACGTGCATATTTTTGTATCGATGACACTTAAGATTGCAAAGAAATCAATAACTTGCAAACAATCATCGCCATTACTCATGATCAGCACTGTAAACACATGCAATATATTCCCAGGCGCCACTTAATAACTTTTAACAAATAAGTGAAATATTTTTTTTTATGACTTGAACCACGGATTCTCGGAAATGAGGTCAAAAGAACATGTTGCCATAGTAACCGTTATGATTTGAATAGTTTCTATGAACACATATAATCAAACACTCACTCCTTCAAACAGAGGGGGCACGGGTGGCACAGTCGTCTAAGGCGCCGTGAATTGCTGTGCAGAGTTGTGAGTTCGAAACCCGGATCGCCCCGATTATGTTTCAAGGTTTGTCAGCACCATACCCGTGCTCGTGGGTTTCACCGAAGTGGTAAACGTCTGAGACCTGCATCACTTCGGGCTTTCCTCCCACATAAAGCTGACACGCCGTGATATAACTGGAATACTGTTAAAAGCGGCGTTAAACCCAACTCCCTCACTCAAACAAAGACTTTAATAGTGCCCCTATCTTTATATGGCCAACCTGTAAACTGTGAGAGGGGTTGTAAAGGTGTCTACATGCATGTTTATGGGATATGATGACATGCATCAACAAAGTCAGCGAGCCTGACCACCTGATCCCGTTAGTTGCATCTTACGACAAGCATAGTGACTTCTTATAACAAGCATGGGTTGCTGAAGACCTATTCTACCCCGGATCTTCACGGGGCGCGTCGGATGAACATGGTGGAGGAAGTACAAGGGCGTCTGTTTTGTTTGACTGCAGTATGGCACAATCTGCCACACGCTGTGCAACTGGTGGACATGTGGTTATAAAACTTTTCAAGCATTGCTCATTCCTTTATCCAGAGGCAGACGTGATTCTAAAGGCACCCATGAACGCCCGCCAATTTTTGGACTGCTGTTTGTGGCACCGACACGGGTTTAAATATGTTTTTTCTGACGCACATTTTCCTACGATCGGTAAAGTGAAAGTTGTGCGAGAATTGCGCTCACGCGGCACTGGATCTACCCCGGCTATAAAAATTATGCAGAGATGTAGAATATTAAATTTCCTATTTGATGGTGTAAATGTAACTGCAAATATTAAACCGGTGTGAAAAAAACCCGACGGATAAGTGATGTCAAAGAAACTATTCTGCGTTGAAAAACAGGACATTTCTCCGCATTTTATCGTTCACCGATAAAAGTACTGTGCGACGATTATTATTTATTTAGCAGCTTTACGGAAACTGTGAGCGAACAAATAATGCCTAATATCTGAACGACATAAATATAATTATATCAAATGGAGTTATATGCGTATGTATAAGGACATAAATTCAGTGAAAAAGAATAGCCTGTCGTAAATGACGAAAACTGATTATTCTCTATGACGTCATAAGGCGACTGAGAGGTTACACACGTACAAAGAAAAGGGGGCATAACTCCGCTATGCTTAGCACTAGTTTATTGTAACAGGTCACTTGGTGAGTATTAGTCGTGGGTAAGAACAATATATTTTCGTGGTGTTTTGTTCATGATCACGAGGTACCAAACTATTCCAACACAAATATCGATAGTGAAACTATACGTTTAGGTATAAATAAAACCCATAGGAATTGATGAAATCGTCTTTCATAAAAAAGGAGTAACAGCGAAATGGATGGCCCTATCTAACCTATAAATTGGTCCTCCCATTCTATTTGACGTCATGGCTGGTTTTATGTCTTTTATGAAAGACGACACTGGTATTTTGATTGATATATACTGAACCACAAAAGAAACGTCACCATGGATAGATATATGAGAAACCTTATTTGTCCAAACACTGTAAACATACTTTGAGACATATTAAAAAGATGAAACTTGGCAAAACTGATCATCAAGGTTGAAATTAAAGTGTCAAATGTTCTTAAAGTGAAACACAGCTCTAGTCTCTGAGAAAATGGCATCACAAATCAGTATCTCGTGTGTCGGCCATGTGCATTGATGACTGCCGTGCAATGTCGATACATGGAATGGATGAGGCGGTTGTTGAAGGCCATAGGCACTTGAGCCCGCACTCTGAGGAACGCCTGACGCAGTTCAGCTGCTGTTGTCGGCCCTGGTCGGACGTCATTCAGCCGTCTTGGATTCTCGTCCCACAGGTGCTCATTGGGATTTAAATCGGGACGGAGGACAGGCCACTGCGTGGTTCTGATGCCAGTCTGCTGGAGGAAGTCTCTTGTTGCTCTCGCAGTGTGGGCACGGGCGTTATCATGCTGAAACTCGTGTTTGCGGCGACGTGCCAAATGAGGTTTGGTGTACACGTGGTCTTAAGACTTGATCAATGTACCGAGCTGCTGTGACACCATAGCCTCTCCCTGGACCGATGTTCTGGAAGACCACAGGGCCGACCCTCTGTGCAAGACCAATTCCACCCCACACCATGATGCTCGGACCACCCAACTAGTCTCTCTCAACAACACAAGCATCCGAATAACGTTCCCCACGGCGTCGCCAGACTCTCTCTTTGCCATCTGCTGTAGAGATACAGAAACGGCTCTCGTCTGAGAAGAGGACTCTTCTCCACTGCTGGTGGCGCCAATGCTGGTGCTGTGTTGCCCACCGAGGACGGTCCCGGCGATGACGTGGTGTCAGAATGGGTCCTCGGTGTGGCCTGTGACAGTGGAGACGGCTGCTCGTCAATCGTCGATGCACGGTGTCCGCACTAATGTGTGGCTGGTGTGTCCCCATGGTCTGTCGAGCAGTTTCCGCAGCAGTAACAAAGCGATCTTGAAGATGCTGTCGCACAATCTGACGATCCTGACGTCGGGTGGTGACCCATGGTCTTCCACCACGTGGTCGGTCATCTGTAGTGTTGGTGGTCTGGTACCGTTGCTGTAGCCTGTCTATGGTCCTTTCGTGGACTTGAAATGCATTGGCTTCTTGTCGGGCGGTTTGTCCAGCTTGCAATCGTCCAAGGGTTTGGTGTCGCTGATTTCTTGTCAATCTTGGCATGTGGTAGCAATTCAATAACGAATGAATGTTATCCGATCTGGGTGGATTTTTATAGGGCAAGAAATGGGCATATCAATTTGCACGGAACTCACGTGCATCGGGTTACCATGGCCGTTGCCGTGATGCGTTTGGGCGATCGGTTATATTGTCATCTGCTTTGTTTTTTCATCATCAAATTTCATTTTTCCGAACAAGGTAATGTTAAATTTTAGAAAATAGAAACTCTGACAAAAATTACACAGATATTCAAATGACAACTTTTCATGCAATGTTACTTGGGGTGACGTTTCTTTTGCGGTTCAGTATATATGAAACTAAATCGGAAATCATTAAGATAATGAACGTGAACACATTCTATTTTTGAGTTCATAATTTCAATATTTATTTGTGACCTTTGTGTGTGAAAATTGTGACATTATGATATTTTTAAATAGTCTTTGGTAAGCCTTTTGCACAATATAATAAATCTAAATAATTAAATGAAATAACTAAGTTGTATAAATCAATGAGAAACTGGCCTTGATATTTTAATTTTGATATTTAATTACAAAAATAATAATATTTGATATGAATAATAATAGGCTGTTTATATTGCCCACATTTCCACACCATACCAAAGTGCTGTTATTACCCCGGTCACTGGATCATTGTGCACTCAAGAATCATTCTCAGCTCCCTGGGGAGTATACATCTGATGAAAAATTACCTTTGTCAAATTATTTTTCTGAAATGACTTTTTAAACATGACGGGGCGGTCGGGTAGCCCAGTGGTTAAAGCGTTCGCTCGTCACGCCGAAGACCCGGGTTCGATTCCCGACATGGGTACAATGTGTGAAGCCCATTTTTGGTGTCCCCCGCCGTGATATTGCTGGAATATTGCTAAAAGCGTCGTAAAACCATACTCACTCACTCACTCACTTTTAGACATGACGCTTTTATTGACTGAATTATGTCTTAATCGTCATGTTATTGTTTTATTTATATGACATCACAGTTCTTAATTCTTGACCTGTGAAGATCGGGGGTAGAATAGGTCTTCTGCAAACCATTCTTGCCGTAAGAGCCGACTATGCTTATCGTAAGATGCGACTAACGTGATCGGGGGTTTTGCTCGCTGACTTGGTTGATACATGTCATCGCATCCCAATTCCGTGGATTGATGGTCATGATGTCTGGTCCAGACTCGATTACTAACAGACCGCCGTCACATAGCTGGAATATTGCTGAGTGCGGCATTAAACGACAAACAAATCTTAATTCTTGTTTCACTCCATCTTCCCGAGGCAAGAGAATTAACTAACTTTAAAAGTCCAGTTTCCACCCTTGCCGAACTAGGCTGGTATTATTGAGTTACATTTTGGCTGGACTAACGAGTCTTTGCATAGTCCAATCAAACTCGCGCATTTGAAATCCGGTTCGTAAACTGTCGTGCAGATTTCGGTCGATTGCAGGATTTGCAAAGCATGTGCACTGCCAACTCGTTGTCAACCGATATTTTCCAAATCTTTTCATGTTTTAAATGATGGTGCTCACGTGATTTGATGATTTCGCGATGTAAGACCCGTTTTATCACAATATAGATCTTGATTATCGAGCAGATCGTCCTGACTGGGCGCCACCATTTTGTGAGAAGCAAACGCAAGTGATACGAGAGGTGGAATCTGATTGGTCCATAGGAGAGGCTTAGAAGGGACATCACTGGTAATAGCCACTGGTGGCGCTATGATCGAGCCCAGGAATTCCAGTCTAGTTCGACAAGGGTGGAAACTGGACTTTTAAAGTCAGTTAACTCTCTTGCCTCGGGAAGATGGTTTCAGTCTGATTATGGAACCATCTTCTTTCCTTCCACGACGACGTAGTCGTGAATGTTACAGTGATACAGTGAGTGGTCACGATGCTTCGTTGTCAGAACACGGGCTTTCCTCCCACATTAAGCGTTAAACCCCAACTCAATCACTATTCCAACTTCACTAATGCCACAAACTTTAATAGGCTGAAAAAACGTTTTGAGAAAATCTTGAATATGTCTCGGAAAATGGCCATGCTGAAAGGGATGCAAGATTAAGGACTAGAAGCTCTGTGAACCAATATGACTGGAGTTTGTGCATATCTTGTCAAGATGTCTCCATAATGTCCAATGTCTAGCAACATCTGAAAAGATTATTAACATTTCAAAACACCACTGTACCATGAGTTTCAGACTTGCAGGTGCAAATGGCCTTATTGCATCTGAGGGGAGATATCACCGTAAATGTTATTCCCGTTTCCTAAGAACCTACTCTAAAGATGTTAATGGGAGCAATGGTGAATTTGACAGTCCGGAAAAGATATGTTTCCTGAACTACTTTCATCAGACTTCTTAGAAGAGCAGGTTCTTACCCAAGCAACAGATACAAAGATAACGTTCATCATGTCTTGGTGTCAATGTTCAGTTTGTCAGGCCACTGGACGAAAATGAATCCATATTATTGTTTCCATCTGTTCCGAAAGGTACAGCTTTGCATGCCCTGAAACCAGCTGGAACTACAGAAGGACCCATCACGTGAAATCTCAAGATGTTTCACTGACATTAACAGTGGCACTCCCAGACATACCTGGCTATGTACGCTACGCCAATGACAACATAGATATCAATGAAGAAACACTTGATGGGAACTGAACGTTCTATGCATTCAGTTAATGCTTTCAAGGGCAGTTAATGGATCTGAGAACACACAAAGTGTTATTTCTGTTGAAGTTGGATGATCTCGTTCTGTACATGTCCCTCCAGAATTCAATCATCTGAAATCTATCCACATGGAGATACCTAAACTTGAATGGTTTGAACGGGACACAGGTTTGACACTGAAAACTGATGCACTAGACTTAGCCTGAATTACAACAGAATGTAGAACAGCAGCAAATACCATCCTGCAATGGGTTCAATGAAAAACTTTCCCTTTCTAATCCTGCCAAGACTGTTGTTGGACATTTGCCCCTGCACATGATTTCGACACCATTGGAAAGTTATACAACGATGCATGGCAACGACAGAAAAACGGTATAAAAAATACATAGTTATTTCATTTGATGAGCAGCTGTACAGCCAAGCAAAAATGTTGCAGTGGCAAGAACAACTTGATTGCCAAAGTCTCGTTGTACTTCTTCGTTGATTCCATGTGCAAACGAACTTCGCCAAAGTGATTGGAGAGCACATGGAGAACTAGCTGATATCTGGGTTGAGAGTGGAGTGTCATTTGAAGAAGTCTGGAGATTTCTGTGGCCAGCATTCCTAGATTGGATTAACACTGCGGACATTTGAATCGATGAAGAGATCATGTCAAGTGCAGAACAGTTACAGGGTGGATTCTAAGATAACACTGACAAAGAAATCAGCTGTTTGATGATTATTCTCCTTGAACAGATCCCTTACCTTCAGGAACTGTTTTCTGACTTTGATTTAGAGAATTCTGAAGACAAATCTACTCAAGCTTACTGGCGAATATACATGGAACTCGTATCCACATAACTACACTCGATGGGGAAAAGTCTTTTGAAAGCTTGAAAGAGTTGCACCTGAGGTTTGCCAAGGCTTCATGGATGGAGACTTTGTGATCAAGGAGACCAAACACACTTTCAATCAGATTCCCGATGATCAGGTTCTGGAAAATGTCAACAGAATGGGAAAAGTTGCAGGGGGATTGGTTGTATCACCCATAAAGAATCCGCTCGTGACAGGTGGTAGGGGCTGACATACAATGAATGTACATACATAAAGTGCTGGCTTATTACAAGAAGCAGATACTGGCATCATCAGCCATAAAGACACGACATTCTCTCGACTGAAACGAGACAATGAAGATGTTCTGAAACAGAAATCACTGTTCGAGAGATTCCAACATGACAAACCTGAACTAGTTAGTCTCACAACTGGGGTAGCTGCATCAGAAGACATCAAAGCTGAGTTGCAAAATGCAAAGGCCGATGGACAGTAATTCCTGAGAAAGTTTGTCACTGAACGGTTCATCAAGAAGTCATATCGTTTGCATATCATTGGATAAAGCTTCATTGCCACCCGAAAAACAGACACCGTCAATAGCTAGAGCCAACCGTGATATCTTTCTCAGAATCATTGTTACCATTGAGTCTGTCCATAATGTTGATGTAGAAAGTTGACTGACAAGAACTATCTGCTGTTTCATTGTCATTTGCTACCAGTGATGGGAACTTGAGACCTACAGACAAGGCACAGCTAGGAACCATCCTTGTAAACAGTTCTTTAACTCCAGAACCACCCTCATTCCCCATGCCATCATGCTATATTATTGATGGTATGCAACGTATCCAGTCAATAGGGAAGCCTCCTACAGCAAAGACGATCGGTGATTTAGCTGATGTCATCATTCAAGCTGTCATCTCAAAGCTTACCCGTGGCTGCTCCAGAGTGGATGTGGTCTTTGATCGGTATGACAAGTGGTCCATTAAAAGTGGAACAAGAGCCCGTCGTACTGGAGGTCAGAGACCAATAAAGAGAGTGATTGGCAGCCAATAAATCAAACTACCAGACAACTGGAAGCGGTTCATTGGATTGAAGGGGGCACGGGTGGCCCAGTCGTCAAAGGCGCCGCGATTTGCTGTGCAGAGTTGCGTCCCTTGGCCACGCCAGAAACCTATGATCGTGGGTTCGAATCCCGGTTCGCCCCTGTTATGTTTCTAGGTTTGTCAGCACCATACCAGTGCTCGTGGGTTTCACCGAAGTGGTAAACGTCTGAGACCTGCATCACTTGGGGCTTTCCTCCCACATTAAGCTGACACGCCGCGATATAACTGGAATACTGTTAAAATCGGCGTTAAAGCCAACTCACTCACTCATTGGATTGAATGAGAGCGAGGCCACGTTAGCAAGTTTTTTTTCAAGAGAACTAGCCCATGTCCAACCTGGAGAAGTGGTAGGTTTGATCAGATTGACCAGAGTTTCTCATCAACTGGCTGAGATGCTTCAAGTATGGCATCCACCCATGAAGAAGCTCTCACTCGGATCATTCTTCATGCCTTTGATGCGTAAGCCTCAGGATATCACAACGCACTGTTGTGAGTTGTAGTGACACTGATGTCTTAATACTTCTTATTGCCTTCTATTCCAGCTTGACCAAAGAAATCTGGGTGTAGGCTGGAACATATAAGGATCCAAGGTTCATTTAAGTGCATTCCATCAAGCTCCCTTCGGATATTCGTCGTAGCCTAATTGTATTTAATGCCCTACAGGATGTGAAACGCCACTTTTCTGGAATTTCAAAGAAAGCAGCATGGAAATGTTTAGAGAAGAATCCAAAACTAATCATGCATTTTGGCTGTATACAGATCCCCACAACAGAGGATTTAGCACGTGCATAAGCTTTTGTTTGCCAACTTTATGATCCTTGAACACATCTTACTTCCATTCAAAGCCTACGTTATTTATTCTTCCTAAATATGACGAAACAAATTGACAAATTACCACCAACTGTTGATGCCCTTTGTTTACACATGAAACGAGCTCACCATCAATCACTTGTCTGGAATCAGTCCCATGTACCCAAACCAGAATTGCCATCATCAATTGATTGTGGATGGACAGCTAAAGACGGAAGTCTTCAGCCTCTGTTCACAACCAAAGCTGTTATTTCCGCAGCCTGGGTTCATCTTGCGATTTAGATCGCCTCCGTGGTCTAGTGGTAGAGCGGCCGGAGAGCGGCAGGTCCGGGGTTCGATCCCCGACCGCGTCATACCACAAGACGTAAAAAAAGATGGTACTTGTTGTTACCCTGTCTGGCGCTCGGCATTAAGGGGCTAAAACAAGGACTGGTCGGCTCGGAGTCAGTATACTGTGTCTGAGTGGGGTACTCATGTAAAACTGCGGCATGGTATCTCAGTGAGCAAGCACTATAAATCGACATCAGTCCGGACTAGTACAAGCAGCCACACAAACACACACACATACATGCACGTCGCTATATAAGTGCAATAATCTTGGACGGGACGTTAAACCCCATTTCACCTCACCTCATCTTGCGATTTGCGGTGGCACAGAGTCAGGATGTCGCGGTCAGACAAGACAATGCAAATTCTATCAACAGTGTGTATCTTATAACTAAAGTACATTTTGTTTGGAAAATATCTGTTTTGAATTATGATGGGACTGATGTCTCTGGAGTTTGTTGTAGTTATATTTGGCCTTGATATGATATGACCTTCAAGGTCACATGTCATGCCAAGTGCCAACATGTATGAATGAGAACAGTATTACATGGTCTATGAATATATGTTAGTTAAACATTTCTACTAACACATTTTAACGATTGTCATTTCTAAGGCCTCTTTTGAGACTGGCTCCGAGACTACCACAAACATGAGTGCTCTCATTGATTCCCCTCGTGATGCACTGGCAAGTCGTTGTAGCACAGCGCACGGTACGTTGTTGGAGACGTTGAAGCAAAAAGATTAACCTGTTCAGATGTGTCTCTGCACCAAGAAACATCCTTTCTGCTCATCAAGGACAAATGAACATATATCATGCCTGCTACTTCTATAAAGAAGGAACAAGATACAAGCAGATTAGACTCTTTAAAAATTCATTCAGTGGCATTCCATTCCCCGTAAATGAGTTGATATTTCCATGATAGGATATTTTGATATTTTTTCTTTGTGTGTAAATCGATTACCACTGCGAAACTGGATTGTTTTGATATGACGTTTCATCTTCACTTGTAAACTGAATTAAACACAAGAATTGTCTGTATTTGTAATGTGTTCATTTATTGCAGATTGCTGACAGAAACGCGCACGCATACATGTGAGGCTAATCTTGTGACGTCATAAATGGACTATTCTTTGACAGATGTACAAAAACGACTCAAAACAGATCTGTTTGTGCTGCAGTTTCTTTTCCTATTACCCATGATGTATATTTCGAAAATTTACCACCCCTTTCAAAAATACTTCTAACAAGAGTTTGCCACTAACGTGGCTATATCCCCCGCCCCTGTTGCAGAATGTAGGACATAAGTAAATCTAAACAAACCCCAACCTTTTTTAACCGAGGTGGAACTTGTTGCCATGGAAATTGTAAAAAAAAGAAGAGTTTGCCACTAACGTGTCCAAGTCTCCTGCCCAGCAAATGAAGTGTATATTACGTCAACATAACTAAAATATTCAAAATTTTGTAAGGAAACAGTGTTTCAATTATGGTTTCTGTGTCCTATTTTGAAACAATCGCATTATATTACATTTTGAAAGTCAGTGTCAAGTTTCTTTTTTTGAAGAGTATATAATTACCTTCTGGAGAATAAACTATCAATCGGGGTTCATGCCAAACAATTGTACTACTTATCAACTAATTGAAATTTACCATCACATTTGTACTTCGCTTGACGATCATTAAAGGGCTAAAACAAGAGTATTTACTTATAGTCACATCCGAAATTAATAAAGGCTGTTATTTGAAAAAATGCATATAGAATCAGAAAATAACTGATAAAATGGAATATTAGTTATCTCTAAACCGAAAGAATTGCTAAGGGTTTAGATCAATGCAAAACGAGATATTGCTGCACCTACCGAGGACAACTGCAGACACTTGGTGTTCATACTCCAGGCATACAATAGCAACCTCATAAAAATCAGATCTTAGTTCTCGCTGCCGCTAAGTTTAGCGATAGCGAGAACTAAGACCTGATTTTAATGAGATTTATGCAATAGCAACCTCGATTCAGGATTTATTCTGACTTTGTAAGACTTTATTTCGTAAAGACTAAGAACGTACGGAACAGGAAATTAAACTGCAATTATTTAATTAAATAAGCTGTAATTATTAAATCAATTAAGCTGCAATTATTAAATCAATTAAGCCACAATTATTAAATCAATTAAGCCGCAATTATTAAATCAATTAAGCTGCAATGATTAAATAAGTACATGGAACTACCACAAAGTTCCTCGACAGTTATTTTAAAACAAAATGATTTTCCTGATTCCAGATTTAAAGCCACCACATCACAGGATACCGGACGCGGGTCCTTCCTTACCCGAGTCGTGAAACATTTGTTTGAGTCTTCCATTTCATAAATGTGGAAATAGGTAAAATATAGATTGAGTATCACAGGTAAAATGTTTACACAAGTATTGTGAAGACGATAAGAAATTGATAGCTGTATGGTTATGTGGATATCAATACATAGAGAATCTGATATTATTTGCATATGATGCAGGCATTATTGTCCATAGAAATAAATATTCTGGTGTCATTTTCATCCATGTACATGTGGATAAAACAAATGTGATTGTAGGAAGTTGTAGGAACTGTTGGCCCCAAAAAAACTTTGACTGATGTTAATTTTAATCTATTAGAGAAAATTCAACATTCAATTATCTGCAACACATTTAATTTAAAGGTATCCACAATTTCATTCTATCGTACAGAAATGTGGAGCACCGGGCATTATTATTGAAGAAAAGTACATGCTCTCAGTGTCAGAGGATACCAATGTGTTGGTAGATTCGCATCTTAAGATTATTTTCGAACATGGCTTGAGGTGAAATGGAGTTTAAGTCGCGTTCAAGAATATTGCTCTGATATAGCATGCATGTGCGTGCCTGCCTACCTGCATGGCCGCGGCTGAGGCTGAGGCTGCTTGTGTTAGTCCATACTAATGGGGTTTTTGTTTTTGTTGTTGTTGTTTTTTTTTATAGTGCTAGACCACTGAGTTACCATGGCGCAGTTTAACATGTGAACCCAAGTCAGACACAGTAGACTGACTGCGAGCCGACCAGGCCTTGTTTTAGCCCCTTCATGGCGCGCGCAGGCAGAGTAACAACACGTTCCATCTCTAAACGTCTTTTGTCATAATGATAAAGTAAAATGACAGTAAATTACATTCTAATCTAATATAATGTATCTATATCCATGACGACAAAAATAGCTAAAACTTCATGTTGGTGGGACGTAGAAATATGTGCTGGAATGGTTATAACAACATGTTGCCTTTAGAAAAAAAGGCGAGCATGTAGGGTTACGTCCCTAAACCGTTCCAGGATCCGCTGATTGAGGAACCGCAACATGGTCACAAGTTTAACCTTGAGAGTGTATAAAATATTCAGCTTTAAGAAGCACATATCGTATTGTCCGAGTAAGATGCGGTTTGTAAAATTTGCATTTGCCTCATTTCCTTATTAAAAGCAAATATTATAGCTTTCATGTCTGATAATAAAACGTCAATGTTTATCCTCCCGGCAATGCTGTTAAGAAAGAATTGTACTGTAAAATTATCTCTCACAACCACTTGTCACCGATCACTATTGATCTAGCATTCTGAATAACGATGACGGATTGATGACCTTGTGAGAGGCCCTGAAAGAAAAGATCACATACGCTACGTGGTATATTCCTAGAAAGTAACAGTCAACCTACCGGTGGCATGGTGGCCATGTCCGTGTAGATGGCGTGGACACTGGTGCCTTCTTCCTCGTTGCCATTGTCCTTCAGAGATATAGCAAAGAACTCACAGACTGAGGAATTCGCCCAGTAATTAAACGACCGGCACGAGGCGGTGTTGACGAAACAAGTAGCTAAACACTCGTACAGAGTCAGCCCTGAAAGAATTTTGGAATATGGGTTGTCCATTGTTGGGATTTGATACGATCCGCGAATCCAGTGTTCCTTGTACGTACACGAACAGTACACCACATAACTGCGGAGACACAGACAGATGACGGACAGAAGTTTAACTAGTCTACACTGCATGCTACGGCTGGCACTTACACCTGTGTCTCCGATTTCATGTGTCGTCTGCTTGTCTAGCTGCTGCAGCTGAAATGAACATCCTGAGTGTTCAACACATCCACTCCAATCTGGTTCATTAATAAATTATATACATAGACTTGACATTTAGAAGGAGAAAAACGTCAAAAACGACAGCTGAGATAGCAGAACGGACGAACCAGATACTACTTGGATCAGTATCAGCAATTTCAAACTGATCAATGTCACAGTAATTACTGGGCCGCCTCCGTGATCTAATGGTAGAGCGTCCGCCCGGAGAGCGTAAGGTCCGGGGTTCGATCCCCGACCGCGTCATACCAAAAGACGTTATAAGTTGGTACTTGTTGTTACCCTGTCTGGCGCTCGGCATTAAGGGGCTAAAACAAGGACTGGTCGGCTCGGAGTCAGTATACTGTGTCTGAGTGGGGTATTCATGTTAAACTGCGGCATGGTATCTCAGTGAGCTAGCACTATAAATCGGCATCAGTCCGGACTAGTACAAGCAGCCACACACACGCATACACGTGCATGCACGTCGCTATATAAGTGCAATAATCTTGGACGGGAGTTTAAACGCCATTTCACCTCACCTCACAATAATTACTGCATGAGCTGGTTTTTCCCATAGGTCCGACACCAAAATGACAATGAGAATTTGATAGCTACAATTGGTGGGTGTTACATGGAAGCGAGACCAACTGGGACTACCTATCGCTCTAACAGATTCTGTCGGAATCAGTATACTGTGTCTGAGTGGGGTATTCATGTTAAACTGCGGCATGGTATCTCAGTGAGCTAGCACTATAATCGGCATTAGTCCGGACTAGTACAAGCAGCCACACACACGCATACACGTGCATGCAGGTCCTGATCACGACGTGGCTAGATCGCGTGTTTTCCGACTGGTAAATGTCAAACATGAATACCTAGTATTTTGTAATATCTGCAGCAACGTCCATTTCATACTGGACGGCCTGTATGAACTTTGGAATGCATAAAATTTGAACGCATTCTCATGACGCACAAGATCAAAGTCTCAATTTTAAGTATACTACTGCGTATGAAAATTAATAAACAGTGTTTTGGACAATGACCTGAAATGGCATCAAGGCAAGACGGTGTTTCATGAGGGGAGACCAGCAATATGTGGTTACACACGACCCGATGAAGCAACAACTATCGGTTACGGTACCCTTTGGGTACTGCCCTGTTGTGAAACATATCGATATCGTCAAAACGCAAATATCTGCATCCAATTTTCCAAATCGATGGAAGCTGTCAATAGCGCATCTTCCCGAGGCAAGAGAGTTAACTGACTTTAAAAGTCCAGTTTCGACCCTTGCCTAACTAGGCTGGAATTACTGGGCTCGATCGTAGCGCCACCAGTGGTTATTACCAATTATGTCCCTTCTAAGCCTCTCCTAAGGACCAATCAGATTCCACCTCTCGTATCACTTGCGTTTGCTTCACACAAAATGGTTGCGCCCGGTCAGGACGATCTGATCGATAATCAATATTTATATATTGTGATAAAACGGGTCTTACATCGCGAAATGCATCAAATCACGTGAGCACCTTGATTAAAAACATGAGAAGATTTTGAAAATATCTGCTGACAACGAGTTGTTGGTGCACATGCTTTGCATATCCTGCAATCGACCGAAATCTGCACGCCAGTTTACGAACCGGATTTCAATTTCGGTGCGCGATTTTGATTGGACTATGCATAGACTCGTTGGTCCAGCCAAAATGTAACTCCATAATACCAGCCTAGTTCGGCAAGGGTGGAAACTGGACTTTTATAGTCAGTTAACTCTCTTGCCTCGGGAAGATGTCAGTAACGTGATACAAGTAGGCCCGAAGCTAGAATGTCAACTTGCAGTTGGCGTGGGCGCGTTTGAAATGCAGCTTGAGAATGACTGCTTCAAAGCCCTTTCTCATAGGTTGAGAGAGGGCACAATCCTTAATCACTTGAAATAACAATGTTGGTGCCTCTTGTGGTCCCCTATCACTATTCCACTACATTACGAGATCATTCAGGGGCACAAGGAACTATTCCTCTGAGGTTGGTTAGACAGGGATGGAAATTTTCTGCGATTCCAGGGATTTAAATAAATCAAGGGTCACATTTGTGATACATGCCATTACCATATGTGCATAAATCATATAGTCAGGGTATGAAACTCCCAAAAATTTCAGCCAGACCACAGGACTGGCTAGCTGAAATACTTGCCAGCCCTGACCAAAACCTGCCTGCCCACTATAATCATATGTTTCTCAGGATAAGCTAACAGGGTTTCTTTTTGGTTACATTTTAACATTCATCTTTACATATGAATTAATGATTATCATCGGGAAATATTTAGAATATTTTCACATGTGAAATATAACCCGACCGTCGGGCAGGGGGATTTGAAAATCTGGCAGCCCGAGTTGAAATCAACCCGTCTCGGACGGTCGGGCAGGCAGGTATTTCGAACACTGATATAGTCCCCCACAAAAAAATTCTCATCACTGAATATAGTCATGGGAGCCATACAGTTGATCTCTCATCCCTCGAGAGTCTCAATGCTATAAAGTCCATGGACTAAGCTGATATATATACTTATGGAAATTGATATAGGAACACATTTTGTAAACGTACATTTATTGATATGTTAGAGACAAGACAATGGAATATCAGTGTCCTAAATTATTTAAGGGAAGAATTCATATTGATCGATGATGTGTAAATATTCTTCTTTAATATTGGTATGTGGTCTGTGTGTTATCATGTTCCTGCAGTGTGAGAGGCAACTAACGGGAGGTCAGGCTCGCTGACTTGGTTGATGCATGTCATCGTATCCCAATTCCGTGGATCGATGCCATGATATTAATCACTGACTCGATTATTTACAGACCGCCGTCATACAGCTGGAATATTGAAGAGTGCAGCGTTAAACAACAAACCAACCAACCAGCAACATGTACAATCAACTGTTAGAGCATACATGGGGCAGACAGTTTACATGCTATGCAAACAAGAAGATACAAGATCAGATATGACCAAAAATCAATGGCACCACTAAGGAGAAATTACATGTTTAAATGTTAATCATTCTCTTTACGCGGCTGACTCATTAAATATTCATTATTGGTTCTCTCTGGAATTTGTTAGTGAAATCTCAAATCTGAGATGTTACTCACATAAGGTTCTGAAATCACATATGTCAAATTTCCAATCAGATGAAGATCCTGGGGTAGAATAGGTCTTCAGCAACCCATGCTTGCCGTAAAAGGTGACTGACAAGGCTTTGATAGTCAGACTCGCTGACTTGGTTGATGCATGTCATCGATAATGATCTGCTCATGATATCAATCACGATCTGCTCATGATATTGATCACTGGATTGTCTGGTCCAGACTCGATTATTTACAGACCGCCATCATATAGCTGGAATATTGCTGAGTGCAGCGTTAAACAACGAGCTAACCAACCAACCAACCAATCAGATGATGTCACTTGCAGAAAAAACCAAAGCCTATTGCAGTACAATTTCAAAACAGTGAGATTGATGCCTACAGCTACCTTAGTTAGAAAGTTATATCCACTTCCAGTCTAATGACCTTCACCTTCAGAAAATTTCAGATTGTAAGCATGGATAGTGTTAGTGAGTGAGTTGTGTTCAATGACGCTTTTAACAGTATTCCAGTTATATCACAGCGTGTCAGCTTAATGTGGGTGGAAAGCCCGAAGTTATGCAGGTCTTAGACGTTTACCACTTCAGTGAAACCCACGAGGGCGGGTATGGTGCTGACACACCTAGAAACATAATCAGGGCGAACCGGGATTCGAATCCACAATCATAGGTTTCTGGCGTGCCTAAGGGACGCAACTCTGCACAGCAAATTTCGACGCCTGAGACGACTGGACCATTGTATTTGTGTTGTGAACAACGTCCCATCAAATGTTTCAACACATCAAATATATCAATGTACTCAACATCCTGGTACTTCTTAGATTACTGGGCCACCCGTGCCCCCTGGATAGTGTTACAAACCTAGATATGTGTAGACTCCATTGCCTTCTGTAAATACAGCAGCTGAGCCTGAATCAAACTAGTCTTTCAAAGTGTGAATGACATAAACAACGGACATGACCTTCAGGTATTAATAGTCATTGAAAGGTTTCGCTTGCCATGAACTAAAACCAAATTTATCATTATTTAGTACCATGTTTTACAATGTGAAATTGACCATTACTGGACGCCAGGCAAACCCTATTGCAGATTCCCCGATTCATGTTGTGGGCATATTCTAACCCTGGATCCCCATGGGGGCAGCCATCTTGACTTGTCACCTTGACAGTTCACACTGACACTGGGTCACACCAACAGTGCTGCCATCTTGACAAGAGACCAAACACACATTGATCTCTGTTGCAGTCAGAAGAGCTGTTGGTCAAGCAAGAGACAGCTCTCATTCTTTGTGAGATTTCTTGTGTTTGAGAATCTCTGTTGCAGTCAAAGAAAGCTGTTGGTCACAGTCGGGGCAAAAGTAGGATCTTCTCAGAGGGTTGAGTTGTGTGGCTCGTTCTGATTCACGCTCTGCAGCCTCCTCATCTTTAGACACTGAAACACAAGGCACACGGTCATATTTAGAGGTGTATCGATAATTCGATTGTCAATTTGTTTGGTACATTTACTTTCTTAAAAAACAATTAAAGAGTTTGACAGTTTGTATAGTCAAATACTAGTCATTCAATCACATTCATTCACATTGGTGCTAAAACATTGCAGTTACCTAAGACTTTACCAGTTACATGAAGTGAAATTTGTATTAACATGTTTTTGAAAGGTCAATTTGAACTTGTTTTCTTTTCATTTCTTGTTTTCTTTACAAATAGTATCAGAAAGTTATAATTATTTTGATGGTGTCAGTCAAAATGCTGAAATATATGCTGCTTAAGCCTGCTATAATTGCAAGTGAAAACTATCGCAATAGTATCGCAATAGTAGGGCGACTATCGCAATAGTATCGCAATAGTTGTTTTAACTATCGCAATAGCCAAAAATGCCTCAATAGTCACCCCTAGTCATATTATTTGTACATACCAGCAGGGAGAATTTGCAAAGCATTCCGTGTCCAGGTATTAAACAGTGGCAAGCCATGCAGTGTCCAGAATTAAGTAGGCACAGAGAAAAAACAACATATTGCACCCCTGGCATCCATGCTGAATTTCTCCACATACAAGCAAGTACAAACTCAACCCCTTGTTGTCTGTAAGTACTTTTAGTAGGCTAAACCTTCTCCTGGCCAGTTCTTCCTTGGGGATGGTTTGGCCTAAGCCAAACCTTTCCAGATCCAGATCCTGCCTCTAGATTTCAGATATGTTGAACATAAGAGGAGGGTGGTTCAGCCTAGGTCAGATACTCCCCCCTTGATTTCAGATATGTTGAACATAAGAGGAGGATGGTTCAGCCTAGGTCAGATACTCCCCCCTTGATTTCAGATATGTTGAACATAAGAGGAGGATGGTTCAGCCTAGGTCAGATACTCCCCCCTTGATTTCAGATATGTTGAACATAAGAGGAGGATGGTTCAGCCTAGGCCAGATCCTGCCTCGAGATTTCAGATATGTTGAACATAAGAGGAGAATGGTTCAGCCTAGGCCAGATACTCCCCCCTTGATTTCAGATATGTTGAACATAAGAGGAGGATGGTTCAGCCTAGGCCAGATACTACCCCCTTGATTTCAGATATGTTGAACATAGGAGGAGGATGGTTCAGCCTAGATATACTGTACATAAGTCCATTTAGTTCATAGGGATCCTGGATGCAAGTATGAGGAGCAAGTGAGTGACAAAATATTTTTGAAATTTCCAGTAGCCTAAACTTAGGAGGGAAGATCTATTATGAGGAGCGATTGAGTGTTATTTTTAATAAAAAATACTAAATTTGAAAAAAAAGGAGCAAAAATAATGAATAATGAATGTAATGACACAAAACTGAATTATTATGTCCGGGAGACATGGTTCAGCCTCAGTCAGATCTTTCCCTCATGGTGTACTTTACAGTGGCTCAATCTTCCCATTCATAATGTTATAAATAGCTGGAGATCCCCTTCAGAACATGAGTATATCTCAATAAAACCACAGCATTTAACACTTCAGATGCAAGACTTATTATGTGGTAAATCATATTTCAAAGCAATGGACATGTGTTTGAAGGGACCACTTTGCAGGACAACAGTAAACCTTCCTGTTGAACATTATTAAATAGTACAGAGGAATGAATACACAAAAAAGTTCATGAATATCATGACGTAAGTTTTGATGTAACAGTCGTTCTACCGCTTTGCCTTTCTACTTAACGCACATATCGTTGTCATATGTAGGCAGTATATCCACTGAGAGGGCCATTATATCTCATCTAACTTTAATTTTTAATTTTTTTAAAAATATACTAAATTTGAAACTCTCATCTAACTCTCCAAACCACGACCCCAGTGCAGCAGATCTGACCACTGATTGTGGTGCTATCTCCATAAACAAATTTGATTTAGTTTCAGTTGTTTTACATGAAATACTTGTCTGCTTGTTGTTATAAGAATTTGGAGTAGTTCAACTTGTTCTGTAAGTGAGTGCATATCATTGATTGGTGCAGCCTAATCCTAATATAAGGAGTGAAGTAAAGATCACATGATAGACAGCTCTTTTACTATCCTACATTTATTGGTCTCCAGTCCAATGACATTGGAAGAAACTAGGGCTGGGAAAAGTCCAAATTTACTACCCAGGTACCTGACACCCTATTATCCGTCCCTACCCGGGTACCCAACACCCTATTATCCGTCCCTACCCGGGTACCCAACACCCTAGTATCCAACCCTACCCGGGTACCCAACACCCTAGTATCCGACCCTACCCGGGTACCCAACACGCTAGTATCCGTCCCTACCCGGGTACCTGCTGTAGGTCTCAAGAGTTGGGAACAAAATGTCTCATTGGGAATAATTTGACTGTAGCCCTGTTGAGAAGCAATCTAATAATGTTGCAGGATTTTTTGTGTGAATACCTCTGTTAACAAAACCTGATCTATCAAAACCAAATATATGCTCTTCAATCATGATTTGACATACCTTTGGGCCTAATTCCACACACGGATCTGGGCCTTATTCCAGATACAGATCTGGGCCTTCTACCACACACAGACCTGGGCCTAATTCCACACACAGACCTGGGCCTAATTCCACACACAGATCTGGGCCTTATTCCAGATACAGATCTGGGCCTTCTACCACACACAGACCTGGGCCTAATTCAACACACAGACCTGGGCCTAATTCCACACACAGACCTGGGCCTAATTCCACACACAGACCTGGGCCTAATTCCACACACAGATCTGGGCCTAATTCCACACACAGACCTGGGCCTAATTCCACACACAGACCTGGGCCTTATTCCACACACAGACCTGGGCCTAATTCCACACACAGACCTGGGCCTAATTCCACACACAGACCTGGGCCTTATTCCACACACAGACCTGGGCCTTATTCCACACACAGACCTGGGCCTTATTCCACACACGGACCTGGGCCTTATTCCACACACAGACCTGGGCCTTATTCCACACACAGACCTGGGCCTTATTCCACACACAGACCTGGGCCTAATTCCACACACAGACCTGGGCCTTATTCCACACACAGATCTGGGCCTAATTCCACACACAGACCTGGGCCTAACTCCACACACAGACCTGGGCCTTATTCCACACACAGACCTGGGCCTAACTCCACACACAGACCTGGGTCTTATTCTACACACAGACCTGGGCCTTATTCCACATACAGACCTGGGCCTTATTTCACACACAGACCTGGGCCTAATTCCACACACAGACCTGGGCCTAACTCCACACACAGATCTGGGCCTAATTCTGCTATGACTACTGCAATCAATCTCATTAAAATCTAGTTTTCGCTACCTCTAAACAAAGATCTGAGGACATCCCATTGCGGGTCATGTCAGAAAGACCTTTCATCTGACCAATCAGAGCATCGCGTAGCAGATCATGAAAGTGACAGTTGGAATGTGATTTTTTAGCGTGCAACCTCGAGGTTTCCAAAAAGGGTATTCTGAACGACAGTTATATGGGCTTCATGTCTGTATTCCCACAATATAGACCATCTATTAGCCTTCCAGAATATTCTTTTGTTCAGTTTGTAATTTTTTAGTTGAGTATATGTCAAAATATCTTTGAAGCAAAGTCGCCAGTTTGAAACTCGTGCTGTAAAGCTCGGGTTGATGTTTTAAGTTTGGTCTGACGAGACACGAAATGTGATGTCCTAAGATCTTTGTTTAGCAGTAGCTATAACTAAGATCTGATTTTAATGAGATTGCATCTGCAATAAACATACTCACATGACAGTCATCATGCTAATACCACTTTGTGAAACAGGGCCATGTAAGCTGACTTTCTGAGGTGAGGTGGGGTGAAACAGTATTGCACTTAACATAACAAATTGCATCAACATGTGTGTGTGTGTGTGACTTTGTGTACTAGTCCAGACTTATGACGGTTTTATAGTGCTAGCCCACTGAGTGACCATGCCACAGTTTAACATGGCTACCCCACTCAGACACAGTATTCTGACTCCGAACCGACTCTTATCTTCGTCCCTTATAGATGACACCTGGCAGGGTAACAACATGTACCATCTTTAAACTACATTTGGTATACGGGCAGGAGTGAGTGAGTGAGTTAAAGCTTTACGTCACATCGGCAATATTTCAGCCATATCGTATACGGGCAGGAACAATGTGCCTATTGTCATATCTACATCAATATCACTTTCTCCAATATTACCTTCAACAAAGTATCTGGAAACAAGCGATTAACATCTTCCTGATTGCCACTGTTCAAACATTTATCAGGGAGGTAAGTGGAATGTGGAAATTCAAGATACACATCAGATATAATCTGTCAAAATTCCCGAGGCGCATGCCACACGTTACATGAGACTACCTTCTTGGTGAAAGCTGTGCATATTTCATAGATCTGGGCATTTAAATAGCACAATATCATCAGATTATTACTTTGACATTTCTGTTCTTGACACATGTAAGGACAGAGGACTGGATGACATCTTCTGAGAGCATACAATGCCTGAAGTGAATGTTGTTTTATGCCACAGTCAACAATATTCCAGTAATACCATTACATGGCAGTCTGTAAACATGGAACATCCAGTCTGGGCCAGTGGTACATCCAGTCTGGGCCAGACAGAACAGTGGAACATCAAGTCTGGGCCAGACAGACCAGTGGCACATCAAGTCTGGGCCAGACAAACCAGTGGTACATCAAGTCTGGGCCAGACAAACCAGTGGTACATCAAGTCTGGGCCAGACAAACCAGTGGTACATCAAGTCTGGGCCAGACAGACCAGTGGCACATCAAGTCTGGGCCAGACAAACCAGTGGCACATCAAGTCTGGGCCAGACAGACCAGTGGCACATCAAGTCTGGGCCAGACAAACCAGTGGCACATCAAGTCTGGGTCAGACAAACCAGTGGCACATCAAGTCTGGGCCAGACAAACTAGTTGCACATCAAGTCTGGGTCAGACAAACCAGTGGCACATCAAGTCTGGGTCTGACAAACCAGTGGCACATCAAGTCTGGGCCAGACAAACCAGTGGCACATCACGTCTGGTTCAGACAAACCAGTGGCACATCAAGTCTGGGCCAGACAAACCAGTGGCACATCACGTCTGGTTCAGACAAACCAGTGGCACATCAAGTCTGGGCCAGACAAACCAGTGGCACATCAAGTATGGGCCAGACAAACCAGTGGTACATCAAGTATGGGCCAGACAATTTCTTTCTGTATCAGTGAATATTATTTGATCTTGGAATTCCAGCCACATATTATTTAGTTCTACTTCAAAGTAAAAATTACCCCAAAAATCAGAGAAAAATAAAATTTAAATTTCTTTTTTAGATCATATTTATCAGCATTTTGTTATACAGGGTTTCAGTGTTTCAGTCATAACTGTAAAATGGGAGTTTTCTGCTAAGATTCATAAGTAGACTATCAAACCAATCAAGGAAATGTAGAAACTCCCATTATCTATTATACGTTTACTGGTGTATCCAGTTACAGTCCCAAAGGAGACAATTTCAATAATACATGCACACTTTCAGAAATAAGGCATTGCTAAGGAAGTACTTTACAAGACTGTTTGACAAGTGGGATGACGTCAACATTCCATACGTGAAGCATGATACATCTGGTACCTTTTCACTATTTAATAGGAATTCATAAACACAAGCTTATGGTGTTATCCAAATCGTACAATCAACTCATGATTTTTTTTAGGAATATGGAAAGGGTTTTGTTGCTCTCAGAATTTGAGAAGTTGATTTTCACAAGAAGTATGTAAAACTAACTCTGTAAGTGTTGTGACTATCAAGTCAATAACTGCCATGATGCAGGCAATGCACAGAAAAGTCAGTTTAAAGATACATCATTTACACAGGAGAGATATCATTTTTAACTTCCCCTTGGAGAATATTGACTTAAAGGGGAAGTGTACACGCAAAAATCACTTTTTATCTTTTTCTAAACAAAACGCAATTTTAGAATTAATTAGTATCTGTGTTTGAAAATATACACTCATTTTTTTCACAGTGAAAGTAGGAAACTCACAATAGGGTTAGAATAGGTCTTCAGCAACCCATGCTTGCCGTAAAAGCGACTATGCTTGTCGTAAGAGGCGACTAATGGGATCGGGTGGTCAGGCTCGCTGACTTGGTTAATACTCATCCAATTAAGACTAGATTGACCAATGAAAGCGTAGTTACTTCCTTTCATTGACCGTTAATACTGGATCGCGACAACAGAATGAGTAAAATAACGTAAAATATGAGACAAATCATGTCTTGATTCAGTTGAAATAATGCAAACAATTACTTGAGAATCTACCAGGAATACTGAATATGTAAGTAGTCTTAAAATTATCTGCCAGACAGTCTGACGGGTGGAGGCAATATCTCATGCATCACGACAGAAAAGACACCAGCCACGGGCAGGTGGGCAGGCAGTTATTTCGGACCCTGCTCCAGTCTCCTTCGGCCATTCATACAGAACTGAGCACCTTGTGTAAATGACAAGAATCTACCTGACCTCCAGTCAGTCTGCCTCCTTCATACATGCATTGATTGAGCATCTGGAGTGAGTGAGTGAGTGAATATGGTTTTACGCCGCTTTTAGCAATATTCCAGCAATATCACGGCGGGGGACACCAGAAATGGGCTTCACACATTGTACCCATGTCGGGAATCGAACCCGGGTCTTCGGCGTGACGAGCGAACGCTTTAACCACTAGGCTACCCGACCGCCCCGATTGAGCATCTGAGCATCTAGTGTAAATGTATATGATGGCTGTACCAGGTTGGCTACAAATGGCACTTCTTCAGATTTGGTTATTCTCCCACATACTACTGTAAACATTTATGGAATAATTGTACATTAATGGTTTCAAAATTCGAAATGAAAGCTTACAAGGCTTATCAGCACTCTGACACTCCATCTGATGCTGCAGCCGTTCTACCACTGACACAATCAGGCTGACATGACATCGTGGGCATTCCCAGACCTTCTGCATGTGTGACGTGTATTCCCCCCACACGCTGGCCGAGGTATCATCAAGCAGGCTGCAACAGGAAATTAACCAGTGAACGGGAGATTTTAACACATCCTTGCTACTATTCTCCAGACAACTGCTCTCCAGACACCTACTGCACAGAATCAATCAAGCTACTACTCTCCAGACAACTGCTCTCCAGACACCTCCTGCATAGAATCAATCAAGCTACTACTCTCAAGACAACAGTTGCATAGAACCAATCAAGCTACTATTTTCCAGACAACTGATGCATAGAATAAATCAAGCCTCTACTCTCCAGACAACTGTTGCATAGAATCAATCAAGCTACTACTCTCCAGACACCTACTACATAGAATCAATCAAGATACTACTCTCCAAACAACTGATGCATAGAATCAGTCAAGCTAATACTCTCCAGACAACAGTTTCATAGAAACAATCAAGCTACTACTCTCCAGACAACAGTTGCATAGAATCAGTCAAGCTACTACACTCCAGACAACAGTTTCATAGAAACAATCAGGCTACTACTCTCCAGACAACTGTTGCACAAAATCAATCAAGCTAATACTCTCCAGACAACTGCTCTCCAGACACCTACTGCATAGATTCAATCAAGCTACTACTCTCCAGACAACTGCTCTCCAGACACCTACTGCACAGAATCAATCAAGCTACTACTCTCCAGACAACTGCTCTCCAGACACTTACTGTGTAGAATCAATCAAGCTACTACTCTCAAGACAACAGTTGCATAGAACCAATCAAGCTACTATTCTCAAGACAACTGTTGCACAGAATCAATCAAGCTCCTACTCTCCAGACAACTGGTGCATAGAATAAATCAAGCCTTTACTCTCCAGACAACTGTTGCATAGAATCAATCAAACTAATACTCTCCAGACATTTACTGCACAGAATCAATCTAGATACTACTCTCCAAACAACTGATGCATAGAATCAGTCAAGCTACTACTCTCCAGACAACAGTTTCATAGAATCAATCAAGCTACTACTCTCAAGACAACTGTTGCACAGAATCAATCAAGCTCCTACTCTCCAGACAACTGGTGCACAGAATCAATCAAGCTACTACTCTCCAGACAACTGCTGTATAGAATCAATCAAGCTACTACTCTCTAGACAACTGTCACATAGAATCAATCAAGCTACTATTCTCAAGACAACTGCTGCATAAAATTCTTTTTGCTGCTACTCTACCGTACCTAGGGAATCATGTTTCTATTAAACAGCTAGCCATATCGTAAGAATCAATCATGTGACTACTTGTAAAACAACACTGTACTCACCAGCCAACTGTTAAATAAGAATTGACTTGTGTTCCTCCTTTAACTGAATGTTCCTTATTATCTTGACTGTCTGAAACAGAGAACATCCAACTCCTGGTAATGATAATCCGGTACCTTGTCATTTCAATGGAATTCAATATGAACTCGATGGCCCTTTGCACCTCTTTGTCAAGTTTCTAAATAAACAGCTGACACAGACACAGACACAGAAACAGACACAGACACACACACAGACACACACACACACACACGTACAAGTGTATGCACGTTGCATTATAAATGCAATAATCTTGAACACAACTTTAAACACCATTTCACCTCACCTCACCTAATTCTAAGAGTACTGCCTCTCTTACATCATAGCCAATATTCCTGTCATTCGGCTAACACCACACTTAAAAATTCCTTACAGTTTTAACAGACATCATCTTCACCATCATATGGTATGCTCTTAGACCATAATAGTCTGTCTGGAAAGTCTACAATACCGCCTGGAACAGGAATGGAGTATTCCCGATGACCTAAAATCTGGTATGTGAGTGAGTGAGTGAGTGAGGAGTAGTCAACGGCATGTAGCTCAGACACTCTAGCTGCTGTTGCCATGGCAAGCAAACAGGCAGTCTTCTTTAATGTCTGCTAAAGAGTCTCCTTATGCATAGGTTCATATGGTACAACCATAAAAGCAGACAGGACGACAGACAGATTCCACTTGGGGAATTAGTGCGGGTCTTGTAGATCCTCCAGTTGAAAAAACTTCATGAGTTGATTCATGACTGGATAGGTGCCGATGGAGAGCCCATCATTTTGGCGAGCCCATCATGGTCGAGGACTGATGCTGGTGCTGATCTGCAACCCTTAATCTTACAATAACGGAAGTTCTGCTGGCGGCGACGCAGCAATAGATCGGCTACCATGGGAATACTCTTGCCCATGAGCTCCGAACCTCTTCCTCTCTGCCACGATCCACACTTGTGCCATCGGTTGTCATAGATGTCATAGATGGCAGAGGAGGAAGGTCTCCATGACCATGCCACAGCATCGATGGCAGACTTGGATACACCGACAGTCTGCATGTTAGCCGTGAGAGCTTCCAGGTGTGTAGGAGCAGGTTGCACAGTTACTGTAAATCTTCAAATTAACATGAGCGTGAATTAAATGTGAAAAATGCAGGTCAGCAGTTGTATTAATTTGGAGACACATTAATTACAAGATTTACAGTATATGTCTGAGCGGGGCTGACGGAGCAAATCAGGACGAAGTGGGAGCTGGAGTGGCACTGCCATGAGAAGTGGGAACAGTCTGGGAAACCGAGTCCTGTTTGGCCAAGCCGGAGCTATGAAAATGACTACATGGTCCGAGTCCTCCACTTTTCTCAGGACTCGGTCCAGCAGAGGCCAAGGCGGAAATGTGAAAGCGAACATCCCCTCCGAACTCATCAACAGGACGTCCATGTGGAGAGCCTAAAGGTCTGGTACTGGACTGACATATTATATGGGGAGCATGTGGTTGAAGCACGTGAGAATGGGGAGTAGCTCAAGTCGTCGTTATCCACTTGCAGATCTGGGGATGTAGGGACTACTCCGTCAACATGATCTTGTTCTTCCAGGATAAACAGTTTGCCAAGAAGTTTAGTTTCCCGGAAATATGATATGTTGGTCTGCAGCTGAATAAATATCTCCTTCAACAAACGTGGTGCCTTCGTGCCCCATAGTCGTTGTAGGTGATGTCTGCAGAATAAACACTATGTATTTATTCCTAACACAGGATATTTACCATCCCCAAACACACTTGCGTGATAACCTCTCTCTCTCTCTCTCTCTCTCTCTCTCTCTCTCTCTCTCTCTCTCACAACAAAGAACTGAGGTCATCCTGGCATTTGCAGAGGCATTTGAACAATGTTTGGTTCGCCTAACAACTGGTTGGGATGGCTAACAACATCTGTTGAAAATGTAAGATTTTTTTCAGTTTGATGTTTGGCAAGAGTACAGGAATAGAGGCTATGATGTAATATAGAGGCAGGGCAATCAAAGAAATTATTTTATTCTGAACTTACGGTGGCAGTGGGGCATTTCAAATATCAAAATGTCTGCAAAAGTGATGTGAGGTTTTTTTCTTATAAATGCCTTTTTTAAAATTACCCAACCCAAATTAATTGTCCCAATATTTATGTGTGTCATAATAGTGTATATTGATTATTAAATTTCAACTTAATGAACTGGGCTATGAATTGATTTACAGGCAGACACTTTCAAGCTCTCATGAAATGAACTGATGAAATGGCAGTTGAGCCATAAATCAGAATATTACTGAATTAATAATCTGTAGATATATTCCAGAAAACTCATTTCCTTGTTGAGGCTCTCTTAATACATTTTATTACATTGTTAACCTTTTGAAAATGTCTCCATTTCTTAATACAACAGACTGTCTCCGTGGTCTAGTGGTAGAGCGTCCACCCGGAAAGTGGAAGGTCCAGCGTTCGATCACGAGTCATACCAAAAAGACATTAAAAGATGGTAATTGTTTTTACCCTGTCTGGCACTAGGCATTAAGGACTAAAACAAGGACTGGTCGGCTCGGAGTCTCTAAACTGAGTCTGAGTGGGGTATTCATGTTTAACTGGGGCATGGTATCAGGGTGCAATCACTATAAATCAGCATCAGTCCAGACTAGTTCAAGCAGCCACTCACACACACAAAAGTGCATGCACGTTGCTGTATAAGTGCAATAATCTTGGGAAGTGATGTTAAATCCCATTTCACCCCACCTCACCTCTTAATACAACAGTAAACATTGTTGTATACACAGTCTAGAACCAATGCCATTTAATTACCAAACATAATGCCACTTATTTGCTGAAGCATAAACCCCTTCAGGACATAGCCGATAATCCCAGTTATTCCACAGATGATGACATATAGGTACAATGAGGGTCTGACATCCGACAACTTGAACCTACCTGTACTCATGCCTACATACAGGTGCTGCTGTTCGGCCGCCATCACCCGACGTATGGAGTAGGTGACTCGACTGTCCAGGAACTCGGCCAGTTTGCGTGCAAGGAGCTGCTCCAGGCGCCGGGCTTTGTTGCCGACCTTCTTATGGTCGTCATCCATCTGACTCATGGTATCTGTGGAGAACACATGGAACTCTCTCACTCAGGCACATGCTAGGGGCGGCATCTTTCTGTCACTTCTATACAAAAACTCTAAGCTAGTAAATCATCGGAATTCTTTCAATTGTCAACAGACAACACGTCGTCACAAAAAGTCACAAAATGAAAATAGTCTAAATTTATTCTTATTTGTCTGGACAATCTTTGATAAAGAAAAACAACCATAAAAATCATTCAAAATGAAAGAAAATAACAACTTTTTTAATAACAGTTTATGAGGCATTTCATGTCATTTCATTTTTCAGACATTAAAAACTTCTCAGAATTGTACTAATACTGAATAATGCTGAGCTTCACTACTGTATCATAACTTTGACCAACCCAAGTTAATTGGTCAGAAACAATTCTTAAACCATATAAAATAAGAAACAGTACAAAACAATATCCCCCTCATTAACTGCCTAAGATGAATTCTCATCATTCCCATACCGGCCAGGCGGACTTGAAGCAGGTTCAGCCAGGTGGCCCGGAGATGTAGGATGCTGGATATGACACCATCAGCAGACTCGGCGTCAGGGAACCGGATCTCCAGCCAGCCATCACACACCAGCCTGAAAGACACGGACACATTCAGAGACATGTTGACATCACTGGGAGATCTCCAACCACCCATCACACACCAGCCTGAAAGACACGGACACATTCAGAGACATGTTGACATCACTGGGAGATCTCTGGCCGGCCATCACACACCAGCCTGAAAGACACGGACACATTCAGAGACATGTTGACATCACTGGGAGATCTCCAACCACCCATCACACACCAGCCTGAAAGACACAGACACATTCAGAGACATGTTGACATCACTGGGAGATCTCCAACCACCCATCACACACCAGCCTGAAAGACACGGACACATTCAGAGACATGTTGACATCACTGGGAGATCTCCAACCACCCATCACACACCAGCCTGAAAGACACGGACACATTCAGAGACATGTTGACATCACTGGGAGATCTCCAGCCAGCCATCACACACCAGCCTGAAAGACACGGACACATTCAGAGACATGTTGACATCACTGGGAGATCTCCAGCCAGCCATCACACACCAGCCTGAAAGACACGGACACATTCAGAGACATGTTGACATCACTGGGAGATCTCTGGCCACCCATCACACACCAGCCTGTAAGACACGGATACATTCAGAGACATGTTGACATCACTGGGAGATCTCCAGCCAGCCATCACACACCAGCCTGAAAGACACGGACACATTCAGAGACATGTTGACATCACTGGGAGATCTCCAGCCAGCCATCACACACCAGCCTGAAAGACACGGACACATTCAGAGACATGTTGACATCACTGGGAGATCTCTGGCCGGCCATCACACACCAGTCTGAAAGACACGGACACATTCAGAGACATGTTGACATCACTGGGAGATCTGCAGCCACCCATCACACACCAGCCTGAAAGACACGGACACTTTCAGAGACATGTTGACATCACTGGGAGATCTCTGGCCAGCCATCACACACCAGCCTGAAAGACACGGACACATTCAGAGACATGTTGACATCACTGGGAGATCTCTGGCCACCCATCACACACCAGCCTGAAAGACACGGACACATTCAGAGACATGTTGACATCACTGGGAGATCTCCAGCCACCCATCACACACCAGCCTGAAAGACACAGACACATTCAGAGACATGTTGACATCACTGGGAGATCTCCAGCCAGCCATCACACACCAGCCTGAAAGACACGGACACATTCAGAGACATGTTGACATCACTGGGAGATCTCCAGCCAGCCATCACACACCAGCCTGAAAGACACGGACACATTCAGAGACACGTTGACATCACTTGGAGATCTCCAGCCAGCCATCACACACCAGCCATCACACACCAGCCTGAAAGACACAGACACATTCAGAGACATGTTGACATCACTGGGAGATCTCTGGCCAGCCATCACACACCAGCCTGAAAGACACGGACACATTCAGAGACATGTTGACATCACTGGGAGATCTCCAGCCAGCCATCACACACCAGCCTGAAAGACACGGACACATTCAGAGACATGTTGACATCACTGGGAGATCTCCAGCCAGCCATCACACCAGCCTGAAAGACACGGACACATTCAGAGGCATGTTGACATCACTGGGAGATCTCTGGCCAGCCATCACACACCAGTCTGAAAGACACGGACACATTCAGAGACATGTTGACATCACTGGGAGATCTCTGGCCACCCATCACACACCAGCCTGAAAGACACGGACACATTCAGAGACATGTTGACATCACTGGGAGATCTCTGGCCTGCCATCACACACCAGTCTGAAAGACACGGACACATTCAGAGACATGTTGACATCACTGGGTGATCTCCAGCCAGCCATCACACACCAGCCTGAAAGACACGGACACATTCACAGCCATGTTGACATCACTGGGAGATCTCTGGCCACCCATCACACACCAGCCTGAAAGACACGGACACATTCAGAGACATGTTGACATCACTGGGAGATCTCTGGCCGGCCATCACACACCAGTCTGAAAGACACGGACACATTCAGAGACATGTTGACATCACTGTGAGATCTCTGGCCACCCATCACACACCAGTCTGAAAGACACGGACACATTCACAGCCATGTTGACATCACTGGGAGATCTCCAGCCAGCCATCACACACCAGCCTGAAAGACACGGACACATTCAGAGACATGTTTACATTACTGGGAGATCTCTGGCCACCCATCACACACCAGTCTGAAAGACACGGACACATTCACAGCCATGTTGACATCACTGGGAGATCTCCAGCCAGCCATCACACACCAGCCTGAAAGACACGGACACATTCAGAGACATGTTGACATCACTGGGAGATCTCTGGCCACCCATCACACACCAGTCTGAAAGACACGGACACATTCACAGCCATGTTGACATCACTGGGAGATCTCTGGCCAGCCATCACACACCAGCCTGAAAGACACGGACACATTCAGAGACATGTTTACATCACTGGGAGATCTCTGGCCACCCATCACACACCAGCCTGAAAGACACGGACACATTCACAGCCATGTTGACATCACTGGGAGATCTCTGGCCAGCCATCACACACCAGCCTGAAAGACACGGACACATTCAGAGACATGTTGACATCACTGGGAGATCTCCAGCCAGCCATCACACACCAGCCTGAAAGACATGGACAATTCAGAGACATGTTGACATCACTGGGAGAACAGCCACCCATCACACACCAGCCTGAAAGACACGGACACATTCAGAGACATGTTGACATCACTGGGAGATCTCTGGCCACCCATCACACACCAGCCTGAAAGACACGGACACATTCACAGCCATGTTGACATCACTGGGAGATCTCCAGCCAGCCATCACACACCAGCCTGAAAGACACGGACACATTCAGAGACATGTTGACATCACTGGGAGATCTCTGGCCACCCATCACACACCAGCCTGAAAGACACGGACACATTCAGAGACATGTTGACATCACTGGGAGATCTCCAGCCAGCCATCACACACCAGTCTGAAAGACACAGACAATGGGGAAGCAGTGAGTGAGTGAATGAGTATAGTTTTACGCCGCTTTTAGCAATATTCCAGCAATATCACGGTGAGGGACACAGAAATGGGCTTCACACCTTGGACCCATGTCTGGAATCGAAATGACAAGCGAACGCTTTAACCACTAGGCTACCCCACCGCCCTATTGGGGAGGCAGAGACTGTATGATGGAAGATAGGCCACCTACCTGGTGCAGTCGGCATTGGCATCAATGGAGTTGGAGAAGAGGGTGATAGTTTGCAGTGCTGGGACCCGCATTGTGTTGATGAGGTAAGGCTTGTTGGTCTCCAGGATAGAACTAGTGGAAGGAAGACAAACTATTAAAATAAGACTTTTTCTGCTTAATCCGCTAAAGATTTGTCCTTTTATGATGATTCCTAGCTGTCTAGTGGTTAGAAACTTTGAAATCAAAGGCAAGGAAAATTTCCCCTCACCATGGTAACTTACACAAACGCCAGGACCTCGTGTTTGCTGCTGAGTCGCCCCCTCAGCTCACTGGGCGTGGTCTTGTTGTCCTTGATGTCACTGGGACGAAGCACCTCTGGCTTGCTGGCGAACACACTTGTGGGATGCAGGAGGATGAAAGCCTTGTTCTGAGGTCAAATATGTTGACATTTGTTAGGAATGGAGAAACATACAACTGACATATCCAGATATGTCTTTCTAAAATTTCTAAACCTCACAGAATTTAATACCAATAATGAGTCATCAAAAGTATCATAATTAAATGAAACTAAATAATATCCACAAACATCATACAGGCTAGAGGTAGTTGGCACTACAGGGGCTTGTAACGAAAACAATAGCAGTAAGCTATAAAGTCAGGTGTTCTAGTATCCGTTTATATTATGAAACCAGTAGTGAGCATATGTCTTGCTGCTATTTTTTCTGTTACAAGCACCTGTGGTTGATATTTCTGTTACAAACTGATGTATCATCCAAAACCGGCTCCTACAGGAGATATTGCTTGGGTGAGATCAAGTGATATCTACATTGTAGCAAGCGATATCTACATTGTAGATATTGCTGCAATGAAATTGCATCACAATGCTTTGCAGACCATGATGCCACAATCAAATGACATCACTAGTGGCTCTGCTACAAAAGCTGTAAGCAGTACTTTTTACACTTAAAACACTGCTTGTTACTGTCTACAAACTGAAAAAGTTGGAAGAAAGATTTCTGCCCTGGATGATAAATGGAATCTCACCCTTGAGTCTTTTAATATCAAATATGCCAACACTCGTCGATTAAAGTTTAAAACTTCTCGGCAAGCCTCGGAGTTTTGAACTTTTATCGACTCGTGTAGATATATTTGATATCAAAAGACACTTGGGTGAGATTCTCCATGTATGTACTAAACTATATATGCATTTTGGGTTGAATCTGATTAACATGAAAATACCGATCCTAGTGAAACTGTAAGAAGAGTGAGTGAGTGAGTATGGTTTTACGCCGCTTTTAGCAATATTCCAGCAATATCACGGCGGGGGACACCAGAAATGGGCTTCAAACATTGTACCCATGTCGGGAATCGAACCTGGGTCTTCGGCGTGACAAGCAAATGCTTTAACCACTAGGCTACCCTGCCACGAAACTGTAAGATGAATATATGTCATGTAGATACTAGGATCCAGGAGGCACCTTTGTATGGAAGGCCTGCTCAGAGTCGCCCTTGTAGGAGTTGCAGTCATCAGCCAGCGCCACCTGTGGGTACAGCCCGCTGCACAGGATGACCTTGAGCAAGTTGACATCACGCAGCTTGAAACACCGAGTCTTGTTGGCAGTCTCCTGTCAGGATACAGGTCAAGTTACACTCAATGAATCATTGAGCAATTAATATTGCTCTTATGTTATTGTAGCATTTATTCTTGCTCTGCAGAAGCACCTTAATGTCATTGTAGCATTTATTCTTGCTCTGCAGAAGCACCTTAATGTTATTGTAGCATTTATTCTTGCTCTGCAGAAGCACCTTAATGTTATTGTAGCATTTATTCTTGCTCTGCAGAAGCACCTTAATGTTATTGTAGCTTTTATCATTGCACTGTACAATCACCTTAATCAGTGTTCTGCCAAGAAACCGAACAAGTGGGTACAGGGACCCTTCAGCATAAATACATGGGTCAAAACTCATGGGCCAAAACTCGGAGAGACCAGATAAAACTTAAAACCCCATGGTATGCAGGTTATTGATGCAGAATCGCCGTCTACAAGTAACCTTAACTATATACAACATTTTCGCATGGCATCTTTCGCAGCAACAACGTCTGATGTCCTACATAATTAGCCTCAATAGTTTGTGTGAGTGAGTGAGTTTGATTTTACGCCACTTTTAGCAATATTCCAGCAATATCAGGGCGGGGGACACCAGAAATGGGCTTCACACAATAGTTTGTGTGTGATCACTGCCGTTAGCATGTCCCTTCAAGGTACTCGTGATAAAATTAGAATTAACTTTGTTATTGAATTAGATTTCACATGATTTATACAACGCTGACATGTCGTAGTATTTCTTCTTAATTATGCTGCATCCATGTGTAGTCATGAAATCAGATTCGCTGAAAAGTTGAGCCTTTCTCAGTTTTTCTAAATTCAGATGTTTAAGGCAACAAAAATCACAATGTTTACATTCAATAACAGAAGCAGCTATCCTGTGTTTTTGACACAGTTAATGACTCTCACAATTACATAATATAAACCCATCTACATGAATACGCCCCTTTTCCTTTGAGAGTATATATCAAGCACCAAGAGATAAAATATTGCAAGAATCCTGCTCGACCACTGCCTTTATGTTATTGTACCATTTACTATTGTCTGTACATCTCCAACCTACCCCCTCCCCACCTACCTCCTCCCCACATCTCCCACAACCCCCACCCCACTTCTCCCACCTACCCCCTCACCACATCTCCCACCTACCCCCTCCCCACTTCTACCACCTACACCCTCCCCACATCTCCCACCTACACCCTTCCCACATCTCCCACCTACCCCCTCCCCACATCTCCCACCTACCCCCTCCCCACATCTCCCACCTACCCCCTCCCCACATCTCCCACCTACCCCCTCCCCACATCTCCCACCTACCCCCTCACCACATCTCCCACCTACACCCTCACCACATTTCCCACAACCCCCACCACATCTCCCACCTACACCCTCACCACATCTCCCACCTACCCCCTCACCACATCTCCCACCTACACCCTCACCACATCTCCCACCTACCCCCTCCCCACATCTCCCACCTACCCCCTCCCCACATCTCCCACCTACCCCCTCCCCACATCTCCCACCTACCCCCTCCCCACTTCTCCAACCTACACCCTCCCCACATCTCCAACCTACCCCCTCCCCACATCTCCCACCTACCCCCTCCCCACATCTCCCACCTCCCCACATCTCCCACCTACCCTGTCCTTACATCTCCCACCTACCCCCTCCCCACATCTCCCACCTACCCCCTCCTCACATCTCCCACCTCCCCACATCTCCCACCTACCCTGTCCTTACATCTCCCACCTACCCCCTCCTCACATCTCCCACCTCCCCACATCTCCCACCTCCCCACATCTCCAACCTACCCCCTCCCTACATCTCCCACCTACCCCCTCCCCACATCTCCCACCTCCCCACATCTCCCACCTACCCTGTCCTTACATCTCCCACCTACCCCCTCACCGCATCTCCCACCTACCCCCTCCCCACATCTCCCACCTACCCCCTCCCCACATCTCCCACCTACCCCCTCCCCACATCTCCCACCTACACCCTCACCACATCTCCCACCTACCCCCTCCCCACATCTCCCACCTCCCCACATCTCCCACCTACCCCCTCCCCACATCTCCCACCTACCCCCTCCCCACATCTCCCACCTCCCCCTCACCGCATCTCCCACCTACCCCCTCCCCACATCTCCCACCTACCCCCTCCCCACATCTCCCACCTACCCCCTCCCCACATCTCCCACCTCCCCACATCTCCCACCTACCCTGTCCTTACATCTCCCACCTACCCCCTCACCGCATCTCCCACCTACCCCCTCCCCACATCTCCCACCTACCCCCTCCCCACATCTCCCACCTACCCCCTCCCCACATCTCCCACCTACACCCTCACCACATCTCCCACCTACCCCCTCCCCACATCTCCCACCTCCCCACATCTCCCACCTACCCCCTCCCCACATCTCCCACCTACCCCCTCCCCACATCTCCCACCTCCCCCTCACCGCATCTCCCACCTACCCCCTCCCCACATCTCCCACCTACCCCCTCCCCACATCTCCCACCTCCCCCTCACCGCATCTCCCACCTACCTCCTCCCCACATCTCCCACCTACCTCCTCCCCACATCTCCCACCTACCCCCTCCCCACATCTCCCACCTACCACCTCCCCACATCTCCCACCTACCCCCTCCCCACATCTCCCACCTACCCCCTCCCCACATCTCCCACCTCCCCCTCACCGCATCTCCCACCTCCCCCTCACCGCATCTCCCACCTACCCCCTCCCCACATCTCCCACCTACCCCCTCCCCACATCTCCCACCTACCCCCTCCCCACATCTCCCACCTACCCCCTCCCCACATCTCCCACCTACCCCCTCCCCACATCTCCCACCTCCCCCTCACCGCATCTCCCACCTACCCCCTCCCCACATCTCCCACCTACCCCCTCCCCACATCTCCCACCTACCCCCTCCCCACATCTCCCACGTCCCAACATCTCCCACCTACCCTGTCCTTACATCTCCCACCTACCCCCTCCCCACATCTCCCACCTACCCCCTCCCCACATCTCCCACCTCCCCCTCACCGCATCTCCCACCTACCCCCTCCCCACATCTCCCACCTACCCCCTCACCGCATCTCCCACCTACCCCCTCACCGCATCTCCCACCTACCCCCTCCCCACATCTCCCACCTACCACCTCCCCACATCTCCCACCTACCCCCTCCCCACATCTCCCACCTACCCCCTCCCCACATCTCCCACCTCCCCCTCACCGCATCTCCCACCTCCCCCTCACCGCATCTCCCACCTACCCCCTCCCCACATCTCCCACCTACCCCCTCCCCACATCTCCCACCTCCCCCTCCCCACATCTCCCACCTACCCCCTCCCCACATCTCCCACCTACCCCCTCCCCACATCTCCCACCTCCCCCTCACCGCATCTCCCACCTACCCCCTCCCCACATCTCCCACCTACCCCCTCCCCACATCTCCCACCTACCCCCTCCCCACATCTCCCACGTCCCAACATCTCCCACCTACCCTGTCCTTACATCTCCCACCTACCCCCTCCCCACATCTCCCACCTACCCCCTCCCCACATCTCCCACCTCCCCCTCACCGCATCTCCCACCTACCCCCTCCCCACATCTCCCACCTACCCCCTCCCCACATCTCCCACCTACCACCTCCCCACATCTCCCACCTACCCCCTCCCCACATCTCCCACCTACCCCCTCCCCACATCTCCCACCTCCCCCTCACCGCATCTCCCACCTCCCCCTCACCGCATCTCCCACCTACCCCCTCCCCACATCTCCCACCTACCCCCTCCCCACATCTCCCACCTACCCCCTCCCCACATCTCCCACCTACCCCCTCCCCACATCTCCCACCTCCCCCTCACCGCATCTCCCACCTACCCCCTCACCACATCTCCCACCTACCCCCTCCCCACATCTCCCACCTACCCCCTCCCCACATCTCCCACCTACCCCCTCCCCACATCTCCCACCTACCTCCTCCTCACATCTCCCACCTCCCAACATCTCCCACCTACCCTGTCCTTACATCTCCCACCTACCCACATCTCCCACCTACCCCCTCCCCACATCTCCCACCTACCCCCTCCCCACATCTCCCACCTACCTCCTCCTCACATCTCCCACCTACCCCCTCCCCACATCTCCCAACATCTCCCACCTACCCCCTCCCCACATCTCCCACCTCCCCACATCTCCCACCTACCCTGTCCTTACATCTCCCACCTACCCCCTCCCCACATCTCCCAACATCTCCCACCTACCCCCTCCCCACATCTCCCACCTACCCACATCTCCCACCTACCCCCTCCCAACATCTCCCACCTCCCCACATCTCCCACCTACCCTGTCCTTACATCTCCCACCTACCCCCTCCCCACATCTCCCACCTCCCCACATCTCCCACCTACCCTGTCCTTACATCTCCCACCTACCCCCTCCCCACATCTCCCACCTACCTCCTCCCCACATCTCCCACCTACCCCCTCCCCACATCTCCCACCTACCCCCTCCCCACATCTCCCACCTCCCCCTCACCGCATCTCCCACCTACCCCCTCCCCACATCTCCCACCTACCCCCTCCCCACATCTCCCACCTACCACCTCCCCACATCTCCCACCTACCCCCTCCCCACATCTCCCACCTACCCCTCCCCACATCTCCCACCTCCCCCTCACCGCATCTCCCACCTCCCCCTCACCGAATCTCCCACCTACCCCCTCCCCACATCTCCCACCTACCCCCTCCCCACATCTCCCACCTCCCCCTCACCGCATCTCCCACCTACCCCCTCACCGCATCTCCCACCTACCCCCTCACCGCATCTCACACCTACCCCCTCCCCACATCTCCCACGTCCCAACATCTCCCACCTACCCTGTCCTTACATCTCCCACCTACCCCCTCCCCACATCTCCCACCTACCCCCTCCTCACATCTCCCACCTACCAACATCTCCCACCTACCCTGTCCTTACATCTCCCACCTACCCCCTCCCCACATCTCCCACCTACCCCCTCCCCACATCTCCCACCTACCCCCTCACCACATCTCCCACCTACCCCCTCCCCACATCTCCCACCTACCCCCTCCCCACATCTCCCACCTACCCCCTCACCACATCTCCCACCTACCCCCTCCTCACATCTCCCACCTACCCCCTCCCCACATCTCCCACCTACCCCCTCCCCACATCTCCCACCTACCCCCTCCCCACCCTCCATGTTCATCACACACACCTGTAGCTGACTAAGGTCATGTGACAGTCGGAATTCCAGATCCTTGATGTCGTTCCCCTTGTCATCTTCGTCGCCATCACTCAGCTGGTAGTCCTGATTCATAAATGTTCAAATACATGTCTCCTGTCCTTAGGAGGTTCACTGAAGTAATGTCAAAGGCAAAAGGGATATAAATTATCTGTTTTGCCAAGTAGCAACACTAAGGTACCACAATATCATTTTCATCTGTTTGGCAGCAGAAATCCAACATTTTGAAACAACTAATTTTATTCATTCTAAACATCTAAGTACAGTGCACCTTTATGTGACGAACACCAGCAGTGATTGGTTAAGTCATACAAATATGCTACAATGTGATATTCTCAAAGCAAAACAGATGTGTGAATAGCATTTTAGCAACTTGTATAAAAAAATTCAAGCCCTGTAGCAGTAGCTTCTAACCCTTAAGTGCTACAGTGTTGATACATCTGTCATGTGAGATTTTATTTGTTTATGCTAATCGTTGTGTCTGTTAGTATCTAAGTAAATCTGAACTGCCTATCCATAAGAGTTTTGTCTTGTTTCCAAAAATGTCATAAGAGCTTTGCTAAGGTTCATGATTTTTCAAAAGTTCCACAAGTGTGGTGTATGCTTCCCAGTGACAGATGATGGTGGAAGTTCTCTCCCTGGACCTCTACTTACATCCTCAGTGAACTTAAGTACTTTCCTCTTCTTGGACTCATTGTTCTGTTCTCTCTTCAGCTGCCCAAGGCGCTTCCTCTCTCCGTGGCGCTGACGGCGTTCCTCGCTGGTGTAGTAGCGTTCCTCCTCCTGAACGTCATCCAACAGCCCATGGTCCTGCAACATCAGCGCCGATGGTACAGCCTTGTGTGCCCACAGAGGGCAACATCAACAGTGATGTATCTACTATTCTATATTCAGAGGACAACATGTAATTATCCACTTGACCTACCACAACTTCATTCTAACAGATAATTATCTACTTGACCTACCAGTACTGATAAGTACCCACTTGACCTTCCAGTACAGATAAGTACCCACCTGACCTACCAGTACAGATAAGTACCCACCTGACCTACCAGTACAGATAAGTACCCACTTGACCTACCAGTACAGGTAAGTACCCACTTAACCTAGCAGTACAGATAAGTACCCACTTGACCTACCAGTACAGATAAGTACCCACTTGACCTACCAGTACTGATAAGTACCCACCTGACCTACCAGTACAGATAAGTACCCACCTGACCTACCAGTACTGATAAGTACCCACTTGACCTACCAGTACAGATAAGTACCCACCTGACCTACCAGTACTGATAAGTACCCACTTGACCTACCAGTACAGATAAGTACCCACTTGACCTACCAGTACAGGTAAGTACCCACTTAACCTAGCAGTACAGATAAGTACCCACTTGACCTACCAGTACAGACCTACCAGTACAGATAAGTACCCACTTGACCTACCAGTACAGATAAGTACCCACCTGACCTACCAGTACAGATAAGTACCCACCTGACCTACCAGTACAGATAAGTACTCACTTGACCTACCAGTACAGGTAAGTACCCACTTAACCTAGCAGTACAGATAAGTACCCACTTGACCTAGCAGTACAGATAAGTACCCACTTGACCTACCAGTACAGACCTACCAGTACTGATAAGTACCCACCTGACCTACCAGTACAGATAAGTACCCACCTGACCTACCAGTACAGATAAGTACCCACTTGACCTACCAGTACAGATAAGTACCCACCTGACCTACCAGTACTGATAAGTACCCACTTGACCTACCAGTACAGATAAGTACCCACTTGACCTACCAGTACAGGTAAGTACCCACTTAACCTAGCAGTACAGATAAGTACCCACTTGACCTACCAGTACAGACCTACCAGTACAGATAAGTACCCACTTGACCTACCAGTACAGATAAGTACCCACTTGACCTACCAGTACAGACCTACCAGTACAGATAAGTACCCACTTGACCTACCAGTACAGATAAGTACCCACCTGACCTACCAGTACAGATAAGTACCCACTTGACCTACCAGTACAGACCTACCAGTACAGATAAGCACCCACTTGACCTACCAGTACAGACCTACCAGTACAGGTAAGTACCCACTTGACCTACCAGTACAGGTAAGTATCCACTTGACCTACCAGTACAGACCTACCAGTACAGATAAGTACCCACTTGACCTACCAGTACAGATAAGTACCCACTTGACGTACCAGTACAGGTAAGTATCCACTTGACCTACCAGTACAGACCTACAAGTACAGGTAAGTACCCACTTGACCTACCAGTACAGATAAGTACTCACTTGACCTACCAGTACAGACCTACCAGTACAGATAAGTACCCACTTGACCTACCAGTACAGATAAGTACCCACTTGACCTACCAGTACAGACCTACCAGTACAGATAAGTACCCACTTGACCTACCAGTACAGACCTACCAGTACAGGTAAGTACCCACTTGACCTACCAGTACAGATAAGTACCCACTTGACGTACCAGTACAGGTAAGTATCCACTTGACCTACCAGTACAGACCTACCAGTACAGGTAAGTACCCACTTGACCTACCAGTACAGATAAGTACTCACTTGACCTACCAGTACAGACCTACCAGTACAGATAAGTACCCACCTGACCTACCAGTACAGATAAGTACCCACTTGACCTACCAGTACAGACCTACCAGTACAGGTAATTATCCACTTGACCTACCAGTACAGATAAGTACCCACTTGACCTACAAGGACAAACCTACCAGTACAGATAAGTACCCACCTGACCTACCAGTACTGATAAGTACCCACTTGACCTACCAGTACAGACCTACCAGTACAGGTAATTATCCACTTGACCTACCAATACAGATAAGTACCCACTTGACCTACCAGTACAGATAAGTACCCACTTGACCTACCAGTACAGATAAGTACCCACTTGACCTACCAGTACAGACCTACCAGTACAGGTAATTATCCACTTGACCTACCAGTACAGGTAAGTACCCACTTGACCTTCCAGTACAGACCTACCAGTTCAGGTAATTATCCACTTGACCTACCAGTACAGATAAGTACCCACTTGACCTACCAGTACAAACCTACCAGTACAGATAAGTACCCACTTGACCTACCAGTACAGACCTACCACCAAGGTAATTATCCACTTGACCTACCAGTACAGACCTACCAGTACAGGTAATTATCCACTTGACCTACCAGTACATCAATCAGAAGATCTATCCTTACCTTCAGGAGGTCTCTGAACTGTCGCTTGAGTTTGTTCATCTCATAGAACCTCTGTTCCTCAAGACCGCGTCTCTGACACCATTTCCGGGTTCCTCGGCCCTCAGCCTTCACCTGTTAACAGTAACCATGGCAACCATGTCAATATATTGAGGCTGGAAGGGATTACCAAAAGTGGTACAGACAATGGTGATAAATAACTCACAAACCGTTGATTCCTGTCATGCACAGATCAACGTTTCTAAATATATCACAGGATTTTCATGGAATTCATACACTTTCATTTTCAAAGTAAACATAACATCAAGCTAGCCTTCATGATTTCTTTACTAATGACAGTCAGCAGTAACAAAGTGAATATTGTTTTAGTAAGTACAAATATCTGTAAAATTTCAAATGTTGGTTTGATGATTTTCTTTTATGCAGAACTCGTGTAAAATCAGTGATCATGATTAAGTTAATGTGAATTCTGCAATTGTGCGACTTTGCCAATCATTGAAGCAGTAAGCAATGGTAAGCCATGGTAAGCAATGTGTACCTGTATCCATTCATCTGCGGCATTGAGCAGTGTGAAGGGGTCTCCGTGATCCGACTCCAGGGGCTTCCGGGCTGCCTGGGGACAATCCAAAAATTAGGTCGAACTCCACAATGACATTTTAAAATCCTGCCTTCTCATCGGTCTGCCAGCAGTAACAAATCTATGTAAGTCCCTGATTTAACTGATGAATGCATCGCTATGGATGAAAAATATTTCAGGCAGAAAACTACATACTTTAGAATGCTAGAACATTACAACCGTCACTTCAAGTTTTCTAGGTATGACAGTTTGGATAATGCTTTGAGGATGATGTTATTATGTCTTACTGAAGCACCTTTTTCCAAGTCTTCAGGTGAAAGTTATTACAGACAGACGGCCACAGTGAACATTCCACATCACACACAACTGACAGACTGTCATTGTGAACATTCCACATCCCACACAACAGACAGACGGCCACAGTGAACAATCCACATCCCACACAACAGACAGATGGCCACAGTGAACATTCCACATCACACACAACTGACAGACTGTCATTGTGAACATTCCACATCCCACACAACAGACAGACGGCCACAGTGAACAATCCACATCCCACACAACAGACAGACGGCCACAGTGAACATTCAACATCACACACAACTGACAGACTGTCATTGTGAACATTTCACATCCCACACAACAGACAGACGGCCACAGTGAACAATCCACATCCCACACAACAGACAGACGGCCACAGTGAACATTCCACATCCCACACAACTGACAGACTGTCATTGTGAACATTCCACATCCCACACAACAGACAGACGGCCACAGTGAACATTCAACATCACACACAACAGACAGACGGCCACAGTGAACATTCCACATCCCACACAACAGACAGATGGCCACAGTGAACATTTCACATCACACACAACAAACAGACTGTCATTGTGAACATTCCACATCCCACAAAACAAACAGACAGCCACTGTGAACATTCCACATCACACACAACAGACAGACAGACTGTCATTATGAACATTCCACATCCCACACAACAGACAGACTGTCATTATGAACATTCCACATCCCACACAACAGACAGACTGTCATTATGAACATTCCACATCCCACAAAACAGACAGACAGACACTGTGAACATTCCACATCACACACAACAGACAGACAGACTGTCATTATGAACATTCCACATCCCACACAACAGACAGACTGTCATTATGAACATTCCACATCCCACAAAACAGACAGACGGCCACAGTGAACATTCCACATCCCACACAACTTACAATAATCCGACATGATAATGTTGGATTACTGAGAATGTCAGATAAACAAAATTAAGAAGCATCAAGGTCAAACAACTACACGACAGATAACGATTCAAACATGTTATAAAAATATGATAAAGGAAAAAATCATATTGTTGTGTTGTACTGTTAGCGGAATATGTTTTCTAATCATGCAACCTCTTAAGCTTAACACCAAACTGTTGTTACGGACTGTATGACAGATTCAAAAAGCATAGTCTGGAATGGAAGTCGCAAGGTTGAAACTAGTGTCGCAAAGCTCAAGAAAGCTGCTTTATCAGTGACTTATGTCGACTTCCTGTAAGTCATTTCATTTGTCAGTCAAAGTTTGTGAAAGGACGTTCTGACGTGACCTGTAATGGGATGCCCTCAGCGGTAGCGAGAACTTATATATGATTTTCATGAGACTGAGGTAATCTAAGCCTGTGATTAATCCTGTATTGTTCATTTAAAGCATTAATTGTTTACTGTTGAGCAAGTTTATCTCTTCAGATGTTGTAATATCCAGCCACAAGCCGACTCGTCTCAGATCAAAACACGGGGCTGTGTACTCGCGGGCAGATGACCATGGAGTACGCTGAACACTGTCAGATTAACGAGACTGATTAATGAGTGATTTCAGTAATTCATTGCAAATTAAGTGTGTTGGAGCCGGAGTGAGAGACTATCGGATTAACGGGTCTAAATAGCACTGATTTAATCAGTTCCCAACACTAGTGTCGGAAAAAGCCGAATGTCAGATTATCTTGTGTTGGATTAATGAGACTTATTTTTTCCATGCCGTGTCTCTTTAGGAGACTTCTTCAGTAGAATTGTCTCAGCATGTGGACTATTATTAGCTCATCTTACTCTACCAAAATATTACAGGCTTTGGCTTCTTACGAGTGGCCACAGTCACACACTGGTGTCATTTATTAATTTGGAATGCGTCGTGGTTACAGGTTGAGCCACAATACTTACAATAGCATCTCTGTCTTGGTGGGCCTTCATAGTGAACGGAGACTGTACGCTCATGGCAGCCGCGATCGTCAGCACTGGGTCTATCATCTGGGGGATGAATAAACAGAAGATTATGACAGTTGTTTTATTGAACAGAATGTTCACTCACCTCACTATGACAGTTCTATTTATTACAGAGAAGAGGGGGGTTATATGAAACGGCTGAAGTTAAGCACACTCTGAAGCTGACATTGATATATACACGTATAACTCGTAATGACTACCATGATGATGACTTGTTCACTGCAGTATTTAAGGCTGTGCATACGTGCTTCTCAATGATATAAAAAGGAGGAGGAGGATCTATCTACAGGATGAAACAGCAGACTCATGAACTGTGTACATCTTCATCTGTGCCGGGACACACTAAGCAGGCTACATGACACTGTAAATATGGCGTAGAGTGAGTGAGTGAGTGAATTGTATTTAACGCTGCCTTTAACAGTATTCCAGTCATATCACTGCGTGTCAATGTGGGAGGAAAGCCCGAAGTGATGCAGGTCTTAGACGTTTACCATTTCTGTGAAACCCACGAGTACGGGTATGGTGCTGACAAACCTAGAAACATAATCGGGTTGAATCGGGATTCGATCCCATAATCATAGGTTTCTGGCATGCCCAAGGGACGCAACTCTGCACAGCGAATTACAGTGCCTTAGACGACTGGGCGAACCATGCCCCAAATATTGTGTAGTGATGAGTGGACTCCTTACACATAGCCTTCATGCTGATGCCATTTAATGATGACACACCATTGTTTGTTCATAAAACTAACAGAATGTATACAATTTAACCATGGATATTTCAATACACATTGTCCACAAACATTCACCACTGAAAGCCAAGGGACATAACTCTTATGCTGAATATTTTAGGTTGAGGGGTTCCCTAGGTCCATGTATTACAGGAGGAAACCTATAGGACCCCTTAATGTTGCATACTGCAAACAATTATTGCTTTTATCTGAAAAATTGATTCAGTGATGTTCTATTTAATATCTATCAATATCTGCTTAGTCCTTATTTTTTATATATTTGGTTTACAAGTTCAAACGACAAAAACACACACCTGAAAAGAGAAGAAGCGAAGAAAAATTACTTGTTTCACAATTAGGTGGTTGGTGATGTTTATTGTTTTAGATGATTAGCCCCAGGTAATAGTGAGTGAGTGAGTTTGGTTTTACGCCGCTTTTAGCAATATTCCAGCAATATCACGGCGGGGGACACCAGAAATGGGCTTCACACATTGTACCCATGTCAGGATTCGAACCCGGGTCTTCGGCGTGACGAGCGAACGCTTTAACCACTAGGCTACCCGACCGCCCCCCCAGGTAATAAGGGTGCTGTCTAGATTCATTGAATACAGAGTTAATCAGGTGGTGTCGACAATGTTATTTTAGGATATTATTTTTATAGTTGGATTATAGAGTTGAAGGTTTGTTCACATTGATACTTAGACACCACAATTTAAGTCATAGCTTACATGGCATTCAGATTAAACATTGTTTCAGTATAGATAACTATTGAATGTTTTAGTTCATGTGGCAATGTATTTATGGTTTTATATTTAGAACACTGCAATGCTCTTTAGATTTTGATACCTTATTTTAATACCTTAATGTATATTTAATAAATAACTACCAGTTTCTAACAGTTATTTTAGTTTGAAACAGAAAACATTATTACAAAACTCATGCTCAAATTCAATGCCCATTATAGTACAATACAATTGGGATTGGCATGTTATAAATAATGGCAATTAAGTGATTCTAGACATATACATGTCATGGCTACAAGATACTTAACCTTTGGAATTGAGGTTCATTCAGACAATGTTTGTCCCAAATCGGTCACAAAGACATTTGAATAAAACATTGTCACCAACTTTCTGTTATACCCATAGGTAACCAAATCCATATCTAAATAATATACGTCTGAGATGAGTAGCCCAATTAGGTAGGTTATCATAAAGAGCAGGCAGCACCATCTTCTGATACAGTAAGGGGACCTGCATCCAGGTGGATCAAAGTCTCAGCAAGCCAATACCCAAGACATATATTATACATAGGATATCTTCCAGTACCCAATATAATCTCCAAGGCATGTATTATACATAGGATATCTTCCAGTACCCAATAAAATCTCCAAAGCATGTATTATACATAGGATTTCTTCCAGTACCCAATATAATCTCCAAGGCATGTATTATACATAGGATTTCTTCCAGTACCCAATATAATCTCCAAGGCATGTATTATACATTGGTTATCTTCCAGTGCCTAATAGGCCACATACTTGAAGATGTATAGATTTGCACAATGTGAAACTATCATGTGAGAAAATCCCCATACATCTCACCAACACACCAGGGCTGGTGAAAAAGTTCTAAGCTTAACAAACAAAATCTAAACCGTGAAAGTGTTTTATTGTTCAACATAACCTCCCTGCTTTTCAATACACTTCTCATATCAATAGTGAAGCTTTTCATTTCCAGTCAGGAAGAAGTTTTCTGAAGCCACCCTGAAAAACCCATTCATGGCAGCTTTGACGTCATCGTTATTGTCATACCATTTTCCACAAAGGTTGTCTTTCAGTTTAGGAAACAGGTGGAAATCACTTTGTGCCAGGTCTGGCATGCATGGAGGGTGAGGAAGCTCTTCGAACCCACATTGTCGCACAGCAGCCCTTGCAAGTTGAGAGATGTGAGAAGAGGCATTGTCGTGAAGTAGTAGAACTCAAGCAGTCAACATTCCTTGAAGCGTTTCTTTGATAGAATCTCTCAGGCAATGAAGCAAATCAGTATAGTAGCACAGTTGATGTCTTGAGTGGGTACTAACTCAGGTTGTCAGGGACAACCAGGAAGCCCAGATATGAGAGTAGTTGAATGAGGAAGACTTGCTATATTTGCGACTTCTCCTGATCAGCCTGATGAAGTAGTCGAAATAGCCGTACAGTCTTACTAGCTTTAGATAAGCAAACCTGATGCCGTGGTTAGACCTAAAGGTTTTGACGTTGTAGAAAACGGGGTTTGTAGCCTCTTCTAAAACCTCGAACAGCCAGGTGTCGTCAGTGATGACTTCCAGTTTACTAAATAACGCATGATACATCCCCGGGGTTGGCATTGGGTTGAACAGCAACAGTCTGCAATTGATGTCCGTGTGAAAAGCAAGGTCAACAGAATTTGTAGAAAAATGCTGAACATGAGACGATTGATGTTCGACAGGGGCTTCCTCTGGGACATGAAAAGAGTCCTGCCCTTATGTCACATGTCTTCACTTGGGGGGATCTGGCTGAACTTGATAATCTGCTGGACATTTCTCTATCCACGAAGCCAGGCTGATGACAGAGTTCTTGAACTTTTTAGTAGACCGAGCAACCTCGTCATGGAAGGAGTGTACTCTTCCGTTGAAGAACTGATGGGCTGTGGCAGCATTCCTCTCTTCAGCGGCTCCAGGATGCTCTTGACATTTCTGCCGTAAGAGATGATTGTGCCGTGTGAGAAGAAACAGGGCCGACATCCCTACTTGAGCTGCCCCGAGATCTCCTGCATCTTGTGGATATGATCTAAAGAGCTGCGTATGGAATTCAGCTGTTCCAGGCTCATGTCGACTCTGTTGTCTATTTTGATCTTTCGGTGGAGATGACAAGTCTGATACCGCCAGCAAACCAGTTGATGTAGGTACTGATGTGTATCAAACAACAGTGAGAGGAAGATGACCTAGCATCATCTGAGCTGTTGCCATCAGTTTGGCTGTCCCATATAACGGTATGTGAAGGACATAGGTGAATCCAGAGAACAGATCCAGGGGTTCTGGACATCCCCCTTGCGGTGGGGAGGAGAGAGTTTGCGTCACAACTATTAGATATACTGGCAGTGAAAAGGAATTTCTCGTGTGTTATAGTGCTAGCCCACTGAGATACCATGCTGTAGTTTAACATGAATACCCCGATCAGACACATTATACTGACTCCGTGCTGACCAGTCCTTGTTTTAGCCCCTCAATGCCGAGCGCCAGACAGGGTAACAACAAGTACCATCTTTTAACAACTTATGGTATGATGTGCCCAGGGTTTGACCTCCGGAGCTTCCGCTCTCAAGGCGGACGCTCTACCACTAGACCATGTCATGTCATGTACATTTACAACAGACAAAGACTCACATGGAAGATGTCATGTACATTTACAACAGACAAAGACTCACATGGAAGATGGCATGTACATTTACAACAGACAAAGACTCACATGGAAGATGGCATGTACATTTACAACAGACAAAGACTCACATGGAAGATGGCATGTACATTTACAACAGGCAAAGACTCACATGGAAGATGTCATGTACATTTACAACAGACAAAGACTCACATGGAAGATGGCATGTACATTTACAACAGACAAAGACTCACATGGAAGATGTCATGTACACTTACAACAGACAAAGACTCACATGGAAGATGTCATGTACATTTACAACAGACAAAGACTCACATGGAAGATGTCATGTACATTTACAACAGACAAAGACTCACATGGAAGATGTCATGTACATTTACAACAGACAAAGACTCACATGGAAGATGTCATGTACATTTACAACAGACAAAGACTCACATGGAAGATGTCATGTACATTTACAACAGACAAAGACTCACATGGAAGATGTCATGTACACTTACAACAGACAAAGACTCACATGGAAGATGTCATGTACATTTACAACAGGCAAAGACTCACATGGAAGATGTCATGTACACTTACAACAGACAAAGACTCACATGGAATATGTCATGTACACTTACAACAGACAAAGACTCACATGGAAGATGTCATGTACATTTACAACAGACAAAGACTCACATGGAAGATGTCATGTACATTTACAACAGACAAAGACTCACATGGAAGATGTCATGTACACTTACAACAGACAAAGACTCACATGGAAGATGTCATGTACATTTACAACAGACAAAGACTCACATGGAAGATGTCATGTATATTTACAACAGACAAAGACTCACATGGAAGATGTCATGTACACTTACAACAGACAAAGACTCACATGGAAGATGTCATGTACATTTACAACAGACAAAGACTCACATGGGAGATGTCATGTACATTTACAACAGGCAAAGACTCACATGGAAGATGTCATGTACATTTACAACAGACAAAGACTCACATGGAAGATGTCATGTACATTTACAACAGACAAAGACTCACATGGAAGATGTCATGTACATTTACAACAGACAAAGACTCACATGGAAGATGTCATGTACATTTACAACAGACAAAGACTCACATGGAAGATGTCATGTACATTTACAACAGACAAAGACTCACATGGAAGATGTCATGTACATTTACAACAGACAAAGACTCACATGGAAGATGTCATGTACATTTACAACAGACAAAGACTCACATGGAAGATGTCATGTACATTTACAACAGACAAAGACTCACATGGAAGATGGCATGTACATTTACAACAGACAAAGACTCACATGGAAGATGTCATGTACATTTACAACAGGCAAAGACTCACATGGAAGATGTCATGTACATTTACAACAGGCAAAGACTCACATGGAAGATGTCATGTACATTTACAACAGACAAAGACTCACATGGAAGATGTCATGTACATTTACAACAGACAAAGACTCACATGGAAGATGTCATGTACATTTACAACAGGCAAAGAATCACATGGAAGATGTCATGTACACTTACAACAGACAAAGACTCACAGGGAAGATGTCATGTACATTTACAACAGACAAAGACTCACATGGAAGATGGAGCCCATGATGAGCATCTTGCCGATGACAACGTCCACTGGTAGCCGCGATAACATCTGTCCAGTAGGAGTCAAAGCCTCATCGTCAGTCAGAGCCCCCTGCATTCAGTGTATATGTATATATACATGAGGTGTGACACTGAATCAAGACACTGGAAGGACAGTTAGCCACCCATGCAACTCTACACAATGAACTGAGAGGCCATTAGTCCACTCATGCAACTCTACACAATGAACTGGGAGGCCATTGGGCCACTCATGCAACTCTACACAATGAACTGAGAGGCCATTGGTCCACTCATGCAACTCTACACAATGAACTGGGAGGCCATTGGGCCACTCATGCAACTGTACACAATGAACTGGGAGGTCATTGGTCCACTCATGCAACTCTACACAATGAACTGGGAGGCCATTGGGCCATTCATGCAACTCTACACAGTGAACTGGGAGGCCATTGGGCCACTCATGCAACTCTACACAATGAACTGGGAGGCCATTGGTCCACTCATGCAACTCTACACAATGAACTTGGAGGCCATTGGGCCATTCATGCAACTCTACACAATGAACTGGGAGGCCATTGGGCCACTCATGCAACTCTACACAATGAACTGGGAGGCCATTGGGCCACTCATGCAACTCTACACAATGAACTGGGAGGCCATTGGGCCACTCATGCAACTCTACACAGTGAACTGGGAGGCCATTGGTGCACTCATGCAGCTCTACACAATGATCTGGGAGGCCATTGGGCCACTCATGCAACTCTACACAGTGAACTGAGAGGCCATTGGGCCACTCATGCAACTCTACACAGTGAACTGAGAGGCCATTGGGCCACTCATGCAACTCTACACAATGAACTGGGAGGCCATTGGGCCACTCATGCAACTCTACACAATGAACTGGGAGGTCATTGGTCCACTCATGCAACTCTACACAGTGAACTGAGAGGCCATTGGGCCACTCATGCAGCTCTATAGGGGGGTCAGAGATTGGGTGGGGTGGGGGGAACTATTGCAAGTTTACCAAGTCACCATCTGAACTAAGAACTCCAAGATGAAGCATGTCACATGTGGTACTATATCTCTATCTGTGTATAACACTGTAAACAATAACCGACATGCTGCAATCCAGTGATAATTGGGATACGATGACACCCATTAACCAAGTCAGCGAGTCAGACCACCCGATCCCGTTAGTCGCCTCTTACAAAAGGCCTAACATTACAATAGTTTTACTTTGACCTATTTGACAAGAAAAACAAGGAAAGTCACCATTTTAGAAGACTCACAATTATCTAATAAAAATATTTGGGGCATTAATATCCTGGTTTCATGGGTAAGTTACTTTGTGAACAGATATAAGAGTCAAATGTCTAGTTCCAATTCCATTGGATTGTGGGCTTGTACCCGAGTCCTTCTATGAGTAATTCTGAATTTAGCAATGAGATTGTCAGTATCAAAATTCAGGGATTTCTCCAGGATTTCATTCTACCGAAAGCGCCCCTGGCAGGCAATTTGGGGAAATATCGTTGTGTTGCTCATATTGGTCATTGCAATACATGTCACTTCTACAAAGCCGTAACATACCGTATTCGATGTAATAAGCGCCCAGGGCGCTCTCAAAATTAAAAATAGGGGCTCTTATTAGAATATTATTTTGGTGAAAAAAAAACAGAGTTGAAAGATAAATTCCCTGGTTTATGTTGACAGCCTGAAATGTTTACATACGACAGATATATTTGTCCAGAATTTAACTGCCCATAATTAGGGTGCATATTACACACGAGTGCGTATTATACACGAATAAATCGGTTTTGTTTACATTGTTCAATCGGAAGGAGTGCTAATTGGGATTGTTCACTTGACAATATATTAGCAAATATTGCCGTGGGCGCTTATTAGAGAGGGGCGCTTATTAAGTCGAATACGGTAAGTTACTACAATATAACATGAACTGGGTAATTTGTAACTCCAATTTGGGAATTTTCACTGACATTTGATGACTTTGGGCCCCTTTTTGGGGGGTTTTGCTATATGTTAACATTATAAGGACTAGTGGACTAAAACAGTCAGTCTCTACCACTGATAGTTTTCCCGTACCTGCTCCTTGAGGAAAGCTATGGAAGTCTCAATGCTTGACATCTCTGGAGCCTCAATAAAAGGGAATCTGAAAAGAAGGAGTTCTCTTACAAGAGTGCACCCAGTATATACTTCGGTGAACATAAAACTTCAACAGCCAAAGCAGACAGCAAGGCAGCCCTCTCAGACCACCACAAAAGTTCCCTAGCCATCCTATACAGTTCATCCAGTTATCTGTGTGCCACTTGTTATCGAGTAACAAACTACCAGCTTGATAACAGTGTAAGAATGTACATCAAAATGTTACTACATGTAAATGCAACAAGGCAAAAATTGAGCAGGGCTCACTAACGTCCCCAACTTTGACGCCAACATATTTCTAAGTTCAAAACATAAAAAAAAAATAATTTAAATCAGGAAATACACATATCAAAATCAAACTTTGCACTGCACCTCTCCTATTGGTATAAAAACTGTTCCCCTAATTGGAAAAGAACCATAAAATAGCTTTCAAGTTGTAGGTCGCACAAATGTTGAAGTAAACAAATTCTAAGTTCAAAACATATTTTTTTAATATCAAACTTTGTAGTGCAAAAGAATTAGAAAGTAAGATAAATGACTTACAAGATGACATAAGGCGAAATTTCAACAAATAGATGAAAAAACATGTATCAGAATTATCAAAATACAAATTAGATATGAAACATATAAAAGAAGAGGAAATAAGAGGAATACAAATTTAAATAGAATGCAATGGTATGAGTGAGTGAGTGAGTATGGTTTTATGCCGCTGTTAGCAATATTCCAGCAATATCACGGTGGGGGATACCAGAAATGGGCTTCACACATTGTACCCATGTCCGGAATCGAACACTTTACCCACTAGGCTACCCGACCACCCCCAATGGTATGAGTAAGGAGAAAAGCCAATAAGTTATTTTTGCCACCTAGAAAATAGAAAATGTCAGTAAATAAATAAATAAAGTTATAACTGAAGGTGATACGGTTATAACAGACGGCAATTGTAATTTGGATGAGTTAAGAAACCAAAAAATTACATACATCTGATAGCAATGACAGAAATTATGAAAATTTAACACATTTAGAGACTCCAACATCAGACAACCAAAAAAAAAAATATTAGAAAGAGAAATTGAGCTTGAAAAATTTCATTTGCATTTAAGGACATGAAAAACAATAAAAGCCGTGGTTTTGATGGCTTTCCTATTGAATTTTTTAAGTTTTTCTGGAAAGAACTAAAATTCTGGATATACAGATTTGTAAAAAACACTTCTGCTAATTACAAAATGAGTTTGACAATGAAAAGAGGAGTTATAACTTGTATACTAAAATAAATATACAAATAAAGACAGGGCATAGATAAAAAACTGGAGACCAATAACTTTATTGAATGCACTCTATAACATAATCAGTACTTGTATTGCAAGCCGTATAAAATCAACATTGGAATTGCTCATTCATAATAAACAAACAGTATTTATTCCAGGAATATCTATTACAGAAAATACAAGGTTGTCATACGATATTATCTTTGAATCAAAAAGACAAAATAAACCAGGATTACTTCTGTTGATAAATTTTGAAAAGGCATTTGATGCAGTATCAAAACAATTTATAAACAAAGTTTTAAAAAATATGGATTTGGACCAGAAATGATAACTTACAGCACTACATCAAGCATAATACAAAATGGACATCTATCAGAATCGTTGACAAATGAAAGAGGCTGTCAACAAGGAGACCCATTTTCGACACTACCAAACCCTCCTGAGGATTTTGTCTTATCAGTTCTCAAAACATTTTACAACTTTATATGGAACAATAAAAAAGACAAAATCAAAAGGACCACTTGATGAGAAAATATGAGGAATGTGGATTACACATGATTAACATCAGAGCCCATATTGACGCACTAAAACTATCTGTGCTGAGATTATATTGTAAAATAACAACACAATCTCATTAAAATCAGATCTTAGTTCTCGCTATCACAAAACAAATGTTCTGTAATGTTCGTTTGTTCAGTTTTCAAAATTTTAATCAAGAACTGTGTCAACTTATTTTTCAAGCGAAATCTGAAATGAAAGTCGCCAGGTTGAAACGAGTGCCGTAAAGCTTGAGAAAGCTGCTTTCTAATTGGCTGATGTCGACTTCTTGTTAGTCATTTCAGTGGTCGGTCAAAGTTCGCGAAAGGTCGTTCTGATGTGACCCGTAATGGGATGTCCTCAGATCTTTGTTTCGCGGCAGTGAGAACTTAGGTCTGATTTTAATGAGATTGAATAACAACATAGAGTAACCCTTGTAATATCCCAATTAAAGACATCCTCTCTTTGGCTGCTAATGTTGACAAGCAATCTCAGGTTAAAAGCCCCTACTGGAAAGAAGAATTGAAAGCTTGGAACAACTTTTGTAAAAATAATATTATTAATTATGATCATATAGAAGACATTTTGTCCCACCCATTATGACCTAATCACAACTTCAAACAAGCAACATTCTACACAAAGCAATGGGCTAATATTGGAATTTACTCAATTAAAGATTTATACAATGAAAACAGATTGACGTCATTTGAAGAATTGATACTAAAATATCCGATATACCATGTTAGACTATATATATTTATAGAAATTGTATATAAATAATTGCTTAAGTGATCTGATGAAACCTCTTACAAGTGTTAGACTCTTTTATGATAAATGTTAAATGAATATAATCTTAAAGTTTGTGATAAATAGCCATTAATTCTTGACTGAGTTTAATTAGAAATAGATATTTACTGTTAGATGTAAACTGAAGGATGTAAAACTTTTAGATTTTCAATACCAATTTCTACATGGAATTATCTTCACAATGAAGGAACTATTAACAATGAAACTTATAGACAACAGTGTGTGTAGCTTTTGTAATGCTGTCAATGAAGACATCAGCCATGTCTTTTGGCAATGTTATGAAACTTAACAATGATTTCTAACTTTGGCTTAATAATTATCTTTCACAAAAATATAAATTGACAAAATATCTTATTTGGTTTGGTTCCTCTGATACTTTAATCAATCATATACTTTAATTGGGAAAAAGGAATAATCATGTTCGTGAAATCAAAGGAATCAAACTGAAAATAGATATACTTTTGAAACTACTTAAAAACATATATTCATATTGCCATATAAAAAAGGATGATAAAAATAACTTTAACAAAAAGTCGTCACTTTTAATCTCAACATTTAGCTCTCTGTTGATACATGCTATGTTTGAGTCTGATTGTGTGCTGCAAACTTTTTGGTTTGGAATGTGACAATGTTTGTTTCCAAACCTTTAAATTATTAAAGAGTGTATTGTGTCATTCTACGCAATCCGAAATATGTTTTGACTGAATACTGTATTACTCTACAACTCTGGGAACCATAAATTTAAAAAAAGATGCTGACAACATGGAGATGGTGGACAAATGAACACACTATCTGCTACCATGGGAGTTGTAGAGTGAGTGAGTGAGTTGGGTTTAATGCCGCCTTGAACAGTATTCCAGTTATACCACTGGGTGTCAGCTTGGTGTGGGAGGAAAGCCCGAAGTGATGCAGGCCTCAGACTTTTACCACTTTGGTGAGTGAGTGAGTTAGGTTTAACGCCGCTTTTAACAGTATTCCAGTTATATCACGGCCTGTCAGCTTAATGTGGGAGGAAAGCCCGAAGTGATGCGAGTCTCAGACGTTTACCAGTCGGTGAAACCCACGATCACGGGTATGTATGGTGCTGACAAACCTAGAAACATAATCGGGGCAAACCCACTTTGGTGAAACCCAAGAGCACAGTTATGGTGCTGTGGAACCTAGAAACAATCGGGGCAAACCAGGATTTGAACCCACAGTCAAAGGTTTCTTGCATGCCCAAGGGATGCAACACTGGACAGGGAATATAAGAGTATTAGAGGCAATGATGAACATAGCATCAGAACATTTACTTGGTACCTCTGAAAGTTTCATTTTTATTTCTATTTAAAGAAAACAACAAAACAATCCTTTAATATTCTGCGTCTCGAACACACGACCCCGGTAGTGAAATGTCGCAATTCTTAAAAACAATGTGATCCAATATAGCGTGCAGTTACTTCCCTTTTCATGCGCACAGCTTTACTGCACATCTCGTGTGTTATGGTCATGACGGCAATAGGAGTTTGTGTGCTTGTTTAGCCGTTTGCAAATTTGGTCAATGAAATAATGAATAATGAAATAATTTCTGATAAAACATCACCAGACATAAGGATTTACAAATTCAATGGTATTTACCGGTATGTACTGTATGACGGAAAAGATTTCATATGCAGAGGTTAAGATTACATTTGTATTTGTCTCGTAAAATAAGCCGGAAATAGCAATCAGCTGTTCACACATTTTCTCCCCCATCTATGAGTGATTTAGCTTTTAAAATACTTAATGTCATGGCCAATACCACAACTGAAAGGAAATTTCCATACAGTTATGAGAAGACCAAAGACTTTGTATCACTAACGACTAATGTTTGTTTCAAGGCGAGTTCATGGTAAGTTGATGTGATTTGCAGATCAGCTCGTACAAAATTTCGCCAAAATTAATGTAAACAAAATTGAATGAAGTCTTGGATAAAAGTAATATAATTGAGTACAAACGGAAGTCCAGATACACAATGAACACTTTTATAGCCAGATTGTGTAATAACAGGACTAACTTGCATACTTCAGTACAGATTTGTTGACATGCTGCTTCCGGTGTTGTATGCTCACAATAACGTCTTCGTGTTGTGAAATATAATCGAAGCTCATTGTATGCGTGTATTATGCACACACTGGTAGTCAATCGATAGTCATGTACTGTATTCCAGTATTTTACACATCAAGGAATAGAGTTATGTAGAGAGGCAATTTCCCAGGTTGATTGACACAATTGTTTATTTGGTTACATATTAGTTTGAATACCCCCCTCCAAAAAAGCCCGCCCACCTCTACTATATTTTCAAAACCCCTTCCCTGAGAACAAATTCTTTTATTTTTTTAATGCCTTAGCTGATGCGTAAATCTTCCTTACTGAGCTGGAGAGTTCTGTTCAAGTATCCTACCTCCTTGCATCGGGTAATCCAAGGGACATCATCTGGAGGATGAGGGTATCCAGCGTGACGCGCTGTATCTCAGGCGTGGCATACTCCTGGAAGGAGTTGTAGTCAGTGTCGGCATACAGGCGGTAGCACACCCCCGGGCCGGTCCTACCTGTGGGAGCCAATGGGAGGTTGTGAAGACTCTTGCAGTTGATCATCTTATATACCTACATATAATTATAATGTTTGCTCCCTCACAAATCATCAAAACAGTCATTTGATGATGCTGAAGCTTATTTGTACAACAATGTTGTTGTTTCATTTCAGCGCAGTTTATTGATTTAGTGAGTGTGTTGGTATTATTTAGTAACAGTTTTTTTCAGCCAACTCGCAGCAGGAAAATCCAAAGTGGCTGTAGCAGACATCTACCCCACTGTAGCAATATTGTGCCAACAAACCCAGGATCATAGTCAGAGCAGGTCAGGAACTCAACACACAATCTTATTAATATCAACAATATATATATTAGGTCTAGCTCTACCAAACAAAGATCTTAGCACATCCCATTATGGGTCACATCAGAATGATCCTTCAGAAACTTTGATTAACCAATGAAATGACTAACAAGAAGTCGACATTAGCCAATCAGAAAGTAGTTTCTTGAGCTATACGTCACTAGTTTCACACTGGCGACTTCCATTTCAGATTACACTTTGAAATAAATTGACAAAGTTCTTGATTCAAGAGCAGTGCTATGATTGGTCGGATAAAAGGTCTTCCTGGCATGCCCTGTATTGAGTTGTTCTCAGATCTTTGCTTAAGGCCAGACACGGCACCTTAAATTAACATAATTGCTTCAATATGTCAAAATCGAGATTTTGATTTTTTTCGCATATATAATACATGTACTTTGTGATGCAACATGTTTTTTACGATATTGTGTACATTTACTGAATAAAAAACGTTATTAAAATCATAATGTGTGGTATTGTTTTTAAATATGATCGTAATCAATGTGGAAAAACCTGAACTTTCACCCATGACAACGCCCCCGCAGCTGTAACGAACCCCTTCATGTTATACATCGCTAGAAAGCTGATCGTTTCCGCCATCTTTCTGTGCAAAAACATTCTAAAAATAGATATTCCACGTGAGGCTATCGTCGGTTTTTCCCGCGAATCATTCGTACGTAAATTACCATTTAAGGAGAAATATCCCGTAATGCAACATTCGGGAATATTCGTTCGATCCAAATAAAGTAAAACGTATCCCACAATGCACCATTCGGCTTAGCAACAAAACACCGGTCTTTTCCGGTAGGTATACAAAATGGCGGCTGCTTTGCGAAAAGATTAACAGGCAAACATCGTTTTTGATATTTTCTTAACTGAAAATTGTTTTGTTTTTTTAAAATGAGGTCAAAACACGGGTCACAACACGCCTATGGTTAGAATAGGAGGCGAAGGGCAAGTCAGTTGAAGCAGGCACGTTCGAAATGCGGTGTTAGAGTTACGACCCGTGTTGACAGCGCGATCATCCCTGTGTCAGATTCTGACAGCTTGGACGTTTTAGATGCATCGGAATCATCCGGGGACCACGCCGTTGGGGAAAACATCCCCGTTGGAGACAATGAAGGTGAGAATTCTTTTTTATTGAATGCAACTTCACGCAGCGACATAAAACTATCAAAATTTAAAGCTGCTGAAAATATCAAATCTCCCGTGCTTGACAATGATGAACCAAAACCTCAATGGATGTTAATTGACATGAGACAAATGAATTTATTTTTTTCAAGAGATTGAATGCCAATCATGTCACGAACAGGGGTCTTTGTTGTTTGAAAAGAGTGACAATTTTGATAGATTTGGATTTGCTGTAAACGTTATGTTGACATGTCAAAACTGTCAGATGTGTGTTGCCAAAAATTACACTTCACAAAGGTAAGGTAATCAATCTGGTACCAATCCCTTTCAGGTCAATGAAATGTTTATGCTCTGTCAGAGGTAGGACTTGGTCATGCTGCAATGAAAAGGTTTTGTCTGGTTTTTGGAATGGAAGGTCTCCATCCTAAGACATTTCAACAAAAACAAAACATTCTTTCACAGGTTGTTGTTGAAAATACTAAGGAAGTTTTGTCAACATCAGACATTGTCTCGATGCAGAAATTGCAGAAAAGATGGTACCTGTGTATCAAAGAATGTCTGATGAAAACCTTAAGAGGATGGTGAAAGGCAAGACACAGAATGCTAATGAATGCTTGCATTCCGTGATCTAGTCCCGTTGTCCGAAGACCGTTTTTGTGGGTGCAAGGCGGTTGCATCGGGCAGTGGCGTCTGCAATAGCTTCGTTCAATGAGGGTACATGTCACATTACTCAGGTAATTAACAAGCTTGCAATAGAAGCTAATGAAATAACAGCAGCTTCTATTGAAAGACTTGATAATGTGGGAACCCTCAAAGCAAGGAAGCAAAGCCAGGAGACATCTAAGATAGAACGTAGTGCAAAGTGGGAGGCTAAAAAAAGGGACCGAGTTCATGTTGAGGCAGCTGAAGGCTTGTTGTATGGTGCTGGGGAGTTTTAAGTCCTGTTATTTCTTTGTACATACATTGTTTTATGTATCTTGAATACATCCCATCAGTAAACTAAGATTTTGTAAGTGTTTAATAGGTGCTGAAGGAAGAAAACCATATACAAACTTATTTCCTCATTTTCTCCATTAACGTCATTTTGGATCTTAGTGAACATAGATCTCAACCATTATTGGCCCGATTTGAATGAAATTTGGTGTACATATAGGCAGAGGATTACTTTACACAATAACAGAGAGACTTTTTACAATTTGTTGGCCATTTTGATTTAAAAAAATAAATTATGGGTAAAAATCAACCTAAAAAATGTGAAATTTTGAAAAATTATTTTAAAAATATATCCCAGTCTTTTTTTAATTTTTCTTTCTGTCATTGTACGCAACACCATACAAGCTTTGTTATACAATTGAAATTATATAAATATCTTTATTGGTCTTAGAGAAAAACTGAAACTAATTTCCATCTTTTTCAGGCTTGCGGCGGCCATCTTGGATGTTTCCATGGCAACCGGTGGCAACATCACCTGGAAAAGACTCCATTTCAATTGTTAATATGTATACCTCAAAGTTGTAACCCATTAAAACTAACAAATACTTGTGAAGCATTTTGTCAATTGTAAGGTGCAGTGTCTGGCCTTAAAGCTAGCGGAAAACTAAGATCTGATTTTAATGAGATTGCTCAAACCCATGACCAGTCGACTAAGTGATACCACTATGCAGTGAAATTTGCATTCCTTTCTCCCCTACCCCACCCCACCCCTCCCTAAAGGCAGCAGATCCACCTGTGCCCAACCAAACACAACTTGGAGAAGTCTGGCAAGAAAATGGTAACGAACCTGCTCGACCCTTCCTCTGTTCCGCACTAGCTTGACTGATCCAGAACTCCTGAAGACGCCGCATCTTATACTTGGGGTCAAAATTCATTTCCTTGACCTGTCGTGCAATATGTTCAGCCATTAGCCTTTCATGTATTAATCATTTCATTAGTCGAAAACATTTCATGAAATGAAGACGATTCATTTGAGAGAGTGAGCGTAATCAAACCATCTCCAAGGTTTGAGCATTATGTAACTTAATATGTTTCTATGTAATTGCCCATCTTTGTAGTCTGGGCCCCTGACAATCCAGCGTTATGGAACCAATTATTCACAAGGTTCAGTTGTGTGGTGCAACCAACCAGGAACACGCCACATACCTTGCCTGAGTCTACAATGAACCGGACACCGTCAATGGTCACCGACGTCTCTGCGATATTCGTAGATACGATGCACTTTCTCACTCCCTCGGGAGATACGTCAAACACCTGAAGCCAAAAACACGGTGAATACTTCTGCCACACTGAGGATCAGCACCTTTAGCAAGCATACCGTCATTCACATTTGTCCAAAAAATGCCCCGCATGGAACAGTGAAACTTTTATGAAGCAGTCAGAAATATTCCACTTATATCACAGCAAGCCAAGACAACCAGTGGCTAATAGTGTAGGCAACAATCCACACCGTCAGGTATGACCCATCATCCAAGTCACACTCAGTCCTCATTGGCTGGCTCTGAGGACAAGCACTGAATACTGGGGACCTATATTCTGCCCTGGAAGCCACACAGGAAGACAAGCATTAGATACTGAGGATCGATATTCTGTCTCGAAGCCATACAGGAAGACCAGTATTAGATACTGAGGATCGATATTCTGCCCTGAAAGCCTCACAGGAAGACAAGCATTAGATACTGAGGATCGATATTCTGTCTCGAAGCCATACAGGAAGACCAGTATTAGATACTGAGGATCGATATTCTTCCCTGAAAGCCTCACAGGAAGATAAGCATTAGATACTGAGGATCGATATTCGGCCCTGGAAGCCTCACAGGAAGACCTGCACTGAATACTGGGGACCTATATTCTGCCCTGAAAGCCACACAGGAAGACAAGCATTAGATACTGAGGATCGATATTCTGTCTCGAAGCCATACAGGAAGACCAGTATTAGATACTGAGGATCGATATTCTGCCCTGGAAGCCACACAGGAAGACAAGCATTAGATACTGAGGATCGATATTCTGTCTCGAAGCCATACAGGAAGACCAGTATTAGATACTGAGGATCGATATTCGGCCCTGGAAGCCTCCCAGGAAGACCAGCATTAGATACTGAGGATCGATATTCGGCCCTGGAAGCCTCACAGGAAGACCAGCATTAGATACTGAGGATCGATATTCGGCCCTGAAAGCCTAGCTCACAGGAAGACAAGCATTAGATACTGAGGATCGATATTCGGCCCTGGAAGCCTCACAGGAAGACCAGCATTAGATACTGAGGATCGATATTCGGCCCTGAAAGCCTCACAGGAAGACAAGCATTAGATACTGAGGATCGATATTCGGCCCTGAAAGCCTCACAGGAAGACCAGTATTAGATACTGAGGATCGATATTCGGCCCTGGAAGCCTCCCAGGAAGACCAGCATTAGATACTGAGGATCGATATTCGGCCCTGAAAGCCTCCCAGGAAGACCAGTATTAGATACTGAGGATCGCTATTCGGCCCTGAAAGCCTCACAGGAAGACAAGCATTAGATACTGAGGATCGATATTCGGCCCTGAAAGCCTCACAGGGACTTGTTTAATCATACATGGCCAGATGTAGTCAATACATCACATCCTTAATCTCCCAGCAGACGATAATCAGAGTAACCTCCTTTACGTCCTAACAATTCGACCACAAATCTACTGAACCTAGGAAGGTTTTGTCCTCATGCCAAAGGATCCTGGAAATATGCCTTGTATTTTTCACATTATTTCTATACAATTGCATACAGTGGTGCAACTCTCATTGGCATCACCATGGTAAGTTTTCCCACACTTGTCATCCCTACCATCGTCCCTGCACCAGTTTCTGATAGCTCACCTTATCCTGCTCCTGGACTGACAGAGCACTGTGGAGGGGCAGGATGATCCATCTCTTGGTCTGTTGAGCGTACTGATTGGCTGCCTCCACAATAGTCATAATCTCTGTCATCCCACTCAAAAATATCAGCAGATCACCTCGCTCTGTGACTGGGTACTGCAATCAGGAAACTCCATTTTATGTACAAATACCAAGTCACAGGAACAGCGGTACAGGAAGCAGTGTCAACTAACTCTGTGTCACAGCATGTCACATACCATCGATAACAGCATGTCACCTACCATCAATGGGGAAGGAGGAGGAGGAGGGAAGGGGAAGGAGGGCGAGGGGAAAGAGGGAGAGGGGGGATTCAAGCAGGGTACCCTCAATACATGGAGAAAATATTGTACAAAACAACTACTACTCGAGCTGTGAGAGTGTTACTCGTCACGTCTAAGCTGTATCATGCCATGTTCAGAATGGAAATAAAGTGCTTCACATTATTGTTACAGGTACAATCTCTTTACCTTAGCTTTGACAGAACAGTATTTACCATTCCAAATATACAACGATATGAGGTTGGACCCACATAAGGAGGTACGGGGTTGCATCCAAATTCTACTCACCCGGTGGTCAATTGTCTGCATTATGCGGAGGTATGGGGTCGGATCCAACTTCTCGCCACGACTCGTCATCTCGTCACGTTTAATTGGCTGGTACTCTAACTCAATAGGATGAAGACGCCCCGGGACCTGCAACACATCATCTTTCTTTGCCAATACAACGTGCATGAATAAATCAACATTATCAACACTTGTTGAATACGTTTACAATTCTGCACAACAACCAGTCCAATATAGCTAACTATACTAAGAGCTGTCATCTTAAGTTTGAAAAAATAAAAGAATTGGTTCTCAGGCAATGACTTTTGAAAATATATTGCGGGCGGGCAGTGGTTTGGTTTTTTTTTTGCTAGTTCAAACTAGTATGTAACCAAATTAACAGTTGTGTACCATCAACCTGGGAAAGGGCCTCCCTTCATAAACAAGCATACAAACTCCTATTGCCGCCATGACCAAAACACAAGATCCATAGTAAAGCAGTGTGCATGTAAAGGGAAGTAACTGCGTGCTATAAGCATTTTGTTTTTAAACGTTAGGATTGTTTCTTCTTAAATTGGAAATAAAAATAAAACGTGCAACGGACTTTATGATGATGCGGGCAGTGCCTGAGAACCAACAGAACCAATTTTGTGGGTTTTTTTAGCCTTACCAAAAGATCCAAAGTGAGATTCATTAATTGTATACTGTTTGATATGATAAGCACATAAATACAGATAACACAACCTCAGATATACAAAGCAGGTCACCAGACCCTCCTCAACATAAACAAGTGTTGATTAGCTGCTATCAGAAGACATGAGGGTGAGAATTAAATCATCTTCCATTATATATATTATCATTCTTCGATGTTATTCACTAGTCCTAAGCCCCAGTCTAGTACAACAGCTTGTCAGGCTAGTGTAGCATCTTTGTGGAAGTAGCCTGTTCAGTCTGATCATATTTTCCTGACATGTCAGGTGTATGAATCAAATCTGTTGTCAAACTGTAAAACTGATACAGTGAATAGACAAAATACATTCTCGGCAAGCTTCTACATCAGCAAAGACTGAATGTACATGTTAGATGTCCCTCAAACCTAACACTATAATCAACCTTATTAATGTGGACAGCAAATACCGATGCAAGACATTTATTGAGGTGGCTTCGAGGGTATGACTAAATGACCAGACGGTAGTTGCCTCACCCGTATGACTGGGGCATTCTCGAAGTAGCCGCTGAAGAGCTCGATGTTGATGGTGGCAGACATGAGCACAAGCTTGAGGTCCTCTCTCTGTGTCAGCATGCACTTGAGCACACCAAGCAGGAAGTCCGTGAAGATGTGACGCTCGTGAACCTACAAACACCATCAGTTACCCTCACCTCATTTTATACAAGATTGAAAAATATCGCATAGCTTGTACCTATCTGTTTACATCACTGACAGGAGCTCTACCATCCAGGAAACCCTGAGTGAGTGAGTGATTGACTTGTTCCACTTTTAAAAGTATTTCAGTTATGTGTGCTTAAGGACAGCTTTGGTGTAGACAAAGCAAGGATCAATCTGAATGTTGGATTTATCCCCACAATAACAGGATCCTGGTATGCCTACAGTTAAAATGATTATGGAATCCAACCATGTTAAGTACATGGAGAATGTCTACAATTTTCAAGCTACATCAAAGTAGCCTGACCATGTGAAGCACGGATGTATCATAGTATTGTAACTAGGGTTGTGACGGGTAACTCAGGTACTCAGGTCGGGTGGGTCCTGAGTAGGACCCGGGTACCCACAGGACTACCCAGACCCATGGTTAGTCACATGATATATACTGAGTCAAATTAAAAACTTCACATTTTTAAAAGTAAACCCATATATGATATACAACGGACAAATGTATCAGAGAAGGTAATTATTAATCATAAATGTCCAAAGAAGGATTTTAATTAACGGTGGTAACCATAATTTGTTCCAAGCACCTACGGTATTCGGTAATAACATTAACAGTTTAAATCATAAGTCCCAAGCATGATGGCACACAAGTTCAGTAGCGTGTATGGCCACCATGTGCGTTGACAACTGCCACACAACACCTCCGCATGGACCTTGTGATGCTTGTGAACACATGATTGGGAAGATGACGCCATTGTTGCTGCAAAATGGTGCCAAGATCTTGCAAATTCTGTGGTTGGTTCTGGAGAGTGCGCAGACTTCTGCCAAGAGCATCCCACACGTGTTCGATGGGATTGAGGTCGGGAGACCTTGATGGCCAGTCCATAACGTTGACTCCTGCATTCTGAAGGAAATTCCTTGTCAAAATTGCTGTGTGGGGTCTGGCATTGTCGTGTTGGAAGATCAAACCGGGTCCATGTGCTGCCATAAAAGGCAGAAGTTCTGGTGCCAGTACCTGGTCGCGGTAAGCAGCAGCGTTGAGGTTGCCACGGATGACAAGAAGCCTGGAACATGCCCTGCCACAGAAAGCACCCCACACCATGACACTTCCGCCTCGAAATCTGTCAACTTCCTGTACACAACACCGGGCTTAACGTTCATGACGGCACCTCCACACCTTCGCCCTACCATCAGCAAATCGAAGATTAAATCGGGATTCATCACTGAAGACGACTTGATTCCAATTCCTCGGAGTCCATCGTAAGTGTCGCTGTGCCCACAATTGACGTTGACGTCTGTGTAATTGAGTCAGAATCGGCCCGCAGTATGGCCGTCGTGCTTGAAGGTGAGCAGTTCTCAGACGGTTTCGAACAGTTTGCGCACTCAGTCTACTCCTAAACAGTTCATTTCTGGTTGATGAAGCCGTCAAAAATCGGTTACGGAGGTGACACGTGGTCGACCTGGCCAAGGGCGATCAGTGGTGGTACCCGTTTGCTGTAGACGCGTCTGTAAATCATAAACAGTCCGTTGACTAAGACCCATCGTCCTTGCGACTTCAGCTACGGACGTTCCCGTCTGCAACATGCCGATGGCACGTTCACGTTGCTTATTTGAAAGGCGTGGCGTGACAAATGGCTGCAAAGACATTTATTTTCTTGTGTTTTTCTTTTTTCGTTAATGACTGCTTACAAGTATGGCTGAAAACAGGTGCGGTATTATAGCCACGTGACCAGTTGCACGTGAAAAAACACTTTTGCCACTATAATGCTGTGCACATGATTTTGATCAATTCACCTGCACAAAAACGGGTGTTATCTGAAGACAATACGTGGCCATTACTGTTTAAATACACAATTAGGGCCCACAATGATAACTGGTCAAAATGTTAAATTTTAGGATTGTGAAGTTTTTAATTTGGTTCAGTATATATTGTTTAATGACAAAAATTATCTAAAAGTCTATGGTTACACTAAATGTCACATATGTTCCCATTTCTTTCTGACAATGCACCCATTCCTCCTAACTTTTATATGTCTGAATAAAGATAAAACTTCAAGCATCAAACTTCAGTGTATGCATGAGCGGATCATTTTACACATGTATCTAAATGTATTTTGCCAGGGCTACGGTCAAACTTTTCCAAATCGGACAGTTTGTACCTATCTCTAAATATCTTCAGTGGATACCAAGATAGGGTAGGGTAATAGGGTGGTGGGTACCCGGGTAGGAAATTTTGACCCATCCCAGCCCCAACTGTAACATTCTGTAACAGTCCGAGTACCATGATGCTCTATCATCAAAGTCATACCTTGTGAACTACAACTAATCACTAATGGACCATCAGTACAATGTCCCCACACAGGGATTCCACATTGAGACTCTACACTACCTCGTCAATCACAATGACATCATACTGTTTCAGATAAGGATCAGATGTCATCTGTCTCAGCAGCAGTCCTGGAAACAGAAAATACAACAGCATAAGCTGTGGAGTTGTGTACTTCAGGGGAGAGCTAGACTGTTCTCTGCAACACTAATATATACTAAAGCAGCAGTCAACTTAACTGCTGGTCCGTTGGCCCACGGCTCACAGCAATAGCAGAGGGCACCTGCTGTCATAAAGGCAGTGGGGGCGGTGGTGTAGCCTAGTGGTTAAAGAGTTTGCTCGTCATGCTGAAGACCCGGGTTCGATTCCCGACATGGGTACAATGTGTGAAGCCCCTTTCTGGTGTCCCCCGCTGTGACATTGCTGGAATATTGCTAAAAGCGGCATATAACCATACTCTCACTCACTCATCAAGTCAGTGTCCTGGTTGGCCAGTGGGTAACCCTGTCTTTCTGATACTTGTTTGTAGCTGTCTATTGATTTACTTACTGACATTCCACTAACAAAGAAACGGCACTGGTGGAATATTTGACATACTCAAATCGTCCTGTTTGTTTTTGTGGGGAACATGGGAAGGACGACTTCTTTTCAACACTATCTGGGCCTGGTGGTCAGTGGATTGTTTTCCTTAATTCTATACGTCCATTTCTGGTGTCTCCCACCATGATATTGCTGGAATATTGCTAAAACCCAAACTCACTCACTCACTCACACTTAATTCTATACAAGCTGTATGATTACATCTCCTAACTTTGACCACACAACTATACAACTGTACCTATTCCTCTCCTTAGCCCAGCATCTCCATCATGTCCTTACCTTCTGTCAGGAAGAGGATTTTAGTGGCTCTTGTTTTGCTTTTCTCAAAGCGCACCTGGAATCAAGCAACTTGTATGAGATTACAGGTAAAAATATTCATTGATATTGTCTCAGCAGGATTAATGCCAGTCCCAACAACTTGTATGAGTGAGTTAAATATTCAAGCTTTATGACAGCGGTCTGTAAATAATCGAGTCTGGACCAGACAATCCAGTGATTGATATCACGAGCATCGATCCACGCAATTGGGATAAGATGACATCAAACAAGTCAGCAAGCCTGACCAACCGATCCCGTCAGTCGCCTCTTACAAAATGCATAGTCGCCTTTTACAGCTAGTCATAAGTAAATGCCATAATAGCAGGTAATTTTAATAACTAAACAGATACTTCTGTGAATCCTTTGAAAAAAGAAGATTGGTTGAATATCTAGCATTTTACAATGGCCCTACAATATTAATAAACTCTTCAACAAACTCCACAAATAAAGAGACTTGGGGGTTAAAAATATTGTTTACACTCTGTAAGACATCGACTCATGGCAACTTTGAAACATGAGTTTAACTAGTCAAGATAGTGCATGTGTAAGTCACAATTACTGAACGTGTTTCTGGTACATGCATGACACAGGGATCTGTAGATGCTGATATCCAGTATTAGATGAAAAAACTAATAGTCTTGGTTCTCAGGCACCGCCCGCATTATCGTAAAGTTTGCCACATGTTTCGTTTTTAATAACCATTTTTATAAACACAAAGTCCAACGGTAATCAAAATCTGGATTCCGGTATTTTGCTCATCAAGGAATACATTTATGTAGGGAGGCCCTTTACCAGGTTGATTGTACACAATTGTTTATTTGGTTACACAACTGTTTATTTGGTTACACAATTGTTTATTTGGTTATATTTGGTTACACAATTGTTTATTTGGTTACACAACTGTTTATTTGGTTACACAACTGTTTATTTGGTTACACAACTGTTTATTTGGCACTATATTTTCAAACACCATTGCCAGAGGACCAATATTTTTAAGCCTTACTAAAAATGTAAAATGCTCTCTTTGGATTTTAGGGGTGAATATTTTCACTATTGCATTAGAACGGAATGTTGTTAATAGGATTGAATTGGAAGAAAGCTGGGAACATATCTGACATGGTTTCCTGGCTATCAATTACCTGGAAGGCTACAGCCGAGCCATACTCGTTGAGGGTCTCATAGCCAACTCGCTTTGACAGAGAGATGCAGGCGATCCTCCGCGGCTGTGTGCAGGCGATGTTCTCGAACCCTGCCTCCATCAGATACTGCGGCACCTGAGATAACAGCGAGTGAGACGGCCTTAAATGCTGCTTTTAACAACATTTCAGTATCTTACAGTGTGTCAGCTTGAAGTGGGAAGAAAGCTACACATGATGTATGACCCTGACTTTATCCACATTGGTGGAACCAACAAGGACAGGTATGGTAATTATAGATCAAATCCTAATCAGGCGATTGTTAGACAGAACTCACATGCATTGGATTGTGTAGCATACAAGGGACGCAACTCTGTACAGCAAATTATAGAGCCTCAGATAAATGGGCGAGTAATGCCGCTTCAGTGAGTATGGATTTATGCCACATTCAGCAATATTCCAGCAATATTTCAGCAATATCACGGCAGGGCGACAACAGAAATAAGTCATAGCACACACCCTATCTCACACGATGGTAACAAATTGATTACATTTTTTCAAAGAAACAGTACAGTATTGAAAAATAAAAACACTTTACAATGTCAGAATCATTGAAGCAGAAATAACTCGTTAATAGGCACAAACATAGGGAATCAGAGTATTCCACTTATTTATATACTTATCCTGACACAACTGTATGCAATATTCCTTGTATATAACAGTATAACATTATAACAAGATAAGTACTTAATGTTGAACCTTTGAGATTCCTTGTTCTTTGCATGTGACAAAAGGAATTCTGCTACTTGTGGTAGGGTAGCGTTGGCTGTCGTAACACCTTTATAGGTCGCAAACAGGTCACAGCTCTTCCATTTATCTTCGTATAAATTCCTCAGAGATCTGCGAAGGGCTATGGAGACTGCCTTGGCTTCTGTCAGAATATCCCCTTCTAGTGAGGTTGAATGTGATATGTTCCTATTTAAAAACAGTAATAGGGTGTTGGTCTGTCTGATTTTCAGAATAATCAGCGGTATTAGTGCTGGTGGTGGGAACACATAAAAGTGTAGCCCTTCCCAAGATATCGCCGGGGAGTCAACGGCCCAAGCTAGTGGGTCCTGTACTGGTGAGATGAACAGCAATAACTGTTCGTTGAACCTTGTTGCAAATAGGTTTATTGACAGGAAACCTTTCTCCCTGGAATGCCTAGGGATGGAGCATCCATTCTGCTGGAGATTGTTTGGATGGCCGAGATAGATGTCTTTTATTTGTAAGTTGTGACTGTCTGTTAGTGTGAACAGTTGACATGTTAATCCCAGAAGGGTCGCTGATCCTATCATTCTTGGAAATTGATGTAAAAGGCCAGGGGTGAGTTGTCTGTTCTTAGAACTTGTGTTTGAGCTGTGGGACCCAATGCCGTGGACGGCCCATGGTGAGATGGAAGATTGTGTTTCTCTACACGCCTGGTCCCATTTGGATGTAAAAAGTGCACTCCCCAGCCAATTGCTACAGTCTTGACATAGCGGCCGTTGAAAGTAAGCTGCATCTTGTAGATCGAGGCTGCATACATTCTTCGGTCTGAATGATCATACGAAGTGTTGTCAGAAAATTGTGGTTTGAAGGAGTGTAGAGAACATTTGGAGCGTATGCCACATCAATGGGTCTGTTTGCACCAATTCCAATCCTCAAAAATGAGGGACTACTTGTCCCTCCGGGTTGATCATCGCTATGTTGACATGTAGTTTGATGAAAAGGTGATGGATTCTATCCCGTGGGTGTTGCATGAGCACTCCCGTTATAACATCGAGGTGACGAAGCTTTGCCAATAATTCTGGTGAAGTTGCCCAGTTGATGTCTATCTTGTCTTGAGCGTCCATGAATGACAGATCATCTTGGTACAGATATGGCGAAAGCGATAATGTACTGCAATCACCACAGCAGGGTTTGAATCACTAGGTGAGAATGATGAAGGTTATGGATGGTGATTCTGGAATTTGGGTACCTGGTAGTACATGACTACTGAGTCGAATGTCAAGGTAGTTGGTAGCGTTTGGATCTTTTCAGTTTCGATGCGGGTATCGATCTTGAGATCAATGACCATAACTTCATAAACGTTGCATCAGTGCCAAGCCTCATGGTGAGAGTTTGGTGAGTTATCCTGCCAATTCTCCACGTCTAATTGGTGTTGGTTCAACGTTAGCTGAATGTTTCCATGGTGAGGGCGTATCCTGATCTGTACCAACCTTGAATATCAGACTGGGGGATCACCGATGATTTGAGAGATCCCTTCAGACAAAAGTGTGGAGGGGCCAGGTTGTGTGCAGGTTCATGCAGTTGCATGTTTAATAGCGCATGTTGCATTAGTCTAGCACCCAGAGCAGTGTTTGATGACGACACAGGTATAGCATTCTTTCGCAAAGGCATTCTTTCATGTATGCAAAGGTCTAGTCTGCATGAAGAATGCATCTGCGTGAAGGTTTGTGTCTGAGCAATGGCCTTGACATCTTTCTCAAAGGAAGAAGGTTTCATAGAAAAAAAATAAAGTCACATTTTAACTTATTTAAGCCAAAGTTTGGAGAAATATTTGGGCCAAAATTAAAAAATATTCTTTAGATAATAGTTGAAGGTTAGAAGAATATAATCTTAGCAAAAACGAATTATGAACAAAGTTTAATTTTGATAGGATAGCTCAAATTACAAAGCTCAGGAAATTTTCCCCAACCACTTGTTTCACACAAAAAAGGAGAGGGTGACAAGTAATCTGTTCTGGAACACAATTCAGTAAGTTTCCACTACCTTTCGGAAATGAGTAGAGAAAAGCAATAAGTTTGAATCAGGATAAGATAAAATTGCAAATTTTGCTGTCAGACTGGTGACACACCACCCACCATGACATGAGCTCATACAAATCTTTAGTTTGGGTGCCCACTGTGAACATGCAGTTGGCTACAGGACTGAGTCCCATCTGGACAGCACTGGAACTTGGGCTAAATACCAGCACTCAAATCATACCAAATATCACCAAATCATATCAAATATCACCAAACGACATGTTTTGCTTGGATACCAATTCAGAAGTAAGGACCCATTAAAACTTATAATTATTCTTTGCAAAAACTTAATTTTCTCCCATAGAGACACAAAGGATATTCCATCGTTCCAGATCTTCCAGAATGAATTAAAGTAGTATTACCAGTACTTCATCAAAACAAATGTACAGCAGTTATGAGCATGATGAGGGGGAATTTAGACAGATTCTATAAATATTCTTCATCATGTCATACACTATTTTTCTAACATCGAAGTCACAGTTTTATGTTTTGTAAAAACAATATGAAATGTAACAAATAAATTTTTTTATAAAACAAAAAGGACCGAAACACCAGTTCCACTGTGCCTCTAACACAACAGAAGCAGTAACTGGACTATTGTTGTTGACCGCCACCTTGACTGAAGTACCCCCTCTAGATCCACCTTGACTGAAGTACCCCCTCTAGATCCACCTTGACGTTTATGCACACGTCTGCATCCCCCCCTATATCGACTTATGTTTATCTACGCGTTACATACCTGTGTGGATTTGCCACACCCTGTATCCCCGGCGACAACCACCACTTGATGGCGCTTCACCATACCACAGATCATGGTCTTGTACTGGAAGATGGGCAAGTTCTCCTGGTCTGCACGGATCTTCTTCAACTTGGTAAACTGATGGAATAGAGTAAGCCAGTGCATGTTTGTTAATTACCGCAGTCAGCAGATTTACATAACATACATGGTGGAATGTAAACAATCTACACTGGACAGGGCAAATCAAAGCTTGAGCAGCGACCCACACCATCGGGTTACGATCGACACGCAATCAGCTTAGTCACAGAGCCTTGGTTTTTTCTTTGTTTGTTTGTTGTTTAAAGCTGCACTCAGCAATATTCCAGCTATATGACAGCAATCTGTAAATAATCGAGTCTAAACCATGCAATCCAGTGATTGACATCATGAGCATCAACCCACGCAATTGGGATCAATGACATGCATCAACCAAGTCAGCAAGCCTGAACACCCAATCCTGTTAGTTGCCTTTTACGACAAGCAGAGTCACCTTTTACATCAAGAATGGATTGCTGAAGACCTATTCTACCCCAGATCTTCACAGGTCACATGGGTTGTTCGAATAGAGACACTTACATCATAATGTCCTACAAGTAAAACTAAATGTGACTAAACCAGTCAAACAGACTTAGCTCACTGCTAGCTCATCTAAATATGCCAACTATTTTCAATTTCACTAAATACATGGGATAATTAGAGTTATAAATATGACTGCTAAAAACAAGGTACACCTGATAGTACAAACACCTTAAAAACATAAACAAGATGTGACACAAAAACATGCAATCCCGTGGGTGTTGCATGAGCACATGCAGTGTCTGGGGACATTTCTACCTTTGCTCACCTTCTGTTTCTGTTGGAAGTCCAGGTAGTGAAGCAGGATGCCCTTGAACTTGGTCACTCTCTCCCGGGTCAGGTCTCGACCCACATCGTAGTCTGGCAGCAAGGAACCAAAGTGTTCGTACATATGGCCGATAATATCAATGATCTGTTACACCGGGCATTGATTACTAGTTGTTTTACTTCACATTCATAAAATCCTGTGTCAATACCTTTGACCCTGGTCACATGCCATATAGGAGATAAATATCTCATGTGTTATGGGTTTTCGGACGCTTAAGAAACATTCATAGTTTTCTCTGTAATCACATGAACAACTGTAAAACATCTCATTTGCTTATAAAAGACAACTTTCTCTTAAAAACAAGCCATCATCTGAATATTTACAATGTATCTGTGATGCTACACCCCCCGTTATAGCATGAGTAATCACGATAACCATGGCCGTCCGAAAACGTATGATGTCCAAAAACCTATGAGCTGACGATACGAACGTCTCATATTAATTATATTGAGCCAGTTCACTTCATCCATGGAAGGAAGCCCCATCAGAGATGTAATAGTTACAAAGTGTTTGTTGGACAAATACTTAAAAACAGAAGATATAGCTAAACCAAGCACAATCTACTGCTGCCATGACAGTGACTACATTCACATATGCCATAATGATTTTAATTGATGAAATGTATTGGTGAGAAGCTATGCATTACAATGACAGGTAAAGATTTTGCTTTACATGAACCAAAAGCTTTAATGTCGGGATGTGTTCCAAACAATCAAAACAATCAATGCACAACGGGAGAATCTCTGCACACAGATGCATCATGGTCAGTGGCACATCATGTGACAACAAAAGTACAACCATTAGATTGAGTACGTTTTGCAATAACTCACTGATTCTTAACCCATTATTCTCTTGAAGGGAAACAAGAAAGGACTTTTCATACTTTCCACTAGCCAGGTCAATCCTCTTTGATTCTATAGTTGCACAGATTAATGTTTTCTGTCATTTGCCTAGTGGACCAGCATATTTGTCAAAGTCAGCACAGCTTCCATTGTTTGTATGTTTGTTTATCACCGCACTCAGCGATATTCCAGTTATATGACAGCGGTCTGTACATAATCGAGTCTGGGCCAGACAATCCAGTGATTGACATCATGGGCAATGATCCACACAATTAGGATACAATGACATGCATCAACCAAGTCAGCGAGCCTGACCACCCGATCCCGTTAGTCGCCTCTTACAAGAATGGATTACTGAAGACCAATTCTAACCAACAGCTTCACAGGTCACAGCTTCCATTGATAACTCACCGACAAGTCGCCCCTTCTTGAGGAAAAGTTCCACATCTTTGCTGACCAGTGACAGGTTGATGCGGTAACGGTTGTCGTACGTTCGTGGCAGGCCAAGCCTTCCCTCGTCTTCCTGTCTGGTGGATGTTTTACTCTTAGCTGTAATTAAAATCATGAATACAACACATGATGTCAAGATGATACATAAGTTAAATAAACCTATATTTAAAACACACAAAACGACTGTCATGTTTCTGATAGCCGGGTTCGCGGAAGCTATGCCCAATTTTTCTTTGTTAATTTGACTTATTGACTTTTGCCATTGACTTATTACATTTCTTGGGTCCAAGTCATTGACTTTTGTCTCAAAATCACTGGATTTACGACCGCTGTAGCGCAAGATCTCTTTGTTGAATGGGGCCCTGGGCCCTGTTCCTCAAAGCGATCTTAGTGCTAAGGTGATCGTAAGTCCCATACTTTAACATAGGCTTACGATCATCATAGCACTAAGATCGCTTTGTTGAATGGGGCCCAGGACTTCATATTTTCTGTATTTTTAACCAAGGGCACATTAAATTACAGTAAACTACGTTTATAACAAACACGCTTAAAATGAACTGGCGGATATAATGAACTGTTTTTTGGGTCCCGGCCATTTGCTGTATATATATTGTAAATGCTTATAACGAACTACGGTTATAACGAACTAAAATTTGTGGTCCCTTTGAGTCCGTTATAACCGTAGTTATAACCTGCTTTCCCTAATCTGAACATACAAACAGCACATGAAGCATGATGGCATATTTAGATAACATAGCGTTACCATTATTGCCAGCTCATACTATTTCTTAAACTAGTCATACACTGAGCAGAGCAAATAAACATTTTGGAGTGAGTTAAGCCATAACGTCCCATCTGAAATATCCAGCCATATGATATACATGACATAGAATCTACTAATATTCACTTTTGTTAAGAACCACTCCACAAATGTGCTCTAACATCATGGTATAGATACATACACTGTTTCTTGGCTGCCTTCTTCCGTTGGAATGCTTGATATTTGACCAGGAATGCCCAAAAATCATCATACTCTTTAGTTCCTCTGCAATCCAATGAAACAAATGGGAAGATATAAAAGATGCCCAAACAGCTTCATCACCTTTATCCTCACGATCTAGTTTCATTTCCTTGTCAGTTAGGACAAGATGCAGCCCTCGAAGGTAATAACACGAACAGAGACACTTGACATGCAAGAGCAAGGTGAGGTGAGGTGAAATTGGGTTTAACGTCCCGTCCAAGATTATTGCACTTATAAAGCGACGTGCATGCACGTGTGTGTGTTTGTTGCTGCTTGTACTAGTCCGGACTGATGCCGATTTATAGTGCTAGCTCACTGAGATACCATGCCGCAGTTTAACATGAATACCCCACTCAGACACAGTATACTGACTCCGAGCCGACCAGTCCTTGTTTTAGCCCCTTAATGTCGAGCGCCAGACAGGGCAACAAATACCATCTTTTAACGTCTTTTGGTATGACGCGGCCGGGGAATGCAAGAGCATGGAGAGTGAATGAATGTTGTTTCATGCAGACTCAGCAATATACTTGCAATGTCAGTATTACCACAGCCAATAAGTCTGGGACAGGCAAATTGTGGGTTGATGGTTTGCAGAAACTCAAGATGAAACATATACACATTTTTACCGCAGTAACCATGATAACCTTGGCCCAGTTTTAAAAGAAACATGAGAATAATTTTTTTTTTTTTTCTTCCAAAATTTAAGTGTACTAATGTTTACATGTTTTATATAATAAAAAAGTATGAAATAATAATTTTAGTTTAGTTTTTACTCAGGATATAGATAATGTACTTAAGACCATTCAACAATGTGATAATTGTGAACTGGTGAATGGTTGGCGAGAAGTTGTCTCTTCTCCCTCTCATTGGAATGGTCAAGGTTTTGAAACTTCTTCTTCTTGGATGGGACCGCCTCCGTGGTCTAATGGTAGAGCGCCCGCCCGGAGAGCGGAAGGTCAGGGGTTCGTGACGTTAAACCTCATTTCACCTCTTCTTGGATGGGGGCACGATTGGGTAGCCTAGTGGTGAAATCGCTCGCTCGTCATGCTGAAGATCCAGGTTCAAGTCCCAACATGGGTACAATGTTTGAAGCCCATTTCTGGTGTCCCCCGCCGTTATATTGCTGGAATATTGCTTAAAGCTGTGTAAAACCATGCTCGCTCACTCTTCTTAGATGGCATCAAACTAACTGGATTGTAATCGCAGTATTACTCTGCTCAACCTGCAGTATCTCAAACAATTTGTACAGATTTGGATGCCACCCCTTGAGACGATTTGTTGACGTCGACCCAGTGATATATTATTTTGCTTTGCGACAAAGTCATCTTTGATGTTCATGGTAGTCGGGCATCCTCTTTGGGAACATTTCCAATGAATTGAAGTTTGACGTCAGGTTTTAATCGTTAACTTGTATTCAGCAAAAAAAAAGTGCCAACCCCTCTTAGAATTGAGAATAAACGGTTTATCAACCTGTGCATTTGCACAGTGGAATTCTGTTTCCTGTCTGTACTGCCTTTTAAAGCATTGTACTAAATTATTAATATGTTCACTCACGCATTGATGTATATTTCAAAGGTTTTCACTCACAGTGTATGCAAATATAGTTTACCAAGTAGTTGAGTCATTATATTTTGTGAGATATTAACAATTAGTCATATGTGATATGTCATAATCCCCTATTGTGTTACCATGGTTACCAATAACCACACTCAGGTGAATTTATACCTATAACAATAGGTGCTGGACAAGTAGGAAGAACTATTTGGGACTATTTCATCTGTCGATCTTTATCGTCTGTTTCACATAATTTTCAGGTTTTTTCAAATTTTGGTCCATCTTCCTGAGGCAAGGCAGTTAACTGACTATAAAAGTCCAGTTCCCACCCTTGCCGAACTAGGCTGGAATTTCAAGGCTCGATTGTAGCGCCACCAAAAAATAAGCAAAGTTACTAAGTTGACTTTACTTGCCCATTAATGCAATTTCTATCAAGAAAAATTCCGGAAAAATGTGAATCTATGTGTCAAAACCATGGGAAGGATAAGAATCACAAGCTGATGAAATATTTAATATAATATATTGAGGACGAGTGACAGTATTTTGTCAAGCAAAGCCATGACTATCCTGATACGTTTCTGTCACAAGTCTTCTTTCTGTCTTAGAGCAACAACAAAATACTTGAGTTCCACTGACAATATATCTCCATAATGAACAGTTCACACAAACTGAACTTTTCACTTTCCGCTCAAGGCCGCGAACCCATGGCACAGGCGGGAACTGAAGAATCTGTAGGCACAGAGATCCCAACCTTGTACACTTTGGTGTACTTGTACACAAGTGTTGGATAACTCATACCCACCCATACCTAATCAGCTGGATGACTCCTACCCCAAAATCATAGAAGTACACAATGAAAATCTCTATAACTTAAACATTATTAGCTTCTATTGTTATCTGTTGCAATGAAAGGATATTTGACACTTGTAGATACTATTGTGACCCAGATGTCATCATGAACATGATGAAACAATAGCTTAATTTCTGGAAAATCTGTCTAGAACTACAATGTACTAGTATATAATCGTATGGAGTTTTTAATTAAAAGTTCCCAAAATGTTAAAATGTGTAAATATAGAGCTATGAATAAAATGCTAATGATTTCTGTGAAAGTGTCTATGAAAGTACTGAATTAAAAGTGCCCAAAATGTATGCCAGAAAATGTGAATTAGTACCAACCCATTATACATGCAACAAATATGAAAATAAATGGGTATGAGTGGTCCAAATTAGTGTACAAATCAGCCAAATAAAATATGAACGCCCTAAATAAGGTACAGATTGGAGAGGGAATTTTAACATGTTTGGGTACGAGTTAGCCATTTTCGATGGGTACGAATCTCCGTGGCTATATGGATCATCTGGTATACGCACAGGCATCTGTCAAGCACATGCATTTTGAACAACACTGTTCTAAATTTGTATCTGTGTACTTGTTTGAGTACATAAAAAAGAAGTGCACTATTATTGTACTACGTGTGACCCAGATGACAAACATTAATCTTACATTAACATGATTAAGAGGCGGTTTGGAGGTTTCACTGTGTTCTCTGTACTTACCTTTTTATAAAGTCCTGATCTCGGAAAAATATTCTGTTCAAAGATGGTTTATGCTGAGTGAAATCAAAGTCAGAGTCCTGCTGCTCTTCTTCAGAGTCAGAATTTAATGAAGTTTTTTTACAGTGATGATCTTTGTCTTTATACTTTGTCTCATACACCCTTTCACTTTTAACATCACTGTTTTTGTCTGCAGAAATATTCCTTGTTTTTTCAAGTTCAACAACACTTTGCCTACATTTTGGGGAAGGCTTCTCATGATCATGATGATGCTTATCTCTGTATCTACTGCTAGCACTGGGAATCACATCTCTGTATCTACTGCTACCGTCGACATCTCGCTCTCTGCTATCTTTCGGATGCCCATCTCTGTATCTGCTGCTTTTGTCAATGTACGTCTTGTCTTCATCCGAAGATCGATGTCTTGTATGAGATAAATGACGGTCGTGGTACTCCGGGCTACGCTCCCTTTCCCTGTCACGTTCGTGGTGTTTACGTTTTGACTTCTTGTGTTTACTATGTTTACGTTTATTTTTGTGGCCGGAAGATTTTTCTTTAGACAGAAAGGAATCGGAATCACTGAGATCGTCGCTTGTTGTCATGTTAAGTTATGTCAAGCATCATCAACCGTATACGAAAAGCAAACATTTTAACATTTGCTGTTTTTTGGTTTTCATGGTAGCCGCCATTTTACCGGAAGTTCATGTAATACTAAGCAATAAATATACGTATAATAATTCTTGCACTTAACGTTCAGAAAATAAGATATATGGGTACAAAACTTAATAACAAATATAAACATTGTAATTTTACATTTTGACGAACATATTTTGTTTTATTTCTAAACTTATATTTAACAATTGTTATCGACAATAGACTGTAGGTACACCGGAAGTGATTCGGATGAGCGCCATATCCAAACTTCAAAATCTCTGCATTCTGTGGTGAGAATATTAAATCAGGCCTTATTGTAACTGTAACTGAAATAACTTGCTAATGTTAATCAGTTGTCATTGCCATTGTCACTATTATCTACCAAATGGTATAACGTCATATAATTCTGACTTAGATTTAGGGATCCATATTAATATTGATCCACAGCTTTTGTCGATTTGATCAAAATCCCTCCAACATGTTGACAGCTGCCAGTATGTTAGCTTACCCGGAGCTCAGCGATAGAATCTAACCGTTTTCGTCCACTATCCTTATAATGATACTACATAGCAAAACCCTAAATAATAGCAAATTTCTGCTAGTGATACCTTAACTTTTGAGTAGTTTGTCTATAGCCAGTAGGACCAGATAGATCTAGTGCCAATTTCTAACTCTGAGAGCTAGTGATATTGTAAACAGGTTTGTGGTGGGAAGCAAAATGTCCAAAGCAGGCTCCAGGTGTGAGGATCTTTATTACCAGTAGAAGAGATATTGACACCCTGTAATGTACAAAACAATAACATTATAAGAACACTAGTACACTACACCTATATATAGAATACTAAACGAGCTCCAGTGTAATACCAATTTTATGAAATGAGTGAATAGTTCAGGTATCTGACGAGCGAAAGCGAGTTAGATACCACAACTATTTACACCCTATAATTATGATGACAGTAACTGATCATGCATTTGGCATGATACACTATTACCCGTACCCGGTGGGTGACACTCTCAAAGCAGCCGCCTATGCAGCTATCAGCAGATATCTATACATACAACCAACTATTATATTATACAATTAAAGCATTAGAGAAAATGTTGCTGAATCCTTACTAAACATACTAACTACAGACTATTATACAATGTTTGACATTGCATACAAATCCTGTATTTACACAATTGTAAAAATCTATGCATACACTCAGTAAACATTCACCCACAGAAATGCAGAAGAATGATAAGAAGCATTTAAAATGTTTACTTAGCCTTATTTTATTCGTAACTTGGCAATATTGCAACACAATCAGCATACCAAAGATAAGCATTTTAGAGATACAGAAATGACATTACACATAACTTAGAAAACATCAGTCATATTAGATATCTATCGGTAAATAGATATTAGCTAGCAATTCTATGTTACTAATCGTAATCACTGTTAATGATCAAATTGTTTATTCAAAGTTTTGTCACTGTCCAAAATGGTAGCTGACTTCCAAAGTGGTGTTGTGTCAAGTGCAAGATGGATGAAAAGTGCACAGTGTGAACAAGCCAATGAAAACAAGGCTTCTAAAGAAGAAACAATGACACAAACATGGACTAACCCAACCACCCTTTACTTTATAACTAATATAAGTAAACTAATCCAGAATTAAGCCCACACAAGATATTAAACTAACAACTTAAAATAATATTACAGAAATAAAACATGTTAAAGGACCTCAAATAGATGAAAACATATTTACAATAAAACTGCGTACCAACACTTGTGTCTGTTTCACCGAAGTGGTAAACGTCTGAGACCTGCATCACTTCAGGCTTTCCTCCCACATTGAGCTGATACACCGTGATATGACTGGAATACTGTTAAAAGCGGCGTTAAACCCAACTCACTCACTCACTCACAATATGAATGAAAGATCTAGAGTGCAGTGGATCTTCGCAGTTGCCTGACGTCTTGCTAATTCACTGGGTCTAACTCTTTACTTGATGTATTTAATCAGTAACTATAATCAGCACAATTTTTTAACTCCTGCATTACTCCTTAATGCATTTACTGCTGTTTATTGACAGAAAACAAACTGTGAGAGATCCAGCTTCTATAGAAAAGTTGTTCGGACCAGTAACTGGCAGAACTCTCCCACAGTAGGCATGTGACTTGGAGGAGATGACATCACCTAAGAGCACATAATGGTTTTGTCAGTCTACACGGACGGACGTGTATTCTGTTGAATAAAGCTCTATTGTTTCTAGCATCCTTTGCTTGTTTCTTACACCATTGTTTGCTCATATATTTATACTGTGTGTATGGTTTGTACCTTTTTTGGTATTCCCGCACTTATATTTTAAAGTTTTCCCGCTCGTTTGTGGCTCTAGTCACGGTTATATTGCGGGAATATTGCTGTTCCATCCGCTATTTTGAATTTGCCAAGTGGCCACGATTTCTTGTCTTGCGTATTGAATTCTTTTATTTGGCTTGGGTAATCCATTATTCTGTTTTATCTAATGTTTTCTGTTTTTTAAAACTTTGCTCCTTCACTACCTTTACGTAATTGTTTTCTCTTATAAACTTTTCCGTTTTTGAGTTACAGTATTTATGAATTTATGCCTCGTTGTACCCTTTCCCTCAGGAAGAAATCTGTCCAGGATCCCCACACTCTGCCTAGACTGTACGGGACCCTGAAAATTTACATCACAGGGACGCTATTGCAGTCCCTTGTCACTGTCTGCCTTCACCCTCTACCTCAGAGTAGTCAGGAAACATCAGATTCAACGTGCCCGTCAACAACACAGGATGTCTGACACAACAGAGGCTCCCTCCCCCATGGAGATCGACACCTCGTTGCAGTCCCCTACATCACCCATGCTGTCACCCTTACCGACGACCTCATCCCCATCACTGGTGACCCCCTATCACAGGCTTGCTTCTACAACATATAAATTGAAACCCTTTGAAAGAGTAAATTACTACTAGTCCTTAGGGTACCTTCACTGTTTGGCAGTTTGGCAAGGGCTATAGGACTAGTGCCAATTCCTAACCCTGGATGTAGGCTTGGATGCAGTCTTTGTTTAACAGACCTTGGCGCCCACGACGCTGGCGCCACTGGGGGCCTCTGTGCCTCCTCCACCTGCATCACCTCTCTTGTTGTATATGGAACCATCGACAATTACCTTTTCGGTGCCACTGTTGCGTCCGTCATCGGCCTTGATCATCTCATGCTCCCATAGTCGCTCACCCATACGTTATGGGGATCGTGACTACCGCTCGGAAACTTCAGAGGGATCCTTGCAACCCGACTATGGTCCTCCTTCTCCAAATATTGACACTCACCTGGGATTGAACCAAGTTGCTGAGTGGTTGGCTGATCGCTTTTTCTCTGCTGCGCTGTTGACAAGAAATGTTTGATATGGTCTATCCCGACGTCTCTTCCACCCCATGTTGACCGTCCTCACTTTGGCCTTAGATGAGGACTCTGCCAAGCTCTCTCTCACGCCATCATTCAAGGCTCCTCGTTTTCAAAGGGATGATTTTCCTGTTCACTCTTTGATCGGAGCTCATTTATTGGATGAAGACCTGCATCGCATGAGGGGGTCTTCCAAACCTACCACCATTCACATGCCAGATACCTGTCTTTGTTGGGTCAGAGATACACCGTTCACCCAAACCTCCCCCTCCTCAAGACCTGTAGACCAGGATCTGTCAGAGTCTAATCCAAACGGATCGACCACTTGCGGACTAGAGTGTCCCAGCTCTGACAGATCAACCCTATGAGGAGCCACTTGTATGCCGCACTGGCGGAAATCACTACGTCCTGATAGCTTGGATTCTTAAGACTTACAGAATGGGAGTCCAAATTTAAGAAATCCATCCTGTGACAACCATGGTCTGGTCCCTCTTTTAATGTTTGCATCAGGCCCAATCTTTTGCCAATGGCAGGTGCTCTTAGGCCTCCTAACCTCGGCTCAAGACCTGACTTCCAGGGGATAACTGCCCACTAACCAGTGGTTTCTGGAATCAAATGACTTCGGCTACATCTCCTTGACCGCGCAACATCCCACACTCCACCTGTTCGTTGACACATCAAAACAGGGGAGGGAGCTGGGGAGCTCACCTGGAGACTCACACGGTCTCAGGGCTGTTGGCAACAACCTCGAGCTGGAAGCTCTTATACTGGCCGTCACACACTGGCAGAGCAATCTATGTCACGCCCAGTTGACCATATCCACGGACAACATCACAGTGGGAACTCTCCGCTCTCCATCCCTGCTAATCCGGACTTTCCGCTTTTTCGACCTGGGGAACAGTCTGCCAGGTTGCAAGATAAATCGTGTGCATGCTCTGTCCAGACCAGACAAGGTGGCTCCCACCGAGTGACAGCTCCACCCAGACCTGTTCACCACGATCTGCCCAAAACATCGACTCCCACCAACATTGATCTGTATGCCACATCCCAGAACTGCCAACTGAAAACTTACATCTCACCGGTCCCGGATGGGTTGGTAGTGGAAGTAGATGCCCTCAGCGTTCCCGGGGAAGGATTAAATGGGTACGCTTTTCCGCCTCTGGTTCTCCTTCCCAGGGTTCTTCAAAAGATCCAGGTGACTCGGAACATTATACTGATTTTGGTCGAGCCCTTGTGGCCAGCGAGAAGTTTGTTTGTCCACCTCTGAGGTCTCACCAGCGACGATCCCCTAGCATTTCCGATATGCACAGCAGGTTACCACAACTGAATCCCACTAGGCTACCGGTATGTGCCCTCCCTATGTGCGCTACCTCCCCACAAAGTTCAGAGGTTGTGTTTGAAGCAGTAATGTGCTCATATGTGACATCATCGTTTCTAGGTCACATGCCGACTGTGAGGGTGCTGACAGTTACTGGTTGGAACAACTTTTCTATAGCAGCTGGACCTCTCACAAGTTTGTCTTTCTGTCCAAGTTCGATCGTCAATCCGAAGACCCGGGTTCAATTCCCGACATGGGTACAATGTGTGAAGCCCATTTCTGGTGTCCCCCGCTTTGATATTGCTGGAATATTGCTAAAAGAGGCATAAAACTATGCTCACTCACAATCACTCACTCACTCACTTTCTGTCCAAAAACAGCAGTAATTGCATTAGGAGCAAAACTTTTTAAAAAATCAAATTTCTACTAGTTCTTTTGATACTTTAACTGTTGGGCATGTTGGCAAGGACTACAGGACTAGTGCCAATTTCTAACGCTGTTGAATAACAACTATCTGTATGATTAGCTAGACAAGGATCTCATCGTCAAAAGCTGGTCACAGAAATCCTGTTGTTGATCAATGGAGAGCTATAGTCATGATAGCAGTCGACAAGTACATTAAACTCTGGTTATAATGAACTCAAAGGGACCACTCATTTTAGTTCGTTATATCCGTCGTTCGTTATAGGCATGTTTGTTATAAATGTAGTTAACTGTATTATTCATTATTTTCATGTTTACGTCAGATATTGATCAAGATAAGATGGAGTCTGAGGTTTTGGAAATAATGAAGATGAAGGACGAGTTTGATCCTGGCCTGTATGCACAGATGGAGCTGGTACAGCAGGTGTGTATTGTTATTTTATAGTTACCATGGTTATGCAAGCTGGAATATTTACATGGATGTGACTGTCATCAATATTATGGTTATTGGACAAACACATTTTTGTTTTATTCTTCCTGTCATCCTAAGACTGAAAATGGAAGCTACTACAATGTGGATGATGTGGTCACACTAGATGCTGAGTAGGGCTGTAACGAATACACTATGAGGTGAATACGATTCGTATCACGAATATAGGGTAATGAATACGAATATTAATTCACGAATACAATAACAAGTCAGCAGTTGATGTATTATTTGTTATATTCAGTGAAACATTAACATAAATTTTTTGACATGGTTTGTTAATTACAAATATATTATACATTTATATACTGCACTTATCCAGTTAGTAGTATCTGCTCAAATGCGACAATGACCAGTGACCCCAATACTGTTAAATTAAATATTATAAGAGTGTAGTCTTTGAAGAAATCTATGCATATCACATGTTCTTATGGATATTTTTAGGTACAGGGTATGTAAATGCACATACTTGCATATTCATAAATATTCAATTCTAATGGCAACGAAAAACGAATTCAATTCATGAATGGATACGGTTCGATTCACCGAATACGCGAGTGAATCGTAACAGCCCTAATGCTGAAAAGTGTGAGCATGGGTGACCATCAAGAAAGAGAAGCTCTCAGCCATTATCTCACATTGTGTTGTTGTCAGCGAGGGTTATTGCTCACACAAGGGGAAAAATAGCTCCCTGCCCAGTATCTTGTTGCCAGTTAGGCAGTAATATCTGAACACTCTTAGGCTAAAAAACATACTAGTCTTGGTTCTCCGCCCATATCATCATTAAGTCTGCCACATGTTTTGTTTTTATTTCCATTTTCAAAAACTATTTAAAAATGCTAATACTTTATAAAAACAATGCGATCCAATAAAGCATGCATTTACTTCCCTTTACATGGGCACTGCTTGACTGCTACATCTTGTGTTATAGTCATGGTAGCAATAGGAGTTTGTATTCTTGTTTATGTAGGGAGGCCCTTTCCCAGGTTGATGGTACACAACTGTTTATTTGGTTACATACTAGTTTGAACAAGGAAAAAAATGAAAAACACTGCCCGCCTACACTATATTTTCAAAAGTCATTGCCTGAGAATTAATTTTCATTTTTTTTAAGCCTTAGTTTAATATGTGTAACAAGGCTGACGATGTGTATGGACAAGATGAAGTGAACGTGAGGGAATGTCTCATCACAACAGTACTTTATCATGTCCACTGACAGGACAATGAAACCAAGTAAACAGACGAAATCATCTTGGTCATCGGCACAAATCACATCTCCTATCTCATCATGTTCCTACATATCATAAACCTTGTCAAGCTGTTAATTCTAAATACACCCATGCCATCTTCGTCACTGGGATTAACATAATTCTCTTTCTTTTTCTGTCAGCGCAAGATGTTTGTGAAGACAAATTATTTCTTTGTGAACGCCAAGAAGCAGTTCCTTAAGAGTCTGTACATGGATCCCAGCAATTGGTTGACTACAGAGCAAGCTGGTAACTTCATGTGTTTTATCACATCTGTGTTCTATAGTCTGATTCCAAAGATCGATAGAAGTCATCATTTTTCTAGATTTCACTCTTGATATGTCATGTATATGGGTGCTATCAACTCAAATGCTTGTAAGTCAGTAGAGTGACCCCATACTGTCTGTCCATTTGCCTCCCTGTTGGTTTCTAAATTAAAACTTGAACAATGCAGATATGTTTTCACCAAGTTTGTATTTTTGTCAGTTCCGGTTTTGTCAAAAGATATGGGCAGTATCATCTTCCCGAGGCAAGGGTGTTATAAAGTCCAGTTTCCACCCTTGCCGAACTACGCTGGATTTTCCAGGCATGATTGGAGCGCCACCAGTTACCAGTTATGTCCTTTCTGTGTCCCTCTTCTTGACCAATCAGATTCCATATCTCATATCCCTTGCATTTGCTTCAAACAAAATGGCAACGCCTAGTCAAGACTATCTGTTCGATAATCAAGATCTATATTGTCTTACCCGCAAAGTGCATCAAATAACTTGAGCGCCTTGATTAAAAACATGAAAAGATTTGCAAAATATCTGTCAACACCCAGCTGGCAGTACACATGTTTTGCAAATCCTGCAGTCGACCAAAATATGCACATAGAAATCCATGCTGTTTACAAACCGGGAGCTTACTTCGTTATGAGATTTTGATTGGACTATGCATAGACTCGTTAGTCCAGCCAAAATGTCACTCCATAATTCCAGCCTGGTTCGGCAAGGGTGGAAACTGGACTTTTATAGTCAGTTAACGCCGTTGCCTCAGGAAGATGGGGCAGTATAGGTCAATATTTCGTAGGATACAGGTTACATAATGCAGCACTAGAACTTAGAAGGTAGGATCACCCCTTAACCAAATTCAGTTTGTTGCTGGCTCATAAATACATTGATGTAAAGTTTAGTCGCCATATTAATAGCAAGTCCACAAGTCTATATTGAAAATCTGCTTATCTGCTTATCAGGCTAATTGAAATTATGATTCTGCAATAAAAAATCACAGTTTCAAGCAATCAAAAGTGGGAAATTCTTCGCAGCAGATCATTTTGCCCTTGATGCTGCAGGGTTAAGCCCCTTTGATGATATTACCATGGTTATGTTGGCCATTACAGATGCTGAGTTAGAGGAAGCTTCATCAGAGTTGCAGGATGTCAAGAGTGAAATAAAGGATGTCAAGACAGCCATTCAGTCTCTGTGCGAGTCTGCCGAGGAAAGTGAATGACACCATATGCATCGTAGTTTTCTGTCATATTTTCTCATGGGCATATTGTCTACAAGACTTTACTCCATGATGCATCATGTTGCTGTTCATGTCATAGGAGTGTATCCCAGTGGCGTCTATGATTGCTGCCGTAGGTACAGGGACCCCAGGTGGCCTATCAGTTTGGCTGAAGTTGAGGGGTATCCTGATCATTAGTAGAATTTCAGGATTTTAAGGGCGTGTCTACATATGTTATAACTATTAAGTTTGGCTGAAGTTGAGAGGTATCCTGATCATTAGTAGAATTTTAGGATTTTAAGGGTGTGTCTACATATGTTATAACTATTAAGGGTAGTAAAGTTTTGCATCCCTGCACAAGTTCCAAGCATAAGTCTAGGACACTTAGTCTTTGGCTATTATTCTCAGCTGATAATACATGCAGCTCATGTATGCCAAACGTAAAAATACACTGGTTAGTAAAATCAAAAGGGTTTCGGGAAAGACAGTAAATGTGGCATAAAACCTCACTCACTCACCCAATCAATCAGCGTGTCACATGCTCCCTCTTGTAGGCTTCTCCCTGCTGACACAGAAGCAACAGCTGCTGGAGGAGAAGAAGCGAGAACTGGAGGAGAAGGTGCAGCATAAGAACTTGAGATTCAATTTATTGCAATCGGCTATTGTCGGTGTAACGGTTCTTGATTTGGTGGTTTTAGCCTATTTCACGCATCTGCATGATGTTCCATGCTCTTCGTGATGTAGCCATGGATGCAAGACACTTCATGGATTTTTATGGATTTATTCCTGAGATCGGTCGTCGATCCACTAAACAACATTGTCAGGATTCATGAGAGCATAACACATCGTCACAAACATACACTTTCACTTGACAAGTTCATGTGTAATGCAATAGTTTTCACAAAGCCCACACATCTCACCACATCGCATTTTTCATCTCATAACGTGCTCTCTTTTTCACTTCCGTCAAAAAGGGACATAACTCATCCTCACATACCACTAATAATAAAATACACATTGCCATTTCGTAACACTAAAATATAAATCAACCATTAAAGTCAGTGCTTTCATTCATTGACACATACTGCAGATTATGAGACCCTAATTTATAGAATTAGCTCCGCTCCTCACACAAATATTCTCACCTAGCCAACACCACGGGGAGTGTGACACATGCTCACAGTCCCTCTGAGACCTGGCTGTTCTGCATGACAACAGATCTTTTATATATGGAGTCAAAGTTAATTTACGATTTGTTACAATAAATCTAATGTCTGGAGAATTATTGGAGGTTGAGGAACAAATCTCAAGTTACCATTTTTCTATCGACCCGTGAAGATCCGGGGTAGAATTGGTCTTCAGCAACCCATTCTTGCCGTAAAAGACGACTAACGGGATCGGGTGATCAGGCTCACTGACTTCGTTGATGCATGTCATCAATCCCAATTGCGTGGATAAAGCTCATGATGTCAATGACTGGATTGTCTGGTCCAGACTTGATTATTTACTGACCGCCGTCATGTAGCAGGAATATTGCTGAGTGCGGCGTTAAACAACAAACCAACCAACCAACCATTTTTCTATCATTGTCAATGTTCTTTCCATTTACTTGCCATCTACTTACTATGTAATGCTGTTGATAGAAACACAAACTGCAACAGCGGCAGACGAAGAGTAGCAGCGCACAGCTGGAGAGGGATGATACAGTGCAGGGCAGCACTGGTCCGGAAATGATCAACAACCTGGTAGGGGTACTTCCATCATCATCATCACATCATCCGGGGCTCACATGTGTCCCAGTCGTCTCAGGCACCACAATTCGCTGTGCAGTTACATCCTTTGGGCAATGCAGAAGCCTATGATTGTGGGTTCGAATATGGTTCCAGGTTTTCAGGAACATACCCGTTGTCATGGGTATTACCAAAGTGATAAACGTCTGAGACCTGGTTCACTTTTGGGGTTTCCTCCCACAAGCTATCAAGCTGACACCCAGTGATATAACTGGAATATTGTTCAAAGTAGTGTTAAACCCAACTCACTCACTCACTCACTCACTCACTCACTCACTCACTCACTCACTCACTCACTCACTCACTCACTCACTCACTCACTCACTCACTCACTCACTCACTCACTCACTCACTCACTCATATGATTCCTTACTTTATAGTGCATTCTACAAAACGTAAACTAAACAGAACAAAATCTTTAATGAGTATGAAATGTTCCTTGTGAAATGGAAGTAATTATGTCATCATTTAAGCTTTCTTGTCTTTCTGTCTTTTGTTTTTCTTTGCCAGCATGCTAAGGAGCTATTTCCCGCATCTGACCTTCTTTCTTGAATTCTTAACAGTCAAAAAAGATAGAAGCTGTGGAGTCGGCCATCTTGAAGTGTGATGAAGCAATAGATCATGTGACCTCTGAGCTGCAGTTGATGCAGCCGACCATCAAAACAATGGAGCAGGCGGTCTCACAAAACACCAACAGGCTACAGCAGATCACGGCAGAGCAGAAGGGGAAGAAGAGTGTCATCTCACAGCTTGTTAATCAGTCAGTAGAACATGGCACAACTCATTAATCAGTCAGCCGCGATTCTCTGTGCAGAGCTGCGACCCTTGAACACACCAGAAACCTATGATTGTGGGTTCGAATCCCGGTTTGTCCCAGTTCGCCTCGTGGGTTTCACCGAAGTGGTAAACGTCTGAGACCTGCATCACTTCGGGCTTTCCTCCCACATTAAGCTGACACGCCGTGATATAACTGGAATACTGTTAAAAGCGGCATTAAACCAACTCACTCACTCATTAATCAGTCAGTAGAACATGGCACAACTCATTAATCAGTCAGTAGAGCATGACACAACTCTCTAAGCAGTCAGAATATTGCACAACTCGTTAAGCAGTCAGAACATGTCACCGCTTACTAAGCAGTCGGTACAGCATGTCACAGCTTACTAAGCTGTCAGTAGAACATGTCACAGCTTACCAAGCTGTCAGTAGAACATGACACAGTGTACTAGGCAGTCAGTAGAACATGTCACAGCTTACCAAGCTGTCAGTAGAACATGACACAGTGTACTAGGCAGTCAGTAGAACATGTCACAGCTTACCAAGCTGTCAGTAGAACATGTCACAGCTTACCAAGCTGTCAGTAGAACATGTCACAGCTTACCAAGCTGTCAGTAGAACATGTCACAGCTTACTAAGCTGTCAGTAGAACATGTCACAGCTTACCAAGCTGTCAGTAGAACATGACACAGTGTACTAGGCAGTCAGTAGAACATGTCGCAGCTTACTAAGCAGTCAGTAGAACATGTCACAGCTTACTAAGCAGTCAGTAGAACATGACACAGTGTACTAGGCAGTCAGTAGAACATGTCACAGCTTACTAAGCAGTCAGTAGAACATGTCACAGCTTACTAAGCAGTCAGTAGAACATGACACAGTGTACTAGGCAGTCAGTAGAACATGTCACAGCTTACTAAGCAGTCAGTAGAACATGACACAGTGTACTAGGCAGTCAGTAGAACATGTCACAGCTTACCAAGCTGTCAGTAGAACATGTCACAGCTTACTAAGCACTCAGTAGAACATGACACAGCTTACTAACCAGTCAGTAGAACATGACACAGTGTACTAGGCAGTCAGTAGAACATGTCACAACTTACTAAGCAGTCAATAGAACATGTCACAGCTTACTAAGCAGTCAGTAGAACATGTCACCGCTTACTAAGCAGTCGGTACAGCATGTCACAGCTTACTAAGCTGTCAGTAGAACATGTCACAGCTTACCAAGCTGTCAGTAGAACATGACACAGTGTACTAAGCAGTCAGTAGAACATGTCACAGCTTACTAAGCAGTCAGTAGAACATGACACAGTGTACTAAGCTGTCAGTAGAACATGGCACAGCTTACTAAGCAGTCAGTAGAACATGACACAGCTTACTAAGCAGTCAGTAGAACATGTCACAGCTGACTAAGCAGTCAATAGAACATGTCACAGCTTACTAAGCAGTGAGTAGAACATGTCACAGTGTACTAGGCAGTCAGTAGAACATGTCACAGCTTACTAAGCAGACAGTAGAACATGTCACAGCTTACTAAGCAGTCAATAGAACATGTCACAGCTTACTAAGCAGTCAGTAGAACATGACACAGTGTACTAGGCAGTCAGTAGAACATGGCACAACTTACTAAGCTGTCAGTAGAACATGTCACAGTGTACTAAGCTGTCAGTAGAACATGTCACAGCTTACTAAACAGTCAGTAGAACATGTCACAGCTTACTAAGCTGTCAGTAGAACATGTCACAGCTTACTAAGCTGCCAGTAGAACATGTCACAGCTTACTAAGCAGTCAGTAGAACATGGCCTTTTGAAAATATTTTATGCATACATTCACCGTGTACACATCTGATTGGGTGGTTAGCCTCAGTGATGGGATATTTTAATCACTGGATTGTCTGGTCCAGACTACTTTTTCTACAGCCTGCCATCATATAGCTGGAATACTCTGCTGGCAATACACATTAGGGAGGAGACATACCCCAGTTTTTAGATGAAGTGAGAAATGTTTTTTACAAAACATTGTATCAATGGTATATGAGGTTTCAATTATATCCTTGACATATTTAAGTCGTTCTGGAGAAGACAAACAACTGTGTCAAATGCGTCATATTTTGTGGTTGTCCGATTCATCCTTCAACTGTGCAAGTTGAATATACAGCCTTTGCTAAGGACCAACCTAGTCATCTTTAGTCAAAGTTGTGATCCTAAGCAAATGTTGAGTAGTATATATACAAACAACAGAACTCATCATGCCACAAGCCTACTTCATCTTTTGGTCCTAGTTTTTGACATTTGATATGGGACATCTGTGTGTTGCAGCCTGGAGAGGCTGGTGAGTGAGATGGAGGCGATGAGTGGGCTGACAGTGATCCCCCTGAGTTGGAGTGGTGTGCGGGTGGAGTTCCCCCGGGCAGGGACTGAGGGGGTGCAGCTGGCTCTGTCCCTCGAGTACTTGGAAAACAATCTGGGTGACCTGGTGCTTAAGTCTGCTGAGGTAAGTGGCAGATTGTAGTCAAAACGCTGAAAGAAGATGAGATCATGTACTCAAATCTTAAAAACAGTTGAGAAGTGAAATGATGTTAATCTCTCTCCATTAACAGCCTGATTAAACTTAATCTTCCACGGTGTCAGATTCAGTATAGGGTTTTCCCTGATGAAGACGCCCATTGGGGATTCAAGGTCAGAAAAGGTTGCAAGTGCCTCATGCTCGTCACAATGCCTGATGAAGACCATTGGTTTAGGGATGGGATGAGTCCATATTTACTACCCGGGAACCCACTACAAGAGTTGGGGACAAATTGTTTTACCTCAGCCCTGGCCAAAATTATTTAGATACATGTATCAAACAATCAGATCATGCGTGCACTGAAGTCGACTGAAGCTTTATCTTTACTCAAACATTTACAAGTCAAAAGGAATGTGTGCATCGTCAGAAAGAAATGCGAACATTAGCGATTTGTAGTGTAACCACTGAGTTGTTGTGAGTTTTTGCCGTTAAACAATATATCATGTGACTAACCACGGGGGCAGGTAGTCCTGTGGATATCCGGGTCCTATTCAGGACCCACCCGACCCGAGTACCTGAGTTACCCGGCCCAGCCCTGCATTAGTTGTCAGCTTCGAAACTTGGTTGGTTTTGTGTCATCATTCCCAAACAGCCTTCATCCTTGCTCATGCTTTCAGTCGGTAATTTGCCTGGCCGAGACATAGTTTACAGGCTGCCGAGTTTACACCTAATAGCTCTGTGTCGACAACTGTTTTGACTCTGATAATGCACGATTCTCTTACTTCTGCATGACCTCGGTATTCACTCCAGTGAAGAACCAGTATGTGTATATTACTTTTTACCCCAGTCAATGGATCAGTGTGCACTCGATTTTCATTCTCAGCTCCCTTGGGAGTGTACCACCCAAGCTGCCTTAAGGCACTAGAAGGTTAACAGTCATTACCATCTCATCCTACCGGGTACCCATTCACTGCCGGGTGAACAGAGGCATATTACGAACAAAGTCACTTGCCCAAGGAGACACCACATGTTCTCTATGTGCTTTAGTGTGGGGCAGGACCGAAGCCCTAGAAACTCACAAGAGTCCAACCACTCTCCAAGATCACTGTTGCTGAACTTCACCTGATATGTGCACTGTGCCCTGAGCACAGGACCATGTCGCCGAGAATGTTAAAATGAAAAATTTAATACGTGTATTCAACCACTTGCTCCTGTATGTCCAGTTACCCGGTACTAACACTAATGGGGTAGAATAGGTCTTCAGCAACCCATGCTTGCCGTAAAAGGTGACTATGCTTGTCGTAAAAGGCGACTAACGGGATCGGGTGGTCAGGCTCGCTGACTTGGTTGATGCATGTCATTGATCCCAATTGCGTGGATCGATGGTCATGATATCAATGACTGGATTGTCTGGTCCAGACTCGATTATTTACAGACCGCCATCATATAGCTGGAATATTGCTGAGTGCGGCGTTAAACAACAAACCAACCAACCAACTAACCAACTAATGGGGACGATGGGGTAGTCTAGTGGTTAAAGTTTTCGTTCGTCATGCCAGAGACACAGGTTCAATTCCACATGGGTACAATGTGTGAAGCCCACTTCTGGTGTCCCCCGCCGTGATATTGCTGGAATATTGCTAAAAGCGACGTGAAACAGTACTCACTCACACACTCACTAACACCAATGTATGAACCCCTTGCAGGTGAATGTCGACTCAATCGATGTGTCGGAGCTGCTAAAGGAGGCTGTCATCCATAATGATGTGCCAGCGCTTGTCACAAAACTGAAGTCACGATGGCTATCCCACCAACCTTTGCTGACAGAGGTGTCTCAGCTCAGATTCAGGTAAGCCAATTAGATGTTGTACATTTCTGTATGATTACAAACACAGAATAACCTCATTTTACCTAATGGTTGTTGACATCAAATACTGTATTTCCTCTACCAGATGCCGGCCTCCAAGTGATGCCTGGTCATACGCTCTTATACTGTGATATGTTGGTGATGAATCATCTCAGTTCCCTGCAAATGTATCCTATTTATTAATGCAGAGACCCGTGAAGATCCGGGGTAGAATAGGTCTTCAGCAACCCATGCTTGTCGTAAAAGGCGACTAACGGAATCGGGTGGTCAGATTCGCTGTCTTGGTTGATGCATGTCATTGTGTCCCAATTGTGCGTATCGATGCTCATGATGTCAATCACTGGATTGTCTGGACCAGACTCGATTATTTACAGACCACCATCATATAGCTGGAATATTGCTGAGTGCAGCTTCAAACAACAAACAAACAAACAGACAAACAAACAAATATAAATGCAGAATTAGGGATTTTGTAAGATAGTGAGTTGCACTGTGCCAGCATTAAACAGAACAGACATCGGGCCTCTTACACTCGTCAGGCTCTAACTGACAAAGGTCAATGGTTTGGGCAAAATAATACATGCCAGGCGTCTAATAGAGGAAATATGGTATGTGCATGCAACACTGGCTGCTCAATATGGATGCTATTGATCTACCCTCATTAACCTACTTCACATTATTTACAAGCTTGTTTCTTCATGCATGTTTTGAAATAATCCATTGTTCCAAATCACATGGTCCTGGTGTTCGTCAATGAGGCCACTACTTGGTACTTGTTTCTGATCAATAGGCATGCTATTGACTGGATACAAGAGGAGAATATTTTGCGAGTGATGGTCGGGCGGGGAGGGAGCATCGTCTGTACTCTCATCATACCCTCGGGGTATCCTCTGTTAGGGGAGGTAACTCTGGCTGACATCAAGGGACATTCGGATACTGACATCACAGACTTGAAGGTAAAGAATATGAATTCTGTAGAGATACAACAATCCTTAAAATGTTTCAGTGTTATGTGAATGAATCAGTCCATCCATCGTTTGTAGTGTACAAGTTAGGGGGTGCAGTTGGGACTGTGAGCTTTATTCGTGTTATGGTTAAAACTCTTGAAGTTACATCCATGATTTGGAATAGTGTTGTGTATTCACTAATATGGATTGATAATGGTCTCATAGGCTGCCATTATGGCAGAACGGTGTTAGAATTAGTTTTTCAGAGCTGAACCAATGTAGACGTTTGCCTACTGTTCACCTTTGTTCCACAAGACTGCAGTAGAGCAGGAGACTTGTAACTACCATAGAGCCATGGTGGGGAATGGCACCCATATTTTGTATCAGAGTATTAAGATTAGTACTAAGGATTAGGGCTGGCAAAAAACATCGATAATAAGAATTATTGACGTGAAGAAATATTAATGATTATTAATATGAAAATTGTGTCATCGATAATACCTTACAATAAACTATTGTGATGAAATAAAATTTAGATTTACCAAAACAGATTTGTTATTGTCAGTAATGTTATTTGCTGAAGATTGAAAGTAACTGTTTTGTTATGTATCAAATGTCCACAAAGTAATCCCTGCAAAAATGTGCTGCCATTTACCGTTGGAGTGAAATATGTTGATTTCTCTAGGTTTTCTTTTGTGTATTTACTTACAGATGCTTCCCCAATATTTATCAATAATTGATATTTGGTTAACGATTATCGATCTCGATGATCTGTATCAATAGCCAGCCCTTCTAAGGATAGTGTTGTCTGCTCCCGAGACTGACCCATGTCCTTTTTCTTTCCCAGCCAGTGGGGTCTGAGAGAAGCTTGACTGCCTGGGCTGAGCTGCTGGAGGAGAAGTTCGGGCGGCCATGATCACAACATGTAACAACTGCACATAAAATACATTGTAAATATCATCACTTTTGTAGATATGGCAATAAACAACAAGGAATCCATACACGTGCTGTTTTATTTCAGTGTTTGAAATAACGGGGGATCCTTGACATCTCCTGCTGTAGTCAATCTTGACTTTTGTTGAGTTGTGAGATGTGTATTTAATCCTGTTTAGTTTACTTCAGTCAATATAGAGACATGCGATCGCGTAGGGAATCATCTAACAAGCATCAGCAGATACAGTGAAACTCCATTCACAGAAGCCGGATGGTTAATATTGTGTCCTGTGAGAATGAATGCAAGAACATTACATAGTGAGTTCTGGAAGCAAGGAGCATGGCTATTGGAATCATTAAATTCAGAACAATTGTAGACTGCTGTTACATTTAACTGACATTTCTATTCTTGTAAAAATAAGATAAAGTTTGGTATGTCATGGTTGATTTTCTTCGATCTAACTCCAAAATCTCCACATAAAATTGACTTACGGCTCCAGAGCATGTGCTTTGAGATGACATCAATAAAATCAAAGAAAAGTGTGACACAGATCGCCAGTCTGGGGCCCCCCCACAAATTGGCCCCCATAATTGTAACTTGAGTGAAAGAACTCTTCATGATGGAACATCTTGCAGTCTTCTTCATTGACGCTATGGCTTTCAAAGTAAGATCATGAATGCTGTGCAAGAAAATACATGGATGTATTATATAGAATAACAGGTCCATCACATCTCATCAGCTGATAGGGGTTAAAGTGCTCGCTCGCCTAGTGAAGGTCTGCGTTCGATTCCCCACATGGGTACAACCTATTTAGAAAATAGATAAGGCTAAAAAAAAATAATAGTCTTGGTTCTCAGGCACCGCCTACATCATCATAAAGTCTGCCACACGTATCGTTTTTATTTCTGTTTTTAAAAAAAAATTAAAATCCCAACACTTAAAAACAATATTACACACAGTTATTTCCCTTTAATCTTGACTTATGGTCATGGCGGCAATAGATTGTATGCTTGTTTATGTAGGAAGGCCCTTTTTCAGGTTGATGGTACACAACTGTTTATTTGGTTACATACTAGTTTGAACAACAAAACAACAAAAGCCACCAGCCACCCGCACTATATTTTCAAAAGTCATTGCCTGAGAACCAATTCTTTTAATTTTCTAATCCTGACTGCACTTGAGCCTTCATGTGATGGCTGCTGTACTGTCACTCTTCTTTGTCTTCCTTATCTTCCAACAAGTACAGCTTGCAGTCAAACACATGTTGCTTGGTGCCAATCTTCTGCCGAAACAGCTGGGCCTGCCTCCAGGCAGTTGGGCCGGACCCCCCACTGACCGTGGCTTCCAGGACGATCACCCTGCTTCTCTTCATGTTGATGGAGCGGGTTTTGTACAGATATTCACCTGGGGCATAGAAGAACGGCAGATTATTCAGAACCATAGACAACAGATAGCTTTCTTTATTGTTAAAGCCCAAATTGTTACAACAAGATAAGGAGGTCAATTTGGGTTCAATCCTCACCACAAACACTCTGTCTATCAATCGCTGATTATCCACAGTTTTCACTTTGCAGGATGCCTACCTTGGTATGTGACGGATTTTATTGTCTTTCATTATCCACATCACATACCTTGGTGTGTGACGGATCTCATTGTGTTGTTCCCCATATCACCTACCTTGGTATATGACGGATTTCATTGTGTTTCATGATCCAGATCGCCTACCTTGGTGTGTTACTGATATCATTGTGTTTCATGATCCATATCACCTACCTTGGTATGTGACGGATTTCATTGTGTTTCATGATCCAGATCGCCTACCTTGGTGTGTTACTGATATCCTTGTTTCATTATCCATATCATTTACCTTGGTATATGACGGATTTCATTGTGTTTCATGATCCAGATCCCCTACCTTGGTGTGTTACTGATATAATTGTGTTTCATTATCCATATCACCTACCTTGGTATGTGACGGATTTTATTGTCTTTCATTATCCATATCACCTACCTTGGTGTGTTACTGAATTCATTGTGTTGTTCCCCATATCATCTACCTTGGTATGTGACGGATTTCATTGTGTTTCATGATCCATATCACCTACCTTGGTATATGACGGATTTCATTGTGTTTCATGATCCATATCACCTACCTTGGTATATGACGGATTTCATTGTGTTTCATGATCCATATCACCTACCTTGGTATATGACGGATTTCATTGTGTTTCATGATCCAGATCGCCTACCTTGGTGTGTTACTGATATCATTGTGTTTCATGATCCAGATCGCCTACCTTGGTGTGTTACTGATATCATTGTGTTTCATGATCCAGATCGCCTACCTTGGTGTGTTACTGATATCATTGTGTTTCATGATCCAGATCGCCTACCTTGGTGTGTTACTGATATCATTGTGTTTCATGATCCAGATCGCCTACCTTGGTGTGTTACTGATATCATTGTGTTGTTCCCCATATCATCTACCTTGGTGTGTTACTGATATCATTGTGTTTCATTATCCATATCACCTACCTTGGTGTGTTACTGATATCATTGTGTTGTTCCCCATATCATCTACCTTGGTATGTGACGGATTTCATTGTGTTGTTCCCCATATAACCTACCTTGGATTTGATTGTGTTTCATGATCCTGTTTCATGATCCAGATTGCCTACCTTGGTGTGTGACAGATTTCATTGTGTTTGATGATTCATATCACCTACCTTGGTGTGTAACTGATTTGTCATCAGCATAGATTTTCCAGATCACTTGAGCATCTTTATACTTTTTGCATTTAGCCATCAAAGCCATCTTCTGTACACACATCCCCGAGTCTGTAAATTGATGTAAGTTGAAGTTAGAGATAAAAAATTATTGATGAATTCATTTGGTTTAATATAATGCAATTTGCATCAATACAATCTTGCCAAATTTCTCACACGCACACGCACACGCACACGCACACGCACACGCACACACACACACACACACACACTTCAGATGTCATCATGGGCAACTAATGAAAACTAACATAATCATAGGTGACCAACGATTACTTGAAAGTGTTCATTACACCCGAGGAGCCGTTGAGTGGCGAAAAATCTTGAGTTCATAAAGGAGTTTTGACAAGTACAAATGTCTGGACTGTGTGGGTTTTTCGTGTGTGTGTTTGTGTGTGTCAAGCACAAATATCTGGACTCTGGTTTTGTGCATGCGTGTGTTTGTGTGTTCTGTTGTGTATTTAATTTATGAAATATGCCATTAAGCAAAAACATTGGGAATGTGACTTCCCAAATCCAGTTTCAGCAACTGTCAACACTTGCCCAATATTATTGATCTGTTACCCTTTGAGATTGTTTACAAATGAGATGTTTTGGCTTGTACCAATGTATACAGTGTGTGCCTATAATATTTTTTCAGTAAGAGAGGTTTGAGTATTTAACTATATGGGGATAGGAGACACCGAAATGCCTATTCATCAGTATAATATAACTTGGTGACTCTTGACAGAAGTCGCCAAAACTATAAGAAATTCTGTTCAAAACAGCATTTAATACCACCACCTACATTTCATTCATTCATCCTCCCAGCAGTTGTTTAAAGGCCCAGTTTGTGCTTAATTGGACATAAATATCTCTTAAGGTATGTTGCTCTATGGCAGTGTATCAAACAATGATTGTAACTGTATGACATTGTTTCTGTTTTAGATTCAGCCTAAGCCTCTCTCTGAAGCTTGACCACTGTTGCGATTGATGAATATTATTATAACTGAAATTCTAGCTATCCTCACGGCCATCATATTTTGTATTTGATACTGCCATTGAATATTGTACTACCACGCTTTTGCATACTGCCATTGTGATTGCCGTGCGGTAATTTGTATTGATTTGTAAACCTAGGTAATTGTGTATGCAATTGCTTATTGTATACCATTTGTTGTTTCTTTGTTGGTTTTACACTCAATTTGTTTACATACAGATTTCTGGGTTAACTAATTGTTTCAATTTGGGAAATAACACGTAACAGTGTATGACATTCCAGGCCAGAGCATATCCCCAGTACCGCATTCTTATAGTAACTGACAACAATGGGGCCCTGTTATCACTCCGTCGACATGGGACGTTATCCATAATATCAACGACTCGTTTGCCTGACCAAGACTCAATTATTAATTTATATTTATAGCTGTAATGCGTAAGAAACGAACTAAACACAATATGAGACGTACGAATAGATGGCAGGGCTTTCCGGTGCCCTCTCTTCGCTGTGTGTGGCTGAAACATTGCCGATGCGACGTGAATGTTTAACTATCTCATACTCTCCCCTGAAGAGGGTCTCAAATATGCTGATAGTCTTTTTGTGTCGCATGCCTGACATTTAGTAAAGATCTGACGCGAATTTATTAAATATATTTTTCGAAATACAAGGTCTTCATCGGCATAAATGTAAAGCTATATTCACTAACTATAACGAAAAATATGTGACTGTTAGCCGAGCTTTTCGTCCCAAACAAGGTCAAATGTTCTTTAGAAGTGGGGCTGTCGAGATCGCTTTTTGTTTTCCGTGCGAAACCCAGTGGTAGTAGGAATAGGTTGAATTCACTGTTCAATACTTGCATTGTTAAGCCACCTAACAATAAATCCAAGGCAACGAGCTGATTGTAGCTATACTTTTGATGGATTAATCGCAGATATGTGCTCGATTCTCATATTGAAGGCCATGAACCCAAAACAGTTTGTAGCCCAGACTCAATATTAGGATAACAATGCCGAAGCCAATTTAGGCGCTCACGTTCTCAAATCCGTATCAATGCCGGAATTCAGGGGCAAAATAGGACCCAACAACCCCATTCTTGTAAATTACGAGTAAAACGGCGTGGACCGTAGCTCAACCACTGGCTTGTCCTACCCTGACTCGCCCTTGAAGATCCGGGTTAGAATAGGTTTTCAACCCATGCTTGCCTTAAAAGGCAACCAACGGGCGGTCCGGCTCGCTGATTTGGTTGATGCATGTCATCGTATTCCAACTACGTCAATTGATGCCCATGATGTCTATCACTGGACTGTCTGGTCCTGACTCGAGCTGGCGTTAAACAATATACAAACAAATCCTACCCAGACTTATTTGCAGGCCTCCGTCGTGTATCTGAAACATTGCTGTTTTTATTTACCTGTTAGATCAATCTTCCACCTGTAGACCGCCTCATCTCGGCCCTCCTCTCGGGCCCAATACACCATCCCCTCATCCACCTCCCGCTGTGCCCCCTCGCTCTGGAAGAGTCCATTCAGCAGGCCCTCTATGTTGGTACCAGACGACTTCCGGTGGTAGGCGTCGCTATCACAGAAGTAGCGGAGCTGGAAAAGTTGCATCTGCTTCTCGAGGGTGGTAAGACGATACACCATGGTATATGCGGATTTCTGGATAAACACGGAGCAGAATAAAGAATGTCATAGTGAGTTCTGGAAAACACGGAGCAGACTTCTGGAAAACACGGAGCAGAATAAAGAATGTCATAGTGAGTTCTGGAAAATACGGAGCAGAATAAAGAATGTCATCGTGAGTTCTGGAAAACACGGAGCAGAAAAAAGAATGTCATTGTGAGTTCTGGAAAACACGGAGCAGAATAAAGAATGTCATAGTGAGTTCTGGAAAACACGGAGCAGAATAAACAATGTCATCGTGAGTTCTGGAAAACACGGAGCAGAATAAAGATATCCATAGTGTGCTCTGAAAAACACAGTCGATCGTGTCTACGAAAGGTGGGTGGAAAGCCCAATCTGATGAATTTGATGAAACACGAGCGCCAGCTTGATGCCTATTCATTAAGGATCACTTTCGGGTGATTCTGGGACGAACTAAGATATACAAAGTAGACGTTTGCAATTTGAAAAGTTTTCGTGAATAGGACAATTAATGCCCAACTGAGTCCGTCTCTTCAACCATGACATGTATCAATGAGAGCCTAATACAGTAAGACGCTGGATACGTCATCTGTGCAGGCTGTGTTCCAATAGTTAACTATTTTCTCAGGTATATAACTTTCATCTATATTGAATCAAAATAACAGTTCTCGCTACAATCTACACACTGGGACATCATAAGAACTGACACTACTCCCATAACTGAAACCAGTAAGAGCAAAACGACCATCAGCGACCACTAATGATACAAAAATTCACTGGCATGTATTCCCAATGATATTTCCTATCAAAGAATATATGCATGGTTGCGCCAATCATACCAAGATGAGACCGCCTCCGTCGTCCAGTGGTAGAGCGTCCGCCCGGAGAGCGGAAGGTCCGGGGTTCGATCCCCGGCCGCGTCATACCAAAAGACGTTAAAAGATGGTACTTGTTGTTACCCTGTCTGGCGCTCGGCATTAAGGGGCTAAAACAAGGACTGGTCGGCTCGGAGTCAGTATACTGTGTCTGAGTGGGGTATTCATGTTAAACTGTGGCATGGTACCTCAGTGAGCTAGCACTATAAATCGGCATCAGTCCGGACTAGTACAAGCAGCCACACAAACACACACACGTACATGCACGTCGCTATAAAAGCGCAATAATCTTGGACGCGACGTTAAACCCCATTTCACCTCACCTCACCTCACCTCAACCAGGAGGAAACGAGAAAAAACAAACACTTGCGATGAAGAGTCCAGTACCAAGGCGTAACCGTGTTGTGAATCTGTACCTAAAGCAGAAGTCGCCACACTCCGCGATATAACTGGAACATTGTTAAAAGCGGCGTTAAACCCAACTCACTCAGAAGTCCACCCCATCCCCCTCCTTCTTGAGTATCTTGGAAAGTACCTGGAACCACTAAAATCACTGCCGCGCCATCCTAGAAATCTCTTCCGATGATGTTTGTTTGTTTGTTGTTTAACGCCGCACTATTAAACGCAATATTCCAGACCAAATACCCTAATTTCTACTAAAAGGATTTCAATAATACAAACAAGTGGTACTACCCTGGAAAACTGTTTCAGTTGACAACTAAGCATTAAACATTGACCTAATTGTGTCAGTAATCTGGTAAAATCCTAGATGGATTATTAAAGTTCCTTAAAGTCACTTTTGCAACACTGCAGCTCTGAGCCTTGAAGGGGAAGGGTTCAATGGTATGGACGGTCCACTGTCACCAATAAAGTTTCAAACTGTATACATTTATGTACTGCATTTGTAGGTTCTGAAATTGTTTGAAACTGCAAGATATTGCACCCACCATATGCAGTTTGGCTTCAAAGGGATACGTATCAGTATCAACAAGTGACTGCTTGAACAGGTGCGCGTCCTTCCATGCGCCCCCGTGAATCTCAGCTACGATGGTGATACTGCTGTACCCCAGGACGTCCACGGTGACCATTGACCGCAAGTCGGCAGCTGGAAAATGTGAAATGTCAAAACGGGAAGTCTTGCGGGAAGAATTGCCAACTCGGATAAAGTCAACGGTATAAACACTTGGGCGGATACAGAGAGAGAGAGAAAGGGGGGGAGGGGGCACACCCCCCCCCCCCTTTTTTATTTCGAAAAAAATCTTTATTTCTGTATAAATTACCACCAAAGACAATAAATAGATCTTAATTATGCACCCCCCTTTTCAAAAAAGCTGTATCCGCCCATGAAACACATTGCATCATGTTTTGGGGCTGTCAAACGGATACAATGACCCTGAAGTTAATAACACGAGAAGTCACGTTTTACCGTCTATTGTCTGTGAATTGTCACCGCAGACGATCTTCCAGATGACTTTGGCTTCTCCTGTGGCGTGACTCTCAGCTCGAAAATCAAGACTTTTGCCATGGACACCGGTTCCTGAAAACAATGAGATGCGTGACAGAAAGTTTAAATTTAACATAAAATCTATATGCGTCACGTTCACGTTCAGTTATCTTTATTCCAGGAGGTTTAAAGTTAATTTACAGGGTACTATACCGACCTAAAGCAGAAAAGCACACACCTTATTAAGTTTCTTTGAAAGTACCTGGAACGACTAAATTTACTGCCGCGCCATCCTAGAAACCTCTTCCGAGGATGTAGACACTAACAGTCTGAGTGAGGTTAAAACTGTAAAATAAATGGGCCAGGTAAACCAGGGAAAGCATGAGCAATGGCCTAAGCAATCGGTGCACGATGACACGCAATCAGCCTATTCAGAGAGACTGAACATCTCTATTTTTCTTGGACTTGAGATACCAAGCAGCTATTCAGATCCGAATTCCTAATGTTGAACTTATCCTCTTAAGTCTTGATACGAATCCTAGTGTATGAATGTAATCGTGTTAATAACCCACTGGAAATGTGATGTTACAGTTTTGATATCGAACCTTCCATGTCGATCTTCCATGCAATGGACGAAGTGTCCTGGTCCTCCTGCCGTGCAAGAAACGCGCACATAGAATCTGCGTCCTCGTGACGGTACATCCGGGGCTCTCCAAATGTCAGGTTCCGCCAACCAGTGTTCCTCCGTGTGGAAGCAGACGACACCCGCTCGTACATGTCCTTAGCGCAGCTGTACCGGAAGTGGAACACGCGGTCTTGGATGTCATCATCTGACGGTACTAGACGTGTCGGAAAGGCGGTCATCTTGGGTGCTTGAGAACTGTATCAGTAGCCCTATATACAAATACAAATTATCCAAGAAATAGTCAGTTTTGTCCTGAGCCAATAAGAAAAGTGGAATACTTTTCTGAATATGGGAGGAAGTTGGTTCATAACAACTGACAGGCTCACCAATTTATTAGATGCTTTACGGTTCTCAGTTTTGCAGAAGGTACTCTTTACCTTCATCGTCCTACATCGAAAATTGAAACAAGATCGTGGAGTCGCACTTAGGGCAGTGAGGGACATTTTGTTTGTTTGTTGTGTTACACCGCACAATGTGACGACAGTCTGAAAATAATAAGGTCTTGACCAGGTAATCCGGTGATTGACATCATGAACATCGATCTACTTAATTGAGTTACGATGACATGCATCAACCAAGTCAGCGCACATGACCACCCGGTACCCTTTGTCGCCTCTCACGACAAGCAAGTGTTGCTGAAGTTTAATTCTAACCCGGATCTTCACGGGGGACTCGAAAGTTAGAATTAATGCTGTTTCACACCGCGGTCAGCAATTACGGTTGCCGGTAAAGCATAGTCTTGACCAGGCAAACCTGTGACCGAAAACATGGACACCAATCCACCAATGAGCTTACGATGACCAACCGCCGATTAGTGGTGAAAATGATATGCATGGATCACTGAAAGTCAGGGATGACACCTGGTGTTCGCGAAAAGGGTAAGCAGCACTTTATATGCTTTCTCTATCTTTTATCTAAAGAAATTAGTTTTGATATTTATTTATTCACAATTTCAGTGAAACTAATATATACATCAACACTATAATAGTAATAATCATCAGAATTATATTCCCAAACAATTCGACCCGTGAAGATCCGGGGTAGAACAGGTCTTCAGCAACCCATGCTTGCCGTAAAAGGCGACTATGCTTGTTATAAAAGGCGACTAACGGGATCGGGTGGTCAGACTCGCTGACTTGGTTGATGCATGTCATCGTATCCCAGTTGTGTGTATCGATGCTCATGATGTCAATCACTGGATTGTCTTGTCCAGACTCGAATATTTACAGACCGCCGTCATATAGCTGTAATATTGCTGAGTTCGGCGTTAAACACCAACCAGACCAAATCTAAATATTTCACTCTAATCGTGGCACTTTGTAGTCAAGCAAAGACTACATATGCAAGTCATATCTGCGAGAATACAAATGTTGGTCCCGAAGAGTGTTTAGATTATTGTCGGCATCACGTTTAGTCAGAGTGGCGTTCTTAAATTGAGTCGCAAATCATAATGATGAAAAGTAGTAACAATTTCGATTGTTTTTGTTATATTAATGCCATTGTTTTATTTCAGTATCACGTGGCCAAACCACATTTTCTAAAATCGGTCAAATCACTAAAGAATGTGGCATATTAATATCAAAGTGTAACAAAATCACATATCTGTAATGGTTTAATATGATTGGGGCAATTCTTTTCCATCGTGTATCTGTATGTTCCGATGTAGTTCTGCCATTCCATGACCACGTGGAACGTGACGGGAATACAGCTGGCGATATGTAACACATCGTTTGCATCTCCAATATTGGAACAATATTCCCCGTTTTGCGTAATATATCTTACAATATATAAGCCTGCGAGTGTAATGTTTGAAATGATGATCAACTATTTATCCTTTGATAACTACGCACATGAGGTCTGTATATTTAAGGGTAGCACCCAGTCTCTCTGCTACTCACTGATTGTGTCATGTTTCGACCAAACAAATCGACATTACATAAAAGGAAAATACAAGTATCGAAACATGTAATGCGAATAATCGTTCGTCGAAGAAAATGAACAAACACAGAATTCAATGAAAATCAGCGTACCTGGCGATTCTTGAAATTAATGTTTCATCAGCAAATCAGTATTGGGTGTGTGCTTTGGCTCGATTCAGTGCACATTTGAAGTGGCGAGGCCTACGCGTTCTTTCACTACAACGTCGAAGTGAGAGGCCACGCGCTGTGGTGAAGTCTCACCTTCATTTGTATGCGGCATGGCAGCTTCAGACGTCACTTGTTCGTATGTGCTGTGCATTCCTGTGATTGGAATTATTTTGCAATCAACAATGATGAATGCGTCGCCACATATGATCATAGATAGAGAAAACTATTTATTGCATAGGTATATTCTATTTGGGTGAAACTGTGATGTCAAAGGCCTTTAATACACTGAGGGAGGGAGTTGGTTTTAACGCCACATTGAACGGTACCTCTGTTAAGGACCGTCTATTTCATTCGGTATGGGGGTGGGGGAAGTTTGTATGGAAACTGTAAATGCCAAAACATATATTTAAAAAAAATATAAAACTCTGATCCTAAAACAGTTTTGAAGAAAATACACCCTGCCATGTATTTGTTTTGTGGCGGACGAGGTATTTATTTTGCAGTATGAAGCATAATTATTATTTTTTAAGTATTTTCTGTAAATATTTATTCTTTCGATATAATCCCAGCCGGAATGTGATTGTTACGGTGCAAACTTTATGGGGATTGTGTCTTTGTAATTTGTATGGGAGCCACTATCGAATACCTTCGCCACTATTTTTATTTAAGGAACCAAGGGCCAAGGATAGAGCTGAGGGTAAACTACCCTCACCCTAACCCACTAACTGTAAGGATCCAAGAGGGACGCGTAAAGATGCTTTTGCCATACTAAATCATTTTTCTTGAGACATATCTAGTTTTTCAATACACTATTGTCGATAGTATTGGCCAGCAGATTCCTTACTATGCAACAAAGGTAGGGGATAGTGGGAATCACCGAGACACATCTTCTGATCTATATGGTAATGGAAATGGAAATGATATGATCATATCTGCTGGGGAGTAGGCGATCTGATCTGATGGGCTCTAATGGTTGGGGTGATGAGATGGTGGTGCACGAGGTCGGTGGTCAAATTCGTAACTTGCAGCCAACCACGCTTTAAAACCACCTGTGTTGGCCAGACTTGGACGATTTCTTCGAAGCATGCTTCTGAGTCGACCAATATCGGCTTCTCTCATGTCCCCACTCTTCAATGAGAACAACAACGATTTCATTGACAATGGTGGGTGGATTTTGCCTTTGACGCACACGTTAAGCAAATGGCACAACGAGTGGTGCAATGATAATAGTATTGACCTGTGACTTTGCCATGGAGTGCAGTTCGGCCAGTAATTGTGATACCACCCCATACCATTATGGACCCAACCCCTAAACGATCGTGCTGTACGACGTTAACGTCTCCTAACTCGATTCCTTCGGTCGAGTGTGAACCTCGATTCGTCAAAAAACATGCCATTAGCCCAACGTCGATTATCCCAGTGCTGGCGTTCCCTACACCACTGACGCCTCTGATTCAATTGACGCGCAGTAAGTCAATCCAACGATTGACATCATGAGCATCGATTCATACATTTGGAACACGATGACATGCATCAACCAAGTCAGCGAGCCTGACCAACCGATCCCGTTAGTCGCCTTTTACGGCAAGCATGCATGGGTTGCTGAAGACATATTCTATCCCGGATCTTCGCGGGTCTCAAGCTTTTCTACTCTACTCAGTTCTCATAGGGTTAAGATTATGAAGCACATGAACTGCCTTGTTTTCGTATTTTCCCCTAAAAACTACGTATATGGCTGCCCGTGTTGGCTCCTGCAGTCACAGGATTCCTGCTTCACAACACTTCATACTGTTGAGGATTTGGAAAATCTGGAGATGGGATCAATAAGGTTGGTTGGTTGGTTTGTTGTTTAACGCCGCACTCAGCAATATTCCAGCTATATGACGGCGGTCTGTAAATAATCGAGTCTGGACCAGACAATCCAGTGATTAATATCATGAGCATCGATCCACGCAATTTGGATCGATGACATGTATCAACCAAGTCAGCGAGCCTGACCACCCGATCCCGTTAGTCACGTTTTACGGCAAGCATGGGTTGCTGAAGACCTATTCAATAAGGATACTGAGTAAGTGAATGAATGGTGTTTTACGCCTGGAACAAACTATCTGGACATGATCACTGCAGGCAGTAGGAGCATGGAATCACACCACAGCATTTCAGGACATTATCCCTGTCTAACTGGTACAGTTGGTGTTTCTGAGCCCTCATTCTACCAATGAGCCTTCCTCATCTTCGTCCTTGAATAGCCACCCTTGCTGACTAGCAGTTACAAGCAGTATACGTATGAGTGAGTTTGGTTTTTATGCCACATTGAACTGAATTGCTATTATATCACGGTGTGTCAGCTTAATGTGGGAGGAAAACTCGAAGTGATGCAGGTCTCAGAGTTTACCACTTCGGTGAAACCGACGAGCACGGGTATGGTGCTGACAAACCTAGAAACATAATCGGGGTGAACCGGGATTTGAACCCACAATCATAGGTTTCTGGTGTGCTCAAGGGACGCAAATCTGTACAGGGAATTGCGGCACCTTAGACGACTGCCCCCAGTATTAGTATGAACATATAACAAACACACTGACATCCAACAAATAAAAAATGTTTATGTACAACCTGATAATACAAGTAAAATCTTCTGGACTGTACAGGTACGCATGCCTCATCTATTCAGCAGAGTCCATGTCATCCAGCAGCAGCAACAGTGAATGTCAGCAAAACATATACATGAAGTATCAGAGGTTCAGCAGCTCACCTTTATTAGGGGGTTGAAAATACTGGGTGAGAGTAACTGTTTGAATGGCATTCTAGAAGTTGGCAAACAAGTAAGAAAAACATACAAACTTATTGACAACTGGTTTATTGCATATAGCGACGTTTCAAGCTGATGTAGTGTTCTTTTTACTTATGCTTGCCGTAAAAGGCGACTATGCTTGTTGTAAAAGGCGACTAACGGGATCGGGTGGTCAAGCTCGCTGACTTGGTTGATGCATGTCATCGTATTCCAATTGCGTGGATTGATGTTCATGATGTCAAATCACTGGATTGTCTTGTCCAGACTCGATTATTTACAGACCGTCGTCATATAGCTGGAATATTGCTGAGTGCGCTGTTAAACAACAAACAAACAAACATTGCTTGAAAACCAATAGTTTGTATGGTTAAGATAAAGATGCACACAAGGAAGTGACAAATACTCTAAACAAAAAACAGTGACACTGGCAATGACATCTAATAAAGCTTTTAAGATTGCTTCTCGAATCTCTAACACAGTGTTCGAAATAAGCGCCCGCCCATAAGCCCACTCAGTGTTTCAGGTCTATAGTTTCACATGTGTATGGGTCCTAATGGCCTTCAGTAAATTTGGGTCAATTTGTTTGTCACAAAAAGCTGAAGTTTTTTTTAAATGAGGGCCTGAAGAGTTTAGTCAGGGTCTACAACTTTTAAAGTCTGTGGGTCCTGGTGGCAGCCTGGCTATTTCTTATTTCCACCACTGATCTAACATGCTGACTTTTCACAGCTACCATCTTGATCAACATGAAGAGTTGAGACTCATTGTGACCTACTTGCATAATGATTAACAACAGTGAGTCAACATCAAGGTAAACAATCCTTATACATCAGAGTAAGTGTCTCACCACAACACATGAAAGTTCACCATACCAGTGACCAGTCTCACCACTGTACACATGAAAGTTCACCATACCAGTGACCAGTCTCACCACTGTACACACAGCTGTGGTCGGTGAATGACATTCCCAAGGGGAAACATTGACAAGAAGGCACACAGGGCTAATTACTACATCATTTCATTGATAACATTACCAACATCACATTCCACCTAAAACAGGTTAAAATATACACATGACAAACAAATCAAGTTAGTTCGTGTTATTCTTAAGGCAAGCATGCATAACATGAACAGCAGATGTTAAAATGTGACATGCATGTCTCCGTTCACTGCTGTACTCATTGAAACCACCAACAATCCACCTGATCTTTAAGATCAATTACAAACTTCAACCTTATTAAAATCCTTGCCATATTTGAAGAGGTGCAATTCTTTTGCAAATGGTCTGTTCTAGCAATCAGCATATCCATGTAATGTCAGTCAACATATTGGCATACAAGTATATATATATTCAGATACTTGGAAATACAAATGTTTCTAAATTATTTCAACATATCCAAAAATGTCTGATGTAAAAAGGGCTGTAAATCAATCAAGTAGGTAAATTGTACTGTGTTTATAAATATATATATAAGTCAATGTCGTATAGTAGTAAAAACACTAGTCGTGGGGAATCTCAAAACATGGTGTTACAACCGTGACATCACATAATTCCTAATTTAATTACATAAAGGTTTTTCATTGAACAAGATCCTGAGACATATTATATGAAATATACCATTATACAGAGGATATTATATGAGTGTTCATGTCATATTATGTTTACGACACGAGTGTCCAAATTCTGGTTTATCCAGAGCGAGCGTGTGGGAAATACCGAAATTTAGGCACAAATATAATGTTCTATTTATAACCGATAAGATGTTTACACAAAGAGACGAATTTTAGTGTTTACCTATAAGGACAGCAAGTCACAACAGCAGCAGAACCACATTTGTCGAATGGCGTCAACAATCTCCAGCTATGACTTTGTTTCTAGTGTGACGTCATTCCGACCTCATGTCACAATAAGATTTGAATGACGTCAACAATGCCGTCCAGACTGCTGTCTCATTATGTGATATAACCCAAGGGCACACATGATTTTTATAAACCCCGATATGTTTGCCCTCGGAGGTAATAAAAGAAAATAAGGCCTAATAACAGAGAAACATAACATTGGGTCTTTGCTTGGCAGATAGAAGGTGTTAGACACAACAGATACGATTCCTGATCATTCTTCTGTTCAAGGCATAAGAAGTAGTCTCGAAAACATTTTCATGTCAAAGAAAGAAGCTGAAATTCATATATCTTGTCTCTGAGATACATTTGTATATCCACATAATATGGAGTGTTTTGAACGAATTAATTACACAGACATTAAAACATGGCATAATATACGATGTACATGCCATTACTAGGGGTTATACCTGTGAAGATCCAGGCTAGAGTAAGTCTTCAGCAACCCATGCTTGCCGTAAAAGGCGACTAACGGGATCAGGTGGTCAGGCTCGCTGACATGGTTGATACATGTCATCATATCCCAATTGTGTGGATCAATGCTCATGATGTCTGGCCCAGACTGGATTATTTACAGTCCACCATCCTATAGCTGAATATTGCTGAGTGCGGCGTTAAACAACAAACAAACGAACAATTTGATATTAGAGCCTCACTTGGGGTTAGACTGGACAAGACAGTGAGTGCTCTCCCCTTCTTACGAACTTTAATACTCTTCGGTACTGACTAAACATGCTACAACTAGTTGTACAACCAACACTTTCCAGACAAACGTTTAGATCCAGCTGAGGCAGCAGTCTGGTAGAGCATCGAAGTAGACATGATGGATTTCATCTATCACCAGGTTGCCTCAAATAAATAATCAGTTTTTACAAAAACATTAATTGTCAGACATCTAAGATTTACATCATGGGGCCAGTGGATGTATAACATCATACCTACAAGCAAATGAACATAAGCTCTCTGAACAATAATCAACAAACCACCATACAGGCAAGAAACATACATGTTATCATGTAAGTTAAAAAATTTCCTAACAAACTGCACACATCACCTTAAAATGAATGGCTAGTGTACAACTATTCCATTAGTGCTGGTAAAACTGTTATAAAAACAGATATGTTAATTACACATCCACTTTTGTTTGATAAATAAGCCACGTTCATCCTACACTGGACATAACACACTGAATCCATTGATGGCATTGAGGCAAGCAAGCGACATATTTTCACCCTTCTTTGACACATAATTTATATTGAACATACAAAAATCTTTTTCAGTGCAATTAAAACCTGTTTTTTAGGGCCAGCAGACCTGTAAACTAAGTAACAAAAATAACATAAGTTCTCAATACCCATTACAAATATTCAATAACTTACGTACCACATCTCTTAAACCACTTTGGCTGTCTAATAAGATAACCACCCCCTAGCCCCATAGCTCAGTGTTTTCTCATGAAAGCCTTTAAGGAATATTGCATTAATCTCATTAAAATCAGATTTTAGTTCTCGGTATAGCTAAACAAAGATCTGAGGACATCCTATTAGGGGTCACGTCAGAACTACTTTTCATCCGACCAATGAGAGCGTCGCTTACCAGATCATGAAAGTGACAGTCGGAATGTGATTTCTAATCATGCAATCTCGAAAACTTTAACACGGGGTATTCCGAACGATAGTTACAGGTTTAACGACTGAATCCATACAATCTAGACCATATATTTGCCATTCCAGAATGTTCTTTTGTTCAGGTTTCAAATTTTTAATCAAGAATTTGTCAAAATATGTTTCGAAACGAAGTCGCCAAATTGAAATTAGTGCCATAATGCACGATAAATCTGCTTTCTGATTGGCTAATGTCGACTTCATTGGTCGGTCAAAATTCGCGCAAGGTTGTTCTGACGTGACCCGTAATGGGATGTCCTCAGATCTCTGTTTAGCGACAACGAGAACTAAGATCTTATTTTAATGAGATTGAATATTGCATACACTGAAACTGTGCCCATAAAACAGTGTTCTACTTCATAGACAAATCAGAGAAAACGTAGGCCGGGGGCTAAAGGATTCATTTTCTGCAGCCATAAGACCCAGCACCGGAACATCTACAAAGAAACCTAGCTCACAGATGCTGAAAGTGATACACAGGGCTCGATTCAAAAACTTGATTTAACTGCACCAGGTGCATGTTGACATGAAAACCCAGTTGCACCAAACAAAACCAGGCTGCACCCTGGTCCCATAAATTTATTGAAGATGAAACATAGGCTGGTCTGCTGCCAGTGTCACATAAATTGAAGACGTATTGCTGTAAAACGTAATAGGGACATGAGCACATAATCTTGAAGTACCCACAGTTTGATGATGTCACACCCACCAAAGCATGAAAACATACGCAGAACACAGATTATCGATGTAGCATGGTAAATATACCTTAGAGGCACTGAATGTGTTCCAAGATCGTTGTTATGTGGAAAAGTAAGAGTTAGATACATGCAAATATTTTACATGCATTTGGTGCATGTTGACAAAAATATTAGGTTGCGTTTTTCAATGATAGTGAGTGAGTATGGTTTTACTCCGCTTTTAGCAATATTCCAGAAATATCACTGCGGGGGACACCAGTAATGGGCTTCACACATTGTACCCATGTCGGGAATCGAACCCGGGTCCTCGGCGTGATGAGCGAACGCTTTAACCACTAGGCTACCCGACCGCCCCTTTTCAATGATAGGTTACACTGGTGCATGTTTTACACAGCTAAATCGAGCCCTGATACCGGGATGTATAACATCATTCACACAAATCCTCCACAAATTTCAACATCATGTCTCCCCTGACAAAACAAAAAGCATGTTTCCCTTCTATAAAATGATTTTCTTTCCTGAAAAGGAATCAAACATATATATCAAGTGTGTCACAACTTAGCCATCTATCCTGCAGTTTCACCATGTCCAGGTTATTAAGCCAGGGATATCTTTACTTCAAAGGGAGAGTTATCAGCATTCATTTCCTGTCTGAAGAGCTGTGTGTGTTGCCAGGCGTTGTCCCCGTTACCCCCACTCAGGTCCGCGGTGATCGTCAACGTCAGACATCCCTTTACATCAACTTCTCTCAAGGTCACCAGTTCAGGACCTGCAACATCCATTACAAAGCCCTTACAGTTATAGGTGTAGTTGGGGCTTCATGTATTTATGATGAAATGTAGCAAAGAGCAAACTTTTTCCTATTTTTGGAATTCTAGTTGGTATTATAAAACAAACAAATGCCCAAACATGACACTTGTTAAAAAGATGTAGGATATGCTTCCATACAAAAGGCCAATCCCTGAACCATCCTCGATTGTCCAGTGTTTTTAATCTCCATTCTATTATGATAAACACCCTGGACATGCTGAACCAATTCACCACCATACTTTGGATTCAAACATATCGGGCTCGCAAGGAAGGTTGGTTGGTTGGTTTGTTGTTTAACGCCGCACTCAGCAATATTCCAGCTATATGATGGCGGTCTGTAAATAATCGAGTCTGGACAAGACAATCCAGTGATTAATATCATGAGCATCGATCCACGCAATTGGGATCGATGACACACATCAACCAAGTCAGCGAGCCTGACCACCCGATCCCGTTAGTCGCCTTTTACGACAAGCATAGTCACCTTTTACGGCAAGCATGGGTTGCTGAAGACCTATTCTACCCCGGATCTTCACGGGTCCTGTGTTGGTGAACATGGTGATTAGGTTCAGCGTACATGTCCTAATCATGGTACCAGAATAGAGAAATGATAATCAAGGATGTCCCAGACCATGTGTCAGCTAAATATAGATGTGCTGTGTTTCCATATTGTAGGAACAGATCCTCTCAAGAGCCTGTCTTCTCCACAAAGGGAAACACAAAGGTGACTGTGTAGCAGCTAATACAGCATGTGTATCACACCAACCAAACCAGCATCTTCCTGGGGCAAGGGAGTTAACTGATCGTAAAAGTCCAGTTTCCACCCAGGCTGGAATTCCAGATTTACATTTTGGCTGGACTAATGAGCCAATCAAAATCGCGTAAAGAACTATATATCCAGTTCGTAAACAACATGGATTTAAACGTGCAGATTTCAGTGGACTACAGGATTTGCAAGGCATGTGTACTGTTAACTGGGCGTCGACAGATATTTTGCAAATCATTTCATATTTTTAATCAAGGTGCTCAAATGCTTTGATGCACTTCGCTGGGTAAGACCTGTTTTATTACAAAATAAATCTTTAATCTCGTTCATATCGTCTTGACTGGGTGCTGCCATTTTGTTTGAAACAAATGCAAGTGATATGAGAGATTGAATCTGATTGATCAATAGGAAAGACATAGAAGGAACATAACTTGTATTAGCCACTGGTGGTGCTACGATCCAGCCTGGCAATTCCAGCCTAGTTCGGCAAGGGTGGAAACTGGACTTTTACCGTCTGTTAACTCCCTTGCCTCGGGAAGATGGCAGACCAGTAGCATCCCAACATGGGAAACTTGAATCATGTCAACAGTAAATGAGCAAGAGACCAATTCCTATTATCAATTCATAGAAGTTACCACTTGCAGATACGGACCTGATTTCAACAATCAATGTTCAATGTCCAGTATTCACCTACTGCCTGAACAAAGTGTCTTGCATCAGCACCAGATTATGGTGTACACAGCTGTCATACGCACACAATGACGACACAACAACATTAACAGTTGCACGTACAGCCAGCATGGAAGTAGACATAACTGGATACAACTGATTACAAACACCCTATTTCCAATAAGCAACATGACAACATATCTTAATCTGAGAACAACTGTATGTCCAATTGTTTTTAAGATGTTGGCACGAAAGTTTTCTAAGGCTAAATAAAATAATAGTCTGGGTTCTCAGGCACCGCCCGCATCATCACAAAGTCTGCCACACGTTTCGTTGTTAATTCCATTTTCAAAAAAAAAATCCTAATAGTCTAAAACAATGCGATCCAATATAGTACAAAGTTACATCCCGTTACATGCGAACAGCTTTACTGAGCATCTTCGGTTATGTTCTTGGTGGCAATAGGAGTTTGTATGCTTGTTTATGTACATGATGTAGGGAGGCCCTTTCCCAGGTTGATGGTACACATCTGTTTATTTGGTTACAAACTAGTTTGAACAAGCAAACAACACGTGAACAAAAAAAACGCCGCCAGCCTGCACTATATTTCCAAAAGATATTATCTGAGAACAAATTCTTTGGTTTTTATAAAGCTTCAGTGGCAGCCATTTTGAATGTTTAAAATGAGAAGTTTACATTGTTGTATCTATGGACATGTAGAATAGATGTGAAACTGATATTAATAGGTTCAGTAGGTGTGGTTGGTTGGTTGGTTTGTTGTTAAACGCAGCCCTCAGCAATATTCCAGCTATATGAGGACGGTCTGTAAATAATCGAGTCTGGACCAGACAATCCAGTGATTAATATCATGAGCATCGATCCACGCAATTGGGATCGATGACATGCATCAACCAAGTCAGCGAGCCTGACCACCCGATCCCGTTAGTCGCCTTTCACGACAAGCATAGTCGCCTTTTACGGCAAGCATGGGTTGCTGAAGACCTATTCCACCCCGGATCTACACGGGTCCAGTAGGTGTAGAGAAGAAAAGATTATACCTCTCATTTTGATACATTTGTCATCACCACAGATCGTCCACATCACTTGACCATTCTCAAACACAGAACTGTCCGCCCTCAGTAGGCACCGGTTGACTCGCAGACCACTGTCTGGAATAATATGAAAACAATTTACAATCATTTTGCCTATTGTCATATCCATGTCCAAACTATGGGTACATTATATTTTTTCTGTGTACAACAAAATATCATGTTTCACTTTGAACATGATCAACTGGTAGTAATCGTTGAATGTAAGTAAATGTGTTTGACCAAGTAGTTACTTTGGTTACAGACACTTAACATAATCTAATAACCATAGGAACTATTTGTTGATATACAGACACAATACAAATCATGTTATCATGGCTCCTGGTACTGTCTGACAGCTCTACAACAGCCATAACACACATATCACACGAATAGTCTAAACATGACAGTAAAAATCCCTCTACAATAACATAACACATTTAAAGATGGACCTCCATTAATCACATTAACATGTTTAACATTTACTGTGCCATGTTCAAAGTGAAGCAGGAAAGCCATGAGCCCATGCCATGATGGAGACACTATGATTAAATTTAACTGTATGAGTGAGTGAGTGAGTGAGTGAGTGAGTGAGTGAGTGAGTGAGTGAGATTATTTAATGTCACATCGGCAATATTCCAGCAATATTGTGACAGGAATTAATATTTTAATAATACATACATTTAGACGAAATAAAAACCTAACAGTATGATACAAATCAGGATTTAGAGTGTCCCTCGTAAAATGTGCTACAGTGAAGGACCTTGACCTTTAAAGTCAAACTTCCATGATACTGATGCCCGAGCAGCTCCTTCTGTCCGCGCTAGGTAGACCATCTTCCAGTCTCTCTCCTCCTTCCTGAACACAGATGACGCCTTGTGTACGCAACTCTGCCAGCCTACCGTCTCCGAGTTACCCGACGACAAGCGTACATACTTGTCCTCAGCACAGCTATACTGAACATGACACACCTCCCGTTCTTTCTCTTCCTGTGTCAGAGTGAAAATGAATGAACCACTTGAACTGGTACCTTCAGCACTCCCTATTTCCCCACGAGCCTGCCGCCATGCTAGTGACCCCGTAGTACGCCCTGACAAGCCTCTACCGTCTGCTGTTTTAGGAGTGATGAATTCCACCAGCTCTACAATCAGGCGATTTAAGAGTTCATTTTTTCTGGACGTAGACAAAGCATTGACTTTCTTGTTCCACTGTCGTGTAAGGACACTACACAGCCAGTTTTCACGACATTCTTTCCTTCTCATCAGCACTTCAGAATGTTTAGATGAATACCGCCAGGTAACGTCCAGCACTTCGTCTTTGGAGAAAGCGATGACATACGTCAGCTTCTTCCCCCAGCCAGCTTCATAAAGCAAGGGTTTATCACAGACATTTTCACAAGGGTCACAGTGCAGCCATCGCCGCTGTGAATCCGAGTACACTTCAGTCCACACATGGTCAGTCCAGTCCAAGACGTACCTAGCCTCGAGGCCTACTGCTCGACAACACAGAGTGAAGCAGTTGGCCCATTCCCCACACCGACCTCTTCGCGTCTCCAGGAGTTTCTGTGGGTGGTTGTAACGCGGGAAGCGTGTGAACTGCTGGCAAGAATTGCACCGATAGTTCTCTACTCGAGATGCCCCCCAAATCCTTTCCTGAGGTAAGGAATCAACTCCACCCACGAGTCGGGTCTCGGCCCCGCATGCATTGCATGGAGGAGCATCCACCCACTGGAAAAAGGATTTTTTAAACCATCGAAGCAGTTCCAACAGAAGAGTGTCTTGTCTGTCTAGAGCAGTCTCGCCACGGCCAGCTGGGCACTCCTGGATCAGGTTCCGCCAGTTGGCGTCTGCTGCCTTTTGGAGCTGCTCCAGTGGAATTACCTCCCTTGCCTTCTGCTGCAGGGAACGATCCTCATACATCAACACATGGGACAGTGAGCTCTGAATCTTGCTGAAGAAGACTGACTCCATTTCCTATAATGTAAAATGTTTAAATTCATAAGACTACCAATAACTTCTAGTGCATCCATTACACACACAGATCATAATGTATAATATATATGATAATATGTAGCAAATATGATAATATGTAGGAAAGCAGACAGTACTTTTAACATAGATAGTCCTAACTGCCAGCATGCTATTCTTTGCTTGTTATAACCTTGTTCTACTGCATACAGACATAGTGAGGTGAGGTGAAATTGGGTTTAACGTCGCGTCCAAGATTATTGCACTTATATAGTGACGTGCATGTACGTGTGTGTGTTTGTGTGGCTGCTTGTACTAGTCCGGACTGATGCCGATTTATAGTGCTAGCTCACTGAGATACCATGCTGCAGTTTAACATGAATACCCTACTCAGACACAGTATACTGACTCCGAGCCGATCAGTTCTTGTTTTAACCCCTTAATGCCGATCGCCAGACAGGGTAACAACAAGTACAATCTTTTAACGTCTTTTGTTATGACGTGGCCGGGGATCAAACCCCGGACCTTCCGCTCTCCGGGTGGACGCTCTACCACTAGACCACGGAGGCACAATGAAGTGACATGTAATGGGTCATGGAGAAATGGATATTTTAACAACTGCAGTGCTTGTGTTCTCTTCCAAAGCCTTAGAAGACATTTGAGGATAATTGTCTCAAAGAATTATTATTAAATAACCATTCAGCATTTGAAATGATTATTAATAATGGCAGGGTTTCAGAATGATACAGTTTCTAGTACAATGCCTCCACAATGTCCTAAAGATATTTCTTCAGGTACGGAAATGATCCAGAAGATTGTCCTATCAAAATTTTATAAAATCCTAATAACGTTGTAATGCCATTTGCCTGCAGCAAAATCAATGAAAAGGGCTTCTAGGGTCCTTGATGTTGTCTGCTATCTTACTTTAGTTTGGGTAACATGTAGAAGTTGTTAACTGTTAAAATTAGGGTTATTACAAGATCCCTTGACACTGTCACTAAATTGACTTAATCTGATCAGAGGTTTAACGTCGCGTCAAAGATTATTTTACTTATATAGTGACGTGCATGCACAAGTGTGTTTGTGTGGCTGCTTGTACTAGTCCGGACTGATGCCGATTTATAGTGCTAGCTCACTGAGATGCCATGCCGCAGTTTAACCTGAATACCCTACTCAGTCACAGAATACTGACTCTGAGCCAACCAGTCCTTGTTTTAGCCCCTTAATGCCGATCGCCAGACATGGTAACAAGTACCATCTTTTAACGTCTTTTGTTATGACGCGGCCGGGGATCGAACCCCGGACCTTCCGCTCTCCGGGTGGACGCTCTACCACTAGACCACGGAGGCACAATGAAGTGACATGTAATGGGTCATGGAGAAATGGATATTTTAACAACTGCAGTGCTTGTGTTCTCTTCCAAAGCCTTAGAAGACATTTGAGGATAATTGTCTCAAAGAATTATTATTACATAACCATTCAGCATTTGAAATGATTATTAATAATGGCAGGGTTTCAGAATGATACAGTTTCTAGTACAATGCCTCCACAATGTCCTAAAGATATTTCTTCAGGTACGGAAATGATCCAGAAGATTGTCCTATCAAAATTTTATAAAATCCTAATAACGTTGTAATGCCATTTGCCTGCAGCAAAATCAATGAAAAGGGCTTCTAGGGTCCTTGATGTTGTCTGCTATCTTACTTTAGTTTGGGTAACATGTAGAAGTTGTTAACTGTTAAAATTAGGGTTATTACAAGATCCCTTGACACTGTCACTAAATTGACTTAATCTGATCAGAGGTTTAACGTCGCGTCCAAGATTATTGCACTTATATAGTGACGTGCATGCACAAGTGTGTTTGTGTGGCTGCTTGTACTAGTCCGGACTGATGCCGATTTATAGTGCTAGCTCACTGAGATGCCATGCCGCAGTTTAACATGAATACCCTACTCAGACACAGAATACTGACTCGTAGCCAACCAGTCCTTGTTTTAGCCCCTTAATGCCAATCGCCAGACAGGGTAACAACAAGTAACATCTTTTAACTTCTTTTGGTATGACGCGGCGGGGCATTGAACCCCTGACCTTCCGCTCTCTGGGCGGATGCTCTACCACTAGACCAGACCACGGAGGCCGTCTTAATCTGATCAAAAACTGCAGGACATGCTTAAACATGCTACCCTTTCTGAGGAAGACACACATACATGAATATCCTGTGATGACACGGTCTGTTGAGCAGATGCTGTCGCAGCGCTGCGGGGCGCTTGAGCGGATGGAGAGGGTGTAGATGTTGCTGTTGATGCACTGCTGGGAGCTTGTGTCGAGATAGAGGGTGTAGACATAGCAATGGATGCAGTTTGAGCTGGAGACTGTGAAACCGAAGTGATAAGTTGGGGGTTGACAGAGGCAACATTGTCAAGTACAGGCGCACCCAGCTTGTTGCGCTGACACTGCAGTTCGGAATAGATGAGACGGAGTGTGTTGAGTCCTGAGCCAATCGGCATCGTCAAGTACTCTCCATCCTGCAAAAAACAACAATTGACATGTAGACTAACTAGATATGACATTCAACCTGAAATTGTAGGCCATCATTATAAATCTTTGTTTTTTGTTCAATCTTACCCAGGTATTAGGTTGATTATCATGGTTAAAAATAGTTGAGTGTGTTGGCTGGGACTCTTTTCATCAAAACCATTATCCTGATTAGTTTGTCACTTGGTCAGATGAACATGAGTGAGTGAGTTGGGTTTAACGTCGCTTTTAACAGTATTCAAGTTATATCACGATGTGTCAGCTAAATGTGAGAGGAAAGCCCGAAGTGATGCAGGTCTCAGACGTTTACCACTTCGGTGACACCCACTAGCATGGGTATGGTGCTGACAAACCTAGAAACATAATCGGGGCGAACCAGTATTTGAACCCACAATCATAGGTTTCTGGCATGCCCAAGGGACGCAACTCTACACAGGGAATCGCGGCGCCTTAGACGACGCGGCCACCAGTGCCCCCCACATGAACATGAAGTTGGGGCCCTATCCACACACTCATTGTAGTACAATAACTGTTGTAAGTCTCTGTTAAAGTATGGCAGTTACGAAAGTCGTAGTGCTACAATTGTTCACTTGGATGCTTCCCTGATCATACTGATGACTGTATAGTCAGATGAAGTGAAATGGGATATAACGTTGCGTTCAAGATTATTTCACTTATACACTTGTTAAATGTTAAAAGTTCATAAATATCGCGAGAGCTAGACTCCATTCAAGATGGCGGCGCCCAGTGTGTGATCGCATTCGATTTCACCAGCGTAGCATATAACTGGTAAGTAATGTTCTATGTGATTATATACGTGACTTAAGGTAGGTAGGTTACTGGGGGGATGACAGTTAGTGATAGTCTGGTTGTGAGTGCTGCTGTGTGCGCATGTACATGTATTGTTGTCAAATATATACCCGAATAAACCACCTTGACTCAAGACATCATCGCTGTGTCATCCAGGCTTCCGATCTAACACAGTGATGTGCATGCACTGTATGTGTGCGGGGAGATACCATGCCGCAGTTTAACATGGATACCCCACTCAGACACAGTATACTGACTCTGAGCCTACAAGTACTTGTTATAGCCCCTTAATGCAGAGCTCCAGGCAAGGTAACAACATGTACGATATCTTAACTTCGTTAGGTAGCATGCACCCATATAGATCAAACTAATGATGGTACTGAGCAGGCGGTCATTTATATTTTGAGAGAGAGAGAAACAAACACTCACTCAGATTGGACTATTTTAAAGCACTGTTTTACAAGGTGAGGTGAAATTGGGTTTAACGTCGCATCCAAGATTATTGCACTTATAAAGCGACGTGCATGCACGTGTGTGTGTGTGGCTGCTTGTACTAGTTCGGACTGATGCCGATTTATGGTGCTAGCTCACTGAGATACCATGCCGCAGTTTAACATGAATACCCCACTCAGACACAGTATACTGACTCCAAGCCGACCAGTCCTTGTTTTAGCCCCTTAATGTCGAGCGCCAGACAGGGTAACAACAAGTACCATCTTTTAACGTCTTTTGGTATGACGCGAAGGGATCGAACCCCGGACCTTCCGCTCTCTGGGCGGACACTCTACCACAAGACCACGGAGGCAGCACACTGTTTTACAAAGTGAGAGGGTTATTTTTGGCTAACTGTATGCAGTAATGAAAGAGTCATATAGTAAACGATTTACCATCATATCTGATTCATGTACATTCAATCAAGGATGTAAGAAACTTGAACTGATCAAAAACAAACAGTGATGAAATCTCGCATGATTTGTACCAGTTACCACATTCCAAATATCAGTCAAACATTGTAGTTCACTAAATACGGAACAAACCATTTCCCTGTATTTCTTAAGCCAGTTATGGTAAGTGAATGACTTCCAATGATCAGATAATGTGATCGCACCTCTAAGAATCCCATTTCAAACAGAACTTCCAAAGCGCCACTAATTGGGAGTATCTTCGACTGTACGATGGGGTTTCCCAACCGGATCTTTCTATATTTGTCCTCATTCGGTTTCTTTAGGATATTGCTGGCAAATTTAATCAATAACTCGGACGTTTCGATAAAAATTTCCTTAGAATTGTCCGTCAAAAGTTGGGACACGGAATCCCACGTAGAGGCCATAGCTGTGATGAGTCACGTGATAGGGTCACTTCCGGGTCCATGATTCAAAACTCGCAGCAGTGTTGTGCCTATGAGTCTTGTGATTATACGATGTCGGATAACAATGTGTGGAACATGATTTCTCGTACAATGGATGCGCAACTAGGACACGGTACCAGTCTAAACAAAGGCAACAACTGACGGAATTAACTTCCTTGCTCACGTTGCATTTGTGACTTTCTGACCCCTTGCCATGACCATAAATAGAGGTTATCACGCGAGTGTGTTTGGGGATGGTAACTATCCTGTATTAGGAATAAACAGTATTTAGCTAGCTTATATATGTATACTCTACTTTAGAAATGAAGACCTAGCATAATATCTCCAAAAGTTTCACCATTCAATTTAAATCAGTATAAAAGTTAAAATGATCGTATCACGCTAATGGAAATATAACTGGCAATTAAAGGAAAAAAAATCATCTGGTCCTAAATTTTATTTTTATTCATGTATATAAGTTTGGAATACAAGTTTATAGCTGACGTATCTGACTCGTACAGATTAGTTTCTGGTGTACAATTCGGATTCATCAATTTGCTCTTAGTTCTTTCCGTTGTTCTAGCCATAACCTAATGCTTGAAGAAGGTAGAAAAATTGGTCTTTCTAGAGATGAATGCTTATGTCCATTTTGTGTAGTCCGTGTAATTGAAACTGAGTATCATTTTTGCATTGAATGTCAATTTTATTCAGATCTAAGAAATAGTCTTATACCTAAGTATTACCATTCACAACCTTCATTTGATCAATTTTGCACTCTTATGTCTTGCCAAAATGAACATATTATTTGTAAATTAGCTAAATATATTTTTCTTGCTTTTAAGAAACGATAACAGTTTTTCCAATGTATGCAATGATTCAATTGTTTCACTTTGTATATCACTTATATTATCTGGCGCCTGCTATTGTTGTAATCCACTGTATCCATATTGTATAATGGGCCGGTGGCCTCTTTACTGAAATAAACTTATTCATTCATTCGGATTCACTGAACATGGTTACTTATTAATAAGTTCCTCTTAGAAAATAACTACAAGTAATGTATTATGTATTATGTATTATGTATTTTCGAACATCTTTTGATATGGTGCTTATTAAATGACTAATGGTTAAAACTAGATTAATTCGGGATTGAAGTTTATGAATATTTACAAATCTGTGTATGTGTTAGTGAGGAATAGAAACTGTATCACAATTCTATTACCTTAATGCCAAATCCCACCCTTGTAAGTGTTTCCTCTGCTTCCTCTACTTGCGACCATCTAGAGGAACACACGGTGTTCTGGTACCAAGTGACCCGGTACTTGCGACCATCTAGAGGAACACACGGTGTTCTGGTACCAAGTGACCCGGTACTTGCGACCATCCAGAGGAACACACAGTGTTCTTGTACCAAGTGACCCAGTACTTGCGACCATCTAGAGGAACACACAATGATCTGGTACCAAGTGACCCGGTACTTGCGACCATCCAGAGGAACACACAGTGTTCTTGTACCAAGTGACCCAGTACTTGCGACCATCTAGAGGAACACACGGCGTTCTTGTACCAAGTGACCCAGTACTTGCGACCATCCAGAGGAACACACAGTGTTCTTGTACCAAGTGACCCAGTACTTGCGACCATCTAGAGGAACATAAGGTGTTCTGGTACCAAGTGACCCAGTACTTGCTACCATCTAGAGGAACACACGGCGTTCTTGTACCAAGTGACCCAGTACTTGCTACCATCCAGAGGAACACACAGTGTTCTTGTACCAAGTGACCCGGTACTTGCGACCATCCAGAGGGAAATACAGTGTTCTTGTACCAAATTGACCCAGTACTTGCGACCATCTAGAGGAACACACGGTGTTCTTGTACCAAGTGACCCGGTACTTGCGACCATCTAGAGGAACATAAGGTGTTCACGTACCAAGTGACCCAGTACTTGCGACCATCTAGAGGAACAAACAATGATCTGGTACCAAGTGACCCCGTACTTGCGACCAATTAGAGGAACACACGTCGTCCGCGATTGAGATGGGCCCGGACTGTACGACGTTGGCAACGACGTGACTGGCAGAGGGTTGTCTTCACGGACGAAAGTCGATTCTGTGTGTTTAGGGCTGACGGAAGACAACGTGTTTACCGCCGAAGGGGTGAACGAACGGCGGCGTGTTGCGTGCAGGTCGTACCATATGGTGGAGGGAGTGTCATGGTGTGGGGAGGGATCTGTGGGCAGGAGAGGACACCGCTGGTCATCGTTGACGGAAACTTGACAGCTCAGAGTTACATGGATAACATTCTTCGTCCAGTTGTCCTACCATTTCTCAGCAGCCACGTGGTGTCATTTATCAGCATGACAACGCTAGAGCCCAAACAGCCAGAATTGTCACTAACTTCCTCGCAGCCAACAACGTCAACGTCCTGCCGTGGCCTGCACGCTCACCAGATATGTCCCCCATAGAACACTACTGGGACTTGATGGATCGTCGTGTTCGACAACGACCACACACTCCAGCCAACCGGCAAGAACTGATCTTGGCCCTCCAAGAAGAATGGCGTCAAATCCCACATGACCTCATCAGACGACTGACTTTTTCTGTGCGTCGAAGAGTATTGATCTTCTCAATACACTTTACCTCATGCATGTATGTTTTGTTGTTTTTGAGCAAGAGTGATTTCAAACTCTGGTAAGTTTCTTTTGGACGTCAGTTTTCATTTACCCGGGGGCTATTCCGTGCTTTGGGTGGAGCGTCTCGGTGACTTAATTGATTGCGTATCACCGTATCCCCGATGGTATATCGTTGGGAATATCAATCACGCTGATCAATTATTTATTGGCTGCCGCTGCGACGTTGAACAACAAAGAAAAGCGAAAATAATATAATTTAATCATGGACCCAAATGACAAAAAGATCCCTTTGTATTATTGAAAACAAACAATTATGTAAGAGACAACTCTCTGAAAAAATATATACGCCCGACTCGATACCTATATGTAAGGCTTTACGGTATTTCTTTTCCAGAAAGTCATGCTTTTGTGCAATTGTTTTGCCAAACCATTGGTGTAATACCCAGACCATGCTTCAGACCCATTCCCGCTTCCAGTGTAGGCAGAGACGTTATTTTTTTACAGAATAACTATAGCGTAAATATTCACTGCTTGATTGATATATATTATTGATTTTGTCTCTCTCAATATTAGCAGACAGTCAAAAAGGTTTTTGAGTAACAACAATCTATAACTCTTAAAAATGTAGTGTGGGGGGAGGGGGGGGGGGGGGGGGGGATATATATGTTAATACCAAGTATAAGAACCAAGATACGTGTTGATGACAAACATCCTATGCAAGAACGTTTATGTCGGTAGATCTTAACACAATAACACATCCCATAGTTTGCAGTTGTCTCACACAGTAGCGCCACACACGTGCGTCGGGTGTCGTCATTCTTGATTTTGCCACTTTCAAGGAAGGTCTGTGATTAGCAGACTATCAAACAGGTACCAACAAACCCAAGATATTGACGATCGACCCCGATCATGGAGTTCCAGGTCAAAGACCATTAGTTATGTCGCCCTTACAAATCGTCATATTGCCAACAGACGTCATGTGGTGCACACAAAGTCGAAACTGGGGTAATCGTCGCTGGTCATGTCATGTTTTTTTCAGATGTGTTCCGATTCATTTTGTGCTTCATTGATTGTCGTGCGACGTCGAAATGAACTTTAAGCCAATGCCAACCTGAGACCTCATGACAGATTGGGCGGTGGATAGGTTATGGTTTTGGGGTGGCATGCATTATTATGCCTGAGCGAATCCCACCCCAAATTGTACAGTATTGACACCATACTCACCCCTACCGCCGTTCCAGATCGTAGTCCTAGCGAAGATCCGGGGTAGTCTTCAGCAACCCATACGAGCTATATGACAGCATTCTGTAAATAATCAAGTCTGGACCAGACAATCCAGTGATTGACATCATGAACATCGATCCACGCAATTGGAATACGATGACAAGCATCAACCAAGGCAGCGAGCCTGACCACCCGATCCCGTTAGTCGCCTTTTACGACAAGCCGGGGTTGCTGAAAACCTATTCTAACCCGGATATTCACGGGTATCAAGGACTGTGATGAGGTCATCGGCCCATTAAACATATGTGTTGAAGACACGTAATCTTGGAGAGAGGGTAATACATGTATACTATGTTAATTCAATTTACATTGTCTCCAGAACATTGCATGATATATATACATTGCAAGATTTATAATTGTGCATGGATCAGAGGAGGACATCAACTGATTACATTTATAACGAGATGGGTAATCATAAAATCTTTGACTAATATATTTTGCTTGATGGCATTATAAGCATAACAAAGGGAAACTCATCTTCAATAGTGTTACAATTACAAAATTCACTCACCCGCAGTGCTCTTAGCAATCGCATTAAAATCAGATCTTAGTTCTCGCTATCGCTAAACAAAGATCTGATGACATCCCATTACGGGTCTCGTCAGAACGACCTTTCATCCGACCAATCAAAGCGTCTCTTACCAGATCATGAAAGTGGCAGTCGGAATGAGTCTCTAATCATGCAACCTCGAAAACGTGAACACTGTGTATACCGAACGACAGTTACGCCCCGTACGACTGAAATGGAAGCAATCTCATTAAAATCAGATCTACCGCTAAACAAAGATCTGAGGACATCCCATTACGGGTCACGTCAGAACGACCTTTCGCGAATTTTGACAGACCAATGAATGACTGACAAGAAATCGACATTAGCCAATCAGAAGGCAGCTTTCTCGAGCTTTACGACACTAGTTTCAAACTGGCGACTGCGCTTCGAAACATATTTTGACGTATTCTATTTAAAAAAAATAAAACCGACAAGAAGAACATTCTGGAATGGCTTATAGATGGCCTAGATTGTATGGGTATAATCATAAAACCCGTAACTGCCGTTCGGAATACCCTCTTTTAAATATTTCGTGGTTGCATGGTTAGAAAACACATTCCGACTGTCACTTTCATGATCTGGTAAGCGACGCTCTGATTGGTTGGAACGAGAACAAAGATCTGATTTTAATGAGATTGGAAATGGAAGTCGCCAGGTTGAAACGAGTGCCGTAAAGCTCGAGAAAGTTCAGTTGTCGGTCAAAGTTAGCGAAAGGTCGTTCTGACATGACCCGTAATTGGATGACCTCAGATCTTTGTTTAGCCGCAGCGAGAACTTAGATCTGATTTTAATGAGATTGTTCTCTTGGTTGCCTAATATATAATATTCCTCTTTCTATATTCCTTATTTAGTGTGAACTACATCTAAAACTAGCCAGGGCTACTCTAAATTTTCGAGCAGAAGGAAAGTTTATAAAGGGCATTACTATTTGTGTTGGTGCCCTGAAGAAGCGCATCGTGCCAATCTTGCCTATATTGCCTTCACGCGAACTACGAATTCTGCGATAAAAGCTGCCGTATAATGTACCAATTGTTGCTCCCATATGTAACCAAATCCCACAGAAGAGATAATATGTTTTACTTTTGAACCAAATTAATTTTCCCATTTTCTGCTACTTGAAACATCCTATTATAACACTTTTTGACATATCGACTTTCAGGCATTTGTAAGATACTGCACCAATACTTTTAAACACTTTTGTATGCATTAACATAAAGAGGGTATCGCCCACATTCTCTTCTTGCAACAGGATTTGAAATTCATTTTTAAAAACAAAACCCGTCTTATCGTGCTAGGAAGATATATTTAGACAAATTTCCTCTTTATAGCATCATTACGCCTACAGTCCGTTAACTCTCGATCTGATGCAGCCTGACTCCGGCTGTATGCTTGCAGCGTGTTGTGTTGTGTGCAGTGACACGCGTGGTAGCTGTAGACACGTGTGGGGTTATACACGTGTTAGGGCACATGGACTCGCTTATGAAATGATACCACGTGCGCAGTTACTTGTTATTGTGTTACATGTCAGAAAATGTTATGTGGGTGTTACGTCGCCTTAAGTTTATTAGCTTCACAACGTCAAGATTATTCAATAACGATGTCATTATTTCAAGGACAATCGATGTAACTTTCAATTATAAATATTATGTGTCTAGAAATTGATTTACACGGGCAAATTGATCTTCGGGATATAATAAATATGATATGACCAGATATAAATTATAAATATGCATTCAAAGCAAGGATTAATCTATTCCTATTGAGAGAGAGAGAGAGAGAGAGAGAGAGAGAGAGAGAGAGAGAGAGAGAGACGCCTTTATTCCGACGCGTCCAGGGATCGAACCACCGGCCTTCCGCTCTATCCACTAGACCACGGCTGCGGTACATGAATATGGGAAGAGAGCCAATAGGTTGGTGAGATGTACCAACAGTCAGAGTGGCAGTTCTCAGCAGTGCATGGGTAGGGTGAAATAAGCTGTGCACCCACCATACCTTGTGATGTTTTAAACCGACAACGAAGTGTACTATGTAGCACATGCAGAATGTGTTTCCGCTGTTCCTCCTACCGACCCCCCCCCCCCCCCCCCCCTTACCGTTAAAGATGTAAACTTGTACACTTAACATCATAATCTTCTTCATTCATCTCTTCTTCGAACAAAAATAACAAACAGCAGATATTGTTCGGTATTCATTGCCGTGTACCGTACTGACATTTAAAAGACTATTCCCGATTTTTAGTTATTTTGCAATTCATCGTTCTAATTTGGAGCCAAACGGACTCTGATGAGAAGATATGAAACATGTATGCACCCATTTACTGCCAGTGGCCATACTGGTTCATTGGATGAAATCATTTATTATTATGTGTATGTGAAGGCTGTATGCCATTGTGCAAAACATGTTTGCATGGTGATGACTAGAGGGTACCATTGTTGTCCCGACCGCTGGCGCATGAATCTACAAGTATTTCCTCACTGTAGGTTCATACACCTGAACCAAAGTTACTTGTTTTACTGTACCAGACAGCATGGATCATGTATGTCAAAGTTTGAATGTTTATCTCCAGTGTGTGCACACGTGTGTGTGTGTGTGTGTGTGTGTGTGTGTGTGTGTGTGTGTGTGTGATGCATGTCCCAATTGCATGAATCGATGCTCATGGTATTAATCACTTGATTGTCTGGTCCAGGCTCGATAATTTACAAACCGCCATCATATAGCTGGAATATTGCTGAGTGCGACATTAAACAACAAACCACCAACAACAACATTTGCATCCCTGTTAGTTGCCACTTATAGTCCTTCACTAAAGTAAGTATATGTTGGACATTTAATGTTCACAATTACTGCATTTATATAACAACATGCATAGTGTGTTTTGAGTGAAGCTGCATGCCAGTTTAACATGGATACCCTACTCAGACACAGTAAACTGACTTTGAGAGACCAGTTTTCTATCCCCTTAATGCAGAGCACTAGGCAGCATAAAAGACCTTCAGTTCTCAGTGTTAGAAGTTGGCACTAATCCTGTAATCCTTACCAAACTGCCCAATAGTTAAGGTATCCAAAGGACTAGTAGATACCAGTAGTTGTCCTTTTCAAGGGTTTTACTATGTTTTCATTATAAGGACTAGTGGACTAAAACTGTTAGTTTCTATCGCTGGCTCTCCAGGCAGGTGCTTATCCACGAGGCCATGGAAGCTGTCAGTTGTAACAGTGAGTGAGTGAGTTCAGTATAACACTGCTTGGCTTTCAACAATATTTCTATTGATGAGTGTGTTGGAGATAGGTCCACAGAACCACAGGTCATCAGTTTGGTGAAACTCACCATGAGAATAATAGTGATTAAAAACCAATAATCATAATCAGGTGAATCTGAGACTCTGAACCACAACAAGCAGACCCAAGGAACTATGGGATGCAATTTATAAGTTGCAGTGCCATTGGGAAACCCATATATTTGGAAAAAAACAAGAAATAACATGGTGCTGTAGATATACAATGTTTATTTTACCTTCAACAGACAGGTACTACATTCCTTCCATTCACAGTGTTTATTTGAAACAAATTCAAAATGACATTGTATGTTCTGACAAAACTTTAGAATATTCATGCCTCCCCTGGCACAATGTTTTGTCTTTCCTCCCAGCTGAATCAGGTTGATTATTTCCACAATAATTAAACCGTTTAAAGAATATTTTCCACACTATCTGTAAGGACCAAGTTATATCAATAGCAAAGATCCAATTTCTTCAAAATTAACAGAAAGGTATCAATAAATATTCAATTAAATATCCTGAGTTGTAATCACAATCCATTCAAGTGAAAACTCACCAATACAAAGATTTCCTGTATCAGCAGAAATGCTGAAGCAAATATTAACAGCAGCATATGTATCTTGCATATCAAACTGCTTGAAATGATATCAAATTATATTCATGTGGTAAATAATTGTAGAAATAACTGCCTGTCATTTACAACCATGCAATAAATAAGTTAGTCCTGCTACTGAGTACAGATTCCTTCTTTGGCAAGTTTTCATATACAATAAATTATGTATGCAATGAGCAAACTGTGTACTACATTCTTCACATACTTCGCAACAGATTATCCAAACATCTGAAAGGTGGATTTTGTAAGTTTTGCCCTCCACCTCCTTCTAAAATATATTTTACAGGGAGATGAAAGAGATACCCAGGGATTCCTTTTTCAAGTTTTGATAAATGCATATTCGCTGTACTGGACCCTGTCCCCCAAAGCGATCTTAGCGCTAAGGTGATCGTAAGTCTCATTCTTTAACATAGGCTTACGATCATCGTAGCGCTAAGATCGCTTTGTACAACGGCACCCTGGGCCCTGTTCCTCAAAGCGATCTTAGCGCTAAGGTGATCGTAAGTCTCATTCTTTAACATAGGCTTACGATCATCGTAGCGCTAAGACCGCTTTGAGGAACGGGGCCCTGGACCCTTAAGCCAGTATGTTGGTCACTCCAGAACATTCCAGTGAGTACATAGCTTCCCAGGTTAACTAAAAACAGCAAACTTGTAGACAATATACAGCTCAAACTGAAATATACTTGTAAACAAAAATTACAATATCAACACAATTCAGATTATACAAGCAAAATGAAATGGGTTGAAAACATCTGACTGGATTAAAACTAAAGAGTTGTATAGAGATTGTGATAGCATGTGGAATGACATAGAACGTAATGTTTCAGCTAAATGGGAAATCAGTGATGAATTTTAATGAAGTTAAAAGAAGCAATACAGATATATTCACTTAAAACAAAGCAAACATTTACCTGTTCCTAAGATGTGTTATAAACAGTTTTCAGTATCCAGCTGTGCTCACACTGTGACCCATGTCATCTATAAGGGTTAACGTGTGTCAACATCTGGTTAACTATCTATACAGTCCAAATCACAAACCAAAGACTGTCAAAGTATTCTTGGATGTGTAAATCATCTTGTCACACAATGAATGCCAGTCACAAGATCAGTCAGTTGTTTAACAATTAAATGTAAACTTGTCAAGGATCATTAGATCCAGGAATTAACAGAAACAGACTATTCATGAAACATTTTATGATTACGGCTTGAGGGAGGGTGTCCCAAGGAAAGAAATGTGAACTCAGGAAAACAGTATGCAGTAAGGGGAGGAAAAGTGACAGAATAGCAGAATACATAGAAAATGGTAGTGCACAAAATTGATGTCTAAAACATACTTGAGAATGACTATGAAGAACTAAAACGAAAATATCACTTCACTTTTTGCTAAAATATACAGGATGAAAGCTGCGGCATCAGCTGTGTGTGTATCATGATGAATGCATGTGTGCAGAGTATGAAAGTGACAGTCTGGTGGCGGTGGTGGAAGTCCAAAATGGAGATCAGAAGGAATGTCATGACATGCAACAATAGTCATGTATCTGTAGCAGACACACATCACACACAGAACCATACTGTTGGTAACGATATAATACACAATTAAACATATATGGAACAGCAACATAAGTACTTCCAATCTCGTATGTGTTTATCAGTGGACAAGGCCAAATTGAAGCTCCTTTTATTTGCCTTGTCATTAGGAAAAGGGGCAAAACCTATGGTTATCCTTAATGACCAAATTAGACCCACATACTATCATTCTCAAGATAAGACAGCTGATATGGCACACCGAACATGTCTCACTCATATATTTTACTTTCCTTGCACCAAATGTCTGAAGACAATCAGTGATGTTTTGACATTACAAATACAGGATAAGGGAGAGGGAAAACAAACCTATTTCAATCATTGACTTCAGGATCATACATATCATTTTCGACCCTGACTGACAAATTACCATCTGAAGTACTAAATGTCACTCACAAGCGTCCTTGAAGAAAAACTACGAACCAAATTCTATGACTTCATCTGTAGACTTTGTCCATGGTGCAAGATATCTTTTGGTGATATTTAACAAAAGACCATTTCAGGTAACACTTCAATATATACATTATAAGACGGAAAGACTTACTCATGGAAGCAATCTCAACTTTGTGATAAACTCTCAATAAATTCTTTAACATTTTAAACAATATATTTATCTCAAGCTATTCTTCATCATATTAACACTTCATGAAGATCGCATACTAACCTTATGGTTTGAATCTTCAAACATATGTTGCTGAAAATCATTCATATGTAATGCAAACTAATTTTCATGAAAGATAATTGCTTGAAGTTCGGGAGAACAGAAACAAACAGGGTGCTTCCAAACAAAAGAGTTATCTCCCTTTGACCAAGTAAGTTATACGCTGCATTCCCAGCAACTTCATGTGGATTTCGTTGGAATACTTTGAAAGACATGTAACAACAAATAAAGAAGAAATGCGAACCATTCTTTTCTCATGAATGAATGAAATACTCCCTGTAGGAGAAATGATTTCTAATGAATGTTGTTTTCTCATGGAAAATTCATGTTTCATTAAAACAAATTCAGATCCAATAAATTTCAAAAAGCACCATTTCTTTGGTTCTCAAAAACCATCAGCCATTCCATGTCTGGAAAATACTAGTTGAAAGTATGAAATATTGTACCAGGTTTGTAGTTTGCCAACTTGGATATATGTACAACAAATAATATGCAACAAACACCACCAATCATCACAAACATGGATCATCACACGTAGGTTATGAAAGCAACTATAGGATATAGGTTTGTATGTACACTTTACACTTCAATAACTACCATCTCAACAGTGTAGAATGTTCGCAGTCATCTCACTGCACAGTCACTACCAATATGGAAGTGAGAGGAAGCTAACAGCTAACTTTTATCAATCCTATGTTATTTTCAAAATGTGACATCAATAACAGTTATTCAGGGACAGAAAAATAACAATTAACATAAACGGAAACAAGTGAAAACTATTGTTTTTAATTTATTTGAAAATACGTACAATTTCAAAATGGCTTCAACTGTTGTGTTTGATACACTGTGAAAAGACCAAAATGAAAGTAACTTTCAGGAGTTTGGAAATTAAATATGCGTAAAAAAATATTTTTTTAAAGACATCAAATCAATGCATTGTTTATCAAGTCATTTGGAGTGCCACCATCTTCTTTGATTATTTTAGGCTGAGTGACTGAAATGCAAAGCCTGGTGACCAATTTACTAATATCAGCTGATCAATATTTGCTTGCAATGTAACGTGATGCAATGCAGATAGAGACCATGGATGTTTCATGGAAGGTCTGCACCAAGATACAGTACTGATGTGTGAAGGCACACTTTGTGGGATGAACACAGCACATGAGCTAGCACTATAGAGGTGTGTCTCCACACAGGGAAAACTTCAGCTAAGTCATAACAGTCAGAGACACATTAAGTACACATACAGACTGGACATGCTCTTCCTGACAAGGAAGTTACATCTTCATGTCATGTGAATCTGTTCAAGTTTTCAACCCTTTCTTGACACAGAGGGGTTGGCCATAACAGAAAGATCTCAGTGTAGTGACGTTGTCCATGCTGGCCAGGCCTTAGAGGCTCCATGTCCTGAGGGGGGAGAGAATTACGGCGATGCCCCTGGACTGGACCGGTCAGATATTCCATCACTGTTGATATCTATTTTAGGTTGGGGTCGTTTCTTGAGCATTCCAGGTTCAAACTCAGGGTGGCGCCGAGCATGTTTGTTCAAATGGTCACTACGCATAAAGCGTTTTTCACAGATTGGACATGAGAACTTCTTTTCACCTAAAAGAATAAAAGAGAATCATACAATCAGAAACAATTCTAATGCCAAAGAAAAACATGCAACAAAATAAATAGAAAATTTCCATGGGGTTTATGCAAGTTGTAACACTACAAAGGGAAAGATCACCCAGAATAATCATGATAATAAAACAAAAATATTTCATAAATTTCAAATTTCATCAAAGCAAGCCTAGGAAACAATGACAAAAGGTGACAATATAAAACCAACCATGAGAACTTGCTTGTGCCTAAATGGCTGAAACATTTGTGATGCAACAGAAATACTAACTCACTCTTGAACATTAAATTTGAAAAAGTGGTTATTTGTTACCTCTTTTCTGAACCAAAGAATAAACATGCTCTTCAAGACATTGTAAGGGGTTGTGGTTTTGTACAAAAGCTATGAAACATCAAAAATGTTGACAAAAACAACAAGGAATATTCCTTAAACATAGGATACAAAACTGACATATTGCAGATATCAAGGGTGTGAAGCACAGAGAGAAAGGTAGGCAGCCTGGGTTCTATTTCTAGAACAGGCTATCCACAGCTCCACCCCGACCAGTGATAGCAGCTGATACAACCCTTTCTGTGTCTATACTGTAACACCAATGAGCTAACTCTTACAACATGGATAGAAATAGCACAAATCCATTGGCTGTGGCTGAATGACTAATCTGCAACCGTTTTTCCAATGTAATTATCCCCAAAGATATTTTAAGTCCTAACCCTAGTTGTCCCTTGGCATAGCTTAGCTAGATTGTATTCTTCACATTTGGTCCTTCACTAGCTGATTACTCTTATAAAAAGGATTTGACGGGGCTACTAAAATGAAAGGACACCAATATAAATCTTAAGATCCATAAAATAATGTACATAGCAAAGCATAAGAATATTGAGCTAGTCCAGAGTTGTTTCAAATGTAGTTACAGTATGGTGAAAACAGAAAGTTGGCTTACCTGTGTGTGTGCGTATGTGTCGTGCAAGTTCATCTGATCGGGCAAAGCGTTTCTCACATCCATACCAAGTACATGGGAATGGCCGCTCGCCTGTGGATAAACACATAAATTAATCACACTGTGGACATGGGTACATGCTGACTTTTTTCTGTTAGATTCTGCAATGTCAGAGTTGATTACTCAACAAGGTAATGTTTTCTCACATGTGGTGAAAAGGTAAGTGGTTAAAGAAACAGTTTTTCTAAGAACCTAACCAAACATTACACAAAATGATTAGACAAATCGTTTGAAATGGCCATGGATAAAACTGGCACTGCATCTATCAAGGCAAATAATTACAATGACACCACATCTTCATCAAGACATATAATATATAAGTACCAGTAAAATAATATGAGAACAATAATTTGGACTGCATCAATTTGTAGGAAGACATGACATCATTATTATTTCTCAAATACCCATCAGGGCTACTTGCACAAAGCGATCTTAGTGCTAAGACTATCGTAAGCCTATGTTAAAGAATGGGAGTTAGGATCATCTTAGTGCTAAGACTGCTTTGTGCAAGTGGGCCCAGGGCTACTTCTTGCCCTTCCATCTGTGTATTCACTGTCACCCTCAAGGTAACGACACCGTCATAAAAATAATTCAACCAATCAGCAGCAACATCACTTGAATTTCAGAATGGCAACTGTTCACTTGTGACTGTGTATAACCTACCAATATATACACTGAGCGTGACAATTGTTTGTGACACTATTAGTTGAACATCTATACGCTGTGATGTGCTATATTTGATGTGTTTATTACTATTAGCTAAATGTGATATATTTAGTACTTGAAGAAGTGATTAAATTGCACATTGTGTTCCTAGCACCGAAGGATAGGCTGTTCACATTAAACTATTAATATTTCTATTTGCAGATTTATCAACTAGAGTCAAAAGCCATCCGCACAAAAAATCAATAATATTTATTCATATTTGACCATATGTTCTATAGTTGATTAATCTTAAAATAAAAGTGAAAAATTTAGTAAAAAGATATTAACAATAACTGACTACAAAGTATTGTTGGCCACTGTGAACACCTTATCATGTTAATAGAGAAAACAAAGTCTTCTTGGACAGAGTTGAACACTTCAATCTGTAGATAATGTAACACCCAGTGTGTGGCAGATGCAGCTCTCAGACTCAATGTTCAGGGATAAACTGACCTAAACCAAATGTCATGCCTCAAAACATATTCATAACACAGATGTTTTATCTTATTTCAACCAATGAGCTGGGTTTTGTTTTGGTTTACATTTGAACCTATACGTATAACTAAATATGATGTATACAACCTCATAAATATTCAGTACTGAGGCACACAAAAATATCTCATATCTGATTAATACATTCTTATTTCAGATAAATATCAAAGCTGTCTCATTACAACACAAAGCAAATTAACAAGTTGACGGTTTGTAAAGGACACCTTCCAACATGCATGGACAAACATACATGCGTGAACTATCCAACAGCAGACATGTAAATGAAGGACAACATATACTACTCAAAAGAAGTAAAAGAACACAATATCGTCATATGACTATGTACAATTATCTGTCTTACAAACCCTAGTCAAACAAATATATCCAATTCAGCCATGCAAGTCTATAACATTTAGCAAGTCTAGATTACTGAAGTTTTTTAAACTCAAGAAAGTCACTTAGCTCTTTTTTTATTTTATTTCATTACGATAATACAACTGTTATTTTTCTGTAAAATATGTTCATTTCAGATACTAGATGTTAGTCTAATCATAAATCTATCAGGGCATTACACATAAGCTAGTAATTGAAAAAGGATTGTGTGTTCTTTAACCTTTTTGGGAGTAGGATAAGCCTTGCACTGAGGCAAGTTGGTGGCACATGGCTCTCAGCTAAAGGAGCAGCAGTTGGTGACCCAGGGTCAGGCAAACGACACACTGTGGCAGCAGGGTAACTGCTTGTACACAGATCATCGGGCCACACAGATCAGTGTGACAGACAGCTATCATGTACAGTGGAGGCTCCTAAGAACAGCTGATAGTGTGGAGGCGGGAGCTTCTCCATGACCTACAGGAAGGTGTGGGGATACCAGATAACTGCTGACAGGCAATGGATGCTTGCTGCTCGCTTACTTGTAAGAACTGGGGGGTAATCTGGTGTGCAGTATGTAACTAATAATCAATATAATTAATTTTCTCATAGCTCTAGTTGAAAACTAGTTGATGCGACTAAAAGTGTTAAAACCCTGTCTTTCACTAGGCCACATACATAACTGAACAGGAACTGTGATTTCAGTTCCCTATGAACTCGAGTTAAGAAGGAAATAAATAAACTCATGAAGCAAGATGAACTCATGAATTGTGATAAAATGGATGATATAGTTTCATCTGCACAACTTCTTGTCAATTTATATGGGGTGAGTGAGGGATTAATTATTGCTTGATTTGCATCAGCAATCTTGCTGCTATTCGTAGCAACAGTTCATATGGGGATTCCCCATGAACCTATACAGATTGTAGGAAGCAACACAAAGAATCAGGTAGCCAGGCTTCTAGGGCTGCAACAAATACACTTTGAGGCGAATACGATACATATCGTGAATATAGGGTAAAGAATACTATTATTTATTCACGAACACAATAACAAGTAAGCAGTTGATGTATTAATACTATTATTTATTATTTTCAGTGAAACAATAACAAAATAAATTATTTGACAGTGTTAATTATTATAATATTATACATTCATATACCACACTTATCCAGGTACAAGTATCTGCTCAAATGCAACAATGACCAGTGATCACATTACTGTCAAATTAGATCCATAAGAACGTTGTCTTTTTAAAGAAATCTATGCATATGATAAGTTCTTATGGATATTTTTACGTACAGTGTATGTATATGCACATGACTGCATATTCATGGTTGCAGTCTTTAAATTTTCTTGGGTAAATATTTGATTCTAGTGACCACGAATAATGAATTCAATTCATGAAGATATGCGGTTTGATTCACCGAATACACGAGTGAATCATAACAGCCCTACAGGCTTCGTGACTTGATTGTGTGTCATTGAGCCCAGATGGTGTTGGATCACTCATTATATCAATCTCACATTTACCCGGTTCTGACTTGGTTACTTACAGGTTGTCATTATATTGCTGATTGTCATGTTAAACAATCGGAGAACAACCTATGTACACTCTCAAGAGACAAGTGCAGACTTTTAACAAACAACAAACAAACGGAACATGCCCATTACAAATACATTTAACCCATTGATCTGAATAAGTAATTTGTACAACATTGTCTCCTATTCCTGATTGCCAAAACAATATGTATAGCAAATGTCACATAAACATAGACGTATCTCCTGACAAGTCCTATTGTTAATAGAAATATATATAGTTCAGCCCATACAATATCAGATTTGTTGCTTTAAAACAATTCTCTGACAAGGATGCATGCAGAGACTGCAACTATTCTTATTTTAGACCATGAAATATAGGATGACTCGTAAACAGGATCATATTCAAGTTTATACACATTTATCAAGCAAATGGATTAACCATACAATATAAGTACTATTGTACTGAAACAAACTATTCATGCTGTATGAAATTGGCCAGGATGTCCTCTCTTGAATAATGTATGAAAGTGAAATAAGACAACCTATTTGTAAATCAGGATGGAAAATTAAATCATGGATAATTAGAACTTATTGTCAGCAGCCATGAGACACTAATTAACTTATCAATGTCAAGTTACGTCATGCACCAGACTATGGTAGCTATCAACCTGGCAACCAGCCCCACCTGAAATCACAGGTAACACAAGCGGATTTACATGCTTCAGTGCCTGCTTTGATTCAAACATAGATAAAATCAGCTTGTGACTTGACAAGTAAAGCTTATTAAGTCTACCTCAAATCAGTCACTAAGCCTTCATTATAGGATCAGTTTTACAGAAAGGTAACTGTAGTTCAGTTTTTGAATAAGCACTTTCATATGTTCTTTTGTGCAAAAAGATATTACTATGAAACAATTTATAGAAAATCACAATACTTGACATTTATCATCTAAGCTGGGCAGTAATAAGCTTATCAAATGTACACGTTTCCTCCTTTTTAAAATTCTCCTGGGCGTTGCCATGCTACATACACAACACAGTCAAGCTGGGATCCCAGCTTCAAAATGTCCTCCATAACTGTAATTATTTTATCGCCATTTAGCAAAGGATGTTTAGAACGAAATGAAAGTAGGTCAGCATGAGATAAACAAACCAAACCAGTTCAACCTGCACCACTGTTTACCCATTATTTAATTTATTCTTTAAAGGTTTAAACTACTGAGCAAGTGACTGATAAAGCAAAGTTCAGGATTCTTAAGACAGGTGACGTGGTTGGTGGCAGCCGCAAGTCCTTCGACCTGCCCTAAAGGTAAACGACACTGTTACTCCTACCGAGACAATTCAAACAAAGTTTGAGGGAAGACAAATGAAGGTGATCAGTGAGAGGACAGGGAGAAGGAGAGAGAAATTGGCTTTGTTCAACAGACCACGAGCCAAAACCGCGGGGAACGTAGTGGCACATCTCAACACAAAGGGCTAAAAGGAGGCTTACCTACACACCTCATTTGAATACAGGTGTAGAGGGGGACATCATAGCTAAGTTATTATATTGGTTGAGCGGGTTGGCGGGCACACGGCGGGACAGATGGCACGTGGCCTGCACACGACCCGACCTACACACAACCCCACAAAGACGTCACACCTAAAAACACCTGCCGTTATCAGCCCAGACAAAAACTCAAATATTCTAAGCTGAACGCATCAGTGATCACAGATATTGTTCAAACATCTTGAAGGAAATGGTTCAGAGACACAAAGATAGGAGCAGTTCAACAGCTCATTTTCAGCACCCGTTCAAACGAGATAAAGCACAGTTTTGACTTTCACATCACTCAAATGAGGAAAAAAAATGAAAACAAATTTGAATAACATGAAATTGATACAGCTCTCATTTCATTTAGTGATGGTGAATGTTGAGCTGCAAATGAAAATAACCCAACCAAATATAAGTTTATCAATGGGTTAAGAAATTGACATTTTCTAAGTATTTTCAAAATATTAGGGATATATTTATATTTATTGTCCACGAAAACTCACTCTTGACAAGTAAACTCGATGTCACAATGGCCACTGTCTGAACTGCTCACAATACTGGTAACAGATACAACTGTACATTACAGCCACAATGACATCGCCAAATACAGAATAGTAGCATATAGGCCTAATTATGGTGGGGAGGCTGGACAGATTGGAGTATTTTGGATACATATAAGTATTAGTCCAAATATTACAAATAGTAACAATTTTTGTCAGGATACATTTTATGGCAGGAGCCCCTCCCACTTGTAAGTGCTTGGTTGAATTTTATGTCAATTCCGATATAAATTTGACATTTAAAAACTAGTAGATCTAGATCTAGATAAAAACAATTAAAGGTCTTGCATAAGGTATGCCCCAACTTTATATTTGACATTTACATCAAAAATGAATTAATGAACAGAAATATGGTATTATCCTTGAATTCATAATTATTGATCCTCTTATTAATTTGCTACAGTTACATAAAGACAACATGTTTTGATCTCACTGTATTTCATGTTCCATACGTTCTGTTTGTGGGGTTACATTTGTGTTTCCTTCCTTCCTAGAATCTACCTATCCTATAAACTGGGCATGATCAGTTATAGAAAACAAGCAAACTATATTGGTAATGTCAAACAGTTTAATATTACAAATTGAGTAACTCAGTGAATCTAAGAGTTAAATGGGCGTGACTCTGTTATGGGGTTCTTGTCGGGATTCCAAGCACTTTTCCGACCTGTGAGTTCGCATGGGAGTGAGCACATGGCCTCTGACCTATTTAGCACAGAAATATTGGGACAAAGGAATGGGTGCGACAGTGTTCCTACAACATGACACGCAATACTAAACGTTTCCAACACACAGACGACAAACATATGTCAACAGGAATGATGTGCAGTCAGGTTTAGAAATAAATAAGCTACTCGAATAGCCAATCGATCTGAATTACATCTGCTCTATTTTAAGCCCCAACAAACTACAGATGAACTGACGTAATTTTCACTGGGCGGGAACGCTTATTTTCCTTCAATAAAACAGAATAACACATTCTGAACATGTAATTAGTAAATAAAATTGTCATTAGAAATAATATACACTTGTCAGACGGACTGTTTATTCTTATCCTTACTAGGAAACAACAGTTTTGAAAGAAGGCGTTGGCTTGTGTTTACCTCGCCATGCGGTCGACAACAAACAATGGCGCGCAACACACGACGAGGATAACCGCTGTACATTCTTACCTGTATGAGTTCTAAGATGGGCCTTGAGATGGGAACTTTTGCCATACACTTTCTCACATCCCAGATAGTGACATTTGTGAAGCTTCTTAACCGCTGCTGACATGTCTTTCCCAAGTTGGTCTCCTTTCTTCCCCTCCCAGTCACTTCCACTCAAAGTAGGCGTGGTCGAGTTAGCTCTTCGCCGTCGCACTCGTTTACGCTGCGCGGAAACATTTTGACAAATGTCAAATGTGTTGTGATGATTACTGGAGTTAATTCTACAAAGTTCGTCACTATCGTAATCATTGTCAATTGGGTCTTGCTTGAATTTACTCAGATCAGCTAGAATTCTCGCCAACATGAACAAAGACTCAGGCTGACTTCTCGAAGCGTCCGTTGTTGTGGCAACTCTCTCCTCACATTCAACTGACACAGCCGCTGTGTCGTCTGATCGTGGGTTAAAACATGAATTTGACATCGCGACAAGGCATTCTGCCGCCAGGTTTGTGTCATAATCGCGACAGTCTTTATGCTGCAAGAGTGTCATATTGATGTCTTGAAAGGTCACATAAAATCAGCTGGTCTTGTAAGATCACACGCCCTCTTTGTTTGAACACAGCTTGTTCCCGACAATTTCACCTTATGACGATCAACTAAGATGAAGATGGTAACCTCACGTTGTATATAATGTCCCCCTTATGAAAGTACTCGTTCCGGAGATATGCCGTCTTGTTTTGTCTCGGATGACTTTCAGGTCTACACACACACGACCAACAAACGCCACTGCAATGTTTCATACTACACCGCGTGCAGTGGGCGTGCCGTTCCAAAAGTCGGAAGTGACGTCAAACAACCTATCCTGTGATTTGATTGGCTAGTGAATCACAAACCCGCGAAAGATAAGAATATTCGACCCGAATAATCAGCTGATGGCTGACAGCTATCCCGAACAAAAGCAGGTAAATCTAGAGCGTTAGAGTTTAGGGCACCTGCCGCCTTACCTATCATTACTTCAAAACTGAAAGTATGTCTCAAATATATTTTCCATATACCTTTTGAAACACTTTTTGAAAATATTCGCGCAATAATTAATGATGAATGAATTTGTAGCCGTTTGACCTAGAAATATATCCGAATATTTTAATAGCACAACCGCAGGTGCAACCCAATTCTACTATTTAACAAGTGTTAAAACCATTAAAAACATATGACATTACTCAATATTAAATTATTACCTCTACAAGTACCTGTTAACATGACAGACGTGGCTACCCATTGTGGATTGTAAATGTGTTTACATTGTTAACGTACCTAAATATATATTAGTATATCATTTATGTCCATGGTTTGTTTTTAGAAAACATCAGCCTTTAAACATGACCAAACAATAATTTTTTATAATTTTAGAAAAGGTATATCTACACTTAAAACATGAATGATGTCTACACTAAACTTTCTCCTTTTCCATACATAATGCGATTAAAATGTAACTTTTATCAACGTTTACGTGGACGATCGTTTCTATATTATGCAAATTAACCGCAGTTCTATTACTGTGTGTGATTCAGATCTGATATACTAAACCGAAGGTCATGGAAGCCGTCCTCAAATATGATATGCTGTTTTGTGATGAGAATAATAAAAGTGTCAATTTCAATAATATATATAGTGAAGACTTTACATCCCAGAGAAAACGTTTTAGGCACACAACTCCACTGTCTATTGTCGGGTGGAATTTGTTATACACTAATGGTAATGGATTTTTAGTTTCATTGCGAAATGGGTTACTTAAAAATAATAGGATATATTGAAAAAAAATAATTCTGAAACAAACATTCCGGTTAAGAAACCAGTATAAATTTGCTCATCTTATGACACTTAAAATAGATATTCGTGGAAATTGATCCAGTTGTATACGACGTCTTAATATTTGTGGCAGCTTTGCTGACAATATCACACTGGGTGCACGCCAGTAATGCATATAAAGCAAATAGCAAATTACATCAACCGCAATAAGATATCCAAAAGACAAATAATGTTGATGCGGGATGAGATAGATGAAGGTAGATTACCTTGTGGACGTGTTGACACGTAGGTTGCAGTCTGATGACCTTGTGGGTTATTGGATGAGCTGATACTTTTACCTATTTGATTTTTACATATTTAACTATTTTATCTTAAAATCATTTTTCAATTTCGTTGTCAATTCCAGTTTGTCTCTCTTTGAATCACTACAATACTGAAATTGATGGTGAACCTCTGTATTTCTATTACCGTCCATCATTAAGCAAACAGTTGAAACATGAACTCTTCAGATTATAATGTCGACCGAGACAAAAAACATTTCTAAAGCACATATACCTGGCACAGGCAGGTAGGTAATACAAAAAAATCCTAATCAACTTAATGACGCTAATTGATATAAGCTCACTAAGGGGTAGAGTAAATCCCCCTTAGAAAATACAGAACAGCCTGTGACGAGTTGGCAATGGTTATCTTCACACTTAGCCTTAAAGCGCAAGTTGTTTCATAGATACCGAGAATCCAACGAAGCTGGCGTAAAATGCACTTTACTGCACACGTTTGTTTAACACCAATAAATAGTACTTCATTTGAAACCAGTCACGTGTGCAAGTTTTTGCATCATCATATGCATCTATGATACTTAAGCATAATTCCTTCGTAGAGCTTTGCTTTTTTGTTTGTTGTTTTACGCAATACCCAGCGATAGTCCAGTTATATGTTCGGACCAGACAAACAAGTGATTGGTATGAGCTAGATAAAATTTTAGTCCCAACTTCATTATCTGAAAATTTGTGACAAATGAAAAAATAGAGCGACAGGGCTCTGAAGCTCATCCGAATTATGAAGAAATAATAGTGGCCATGTTTTGAATCGGATCGGAATTCCGTGAGCACATTTTGGAGACACCTTTCATTCACATAAACTGTCACCTCCGTAGATTTACAGATTTAGAGGAGTTGTTCAAATAGACCCACAAGGCTTTGTAGCTCACCTGGCTTAATACTAATTAATACTAATTATTTGATGGCACCTTATTTGCAACATAGTTTAGGACAAGTATGTATGTAAATAGTGATCTCCCTATGGTCATTATATTCACACAACGTCTAAGCCCTGTGCCCAATGCATATAGTGGTTCTCAAGAATAAATATTACAAACCTTTTTTTATAAAATTTGATTTGTTAAATATCTTTAAGTTAAACAACAACACACAAAAAAATCTCAATGAAATGAATAAGATGTCATCATAACAAGAAACACGCATGCCTCGTCATTCAAGCAGTATCAGTGGTGTGTGTGTGTGTGTATGTGTGTGTGTGTGTGTGTGTGTGTGTGTATGTGTGTGTGGTGTTTTTTTAACGCCGTACTCAGTAATATTCCAGCAATATGACGGCGGCCTGCAAATAATCGAGTCTGTATTACGATGACATATCAACCAAGTCAGCGAGCCTGACCATCCGTTCCCGTTCACGGAATCAGAGGAGAAGATATATATAAGAGTATACTAAATAGGCTAAGCTATTTCAACTGCGAAGGTCAGTGTTGGGATTTCCATGGTGATGTGCTTTTTAAGCATTCCATCACAGGAAAGAGACCCTTCTTTGAAGTGATGTAGGCCCCTAGCCTTTGCCTCGACGGCCGAAGCAATGTCTTTTTTGGCAATTGAGAGGTCACGGACACACAAGTTACATTAGTTAAAAAGCTGACATACAGTCCGTGGACAGTTTCACCCTGCTTGAACTGGTTTACTTTCTAAAATATTTAACGATATAGGCATGTGAAACTTGTGGACCCCCATACCGACAACCTCTCCCAGTGTTGCTCGAACCGTTTCTTTTCGAAGTCAAGTTTGATTTCCATGGCAACCCTGTGCGAAAACCTACTTCTTGCCATTGCGCCGCAAATAGAGGATATTATATGAGTGTTCATGTCATACTATGTTTACGACACGAGTGTCTCAATATCGGAATTTTGGCACGTGCGTCGTAAACATAGCATGTCATGAACACGAATATAATGTTCTATTTATTACCGAAGAAGATGTCTACATACAGAGACGAATTTTAGTGTTTACCAGCAAGTCGCAACAGCAGCGGAACCACAATTTGTCGAATGACGTCAACAATCCTCAGCTATGACGTCGTTTCTAGTGTGACGTCATTCCGACCTCACCTCACAATAAGATTCGCATGACGGAAACAATACACTGTTTCGCGTGACGTGAAATGACCCTTGGGCACATAAGGTTTTTATGAACCCCGATATGTTTGCCATCGAAGGTAATAATATGAGATATGATACCGTTTTACTTTTTATGAACAATGGTGCTATTAACGCTGCTACAGTTAATTATCATGACTTGGCAGCGCAGATTTGGCGTGAGTGTTGTTCCTTTGGTATTTTGTAACTACATATCCTGCTTCAGCTAACCCCTCGATTCACTCGTGTTTAACGCCCCACTTAGCAATATTTCAGCTATATGACGGCGGTCTGTAAATAATCGAGTCTGGACCAGAAAATCCAGTGATTAATATCATGAGCATCGATCCACGCAATTGGGATTGATGACATGCATCAACGTTAGTCGCCTTTTACGACAGGCATAGTCACCTTTTACGGCAAGCATGGGTTGCTGAAGACCTATTCTACCCCGGAATCTTCACGGGTCTTCGAGTGAAGAGGAAACAAGATATCGAATGTATAAAAATGCTTTATTATATAAATATCAAGTATGTACAAAAATAGTGGTTGGTTTATTACCAAGACATTACAAATGCCACGTAAACACAGGAACTAAGGCTTCACAGTCATTGAGTTCAACAGAAAGTTGAGACAGAACTGACAGCTTAGAAGAGCTGTTACTCCAATCGAGTGTATTTTGAAGGGTAATTAGTGCAAACTGCATCAACAATCTCTCAACCACATCCGCATTAATATGCTCAAAATTACAATAATTTAGTATGTACTCTATTTCTGGACTCATTTTATTAAAAAACAACATTCTGTCACATTTATAGGAGCATTAACTGTTACGATGTTTTTTGCAGTATAAGCCTAATACAAGACTGTCCTGCATGTGTGATTACGTATCGTGACATCAGTCAGTGACATTACCGCATGGCGATCTGGGCGTTTTAATATTAGGTGCATGAACGAGACACAAATTGCATGCTGAGATCTAACAGTCAAACACAGTTTGAACCGAAACTATCGATGCTTCCCGATACTTCAAAGGCAGTTTATCATGATGTTTTTTTATGTTGTAGCTCATCGAAATTAAATGCACTAGACCAGTGGATGATCATCACCTGATTGACCAAACACGGTTGAATCATGAGGCAGCAATAGTTCTGATCAATTTGCTCAATAACATCAACACATCGGTGTACATTCAACACTCGGATGCGGGGCATGACGTCCAGACTTGACAGCTGGATGTAGCCAATAACGTATTTTTGGTTTGGTTTGTTGTTTAACGCCGCACTCAGCAATATTCCAGCTATATGTCGGCGGTCTGTAAATAATCGAGTCTGGACCAGACAATCCAGTGATTAACATCATGAGCATCGATCCACGCAGTTGGGATACAATGACGTATTTGTTAAGCAACCGAGGATAAATTCTGATAACCCCTTTCCACCTGTATTTATATCAAAAGATATCGGATGTGGATTTTAATGTTAATGTCACACAGTGTCGGTGATCGGTAAGGTATAGGCATAACCATAACCTCTTTGAACAACATAACTTACTCATGTGGCGATATGTTTTCAACAAATATAACGCCACTACCAAACGCAAGTTTTCAAAAGGCTGTTTCCGTGCTTGAAATGGGACATATTACGATAGTGTTGGTGAGCGATTGCTGACATATTGGACCTCACACATAGAACGAATTTAGGCATCACGCGCGAAAACACCATCTAGTCATAAAACACAAAACAATAAGTAAGGATACAATATATGGATGAACAATTTCTTTATTACAATTAGGAGCGACGCTTCGGTGGAGGTTCGAACACCGTTATCAAGCAAGTGTTGACGGTGTTAGAACCTCCACAGAAACGTCGCGCCTAACCGTAATAAAGAAATTGTTAACCATATATGGCATCCTTACTTAGAACTCCAATTTCTGAATGCCTCTCAAAGAAGTCACAAAACAATAATTGTTTCAGAATCTCCGAAATAATCACACATTTAATCACAAAGGCTTTGAAATTTTGAGTCTCAGCAATGAGAAGAGTATTGAAAAATTGTGATGTTCGTAGCCTCACACAGGATTCATACAGGGCTCATGTTCAGAATGTATTGAATACTCTTGGAATACTATGGGGGCTTACAGGCAATCTCCTTCATTGTAAACTTGATCAAATTCCCTTTTGGCAACAATTTGAATAAAAACATATATTTATTTTAAATAAAATCCATAAGTGTACCATTACATGTAATAGACTTGTTTTGTATAGCATTTGTATTTCTGATTTTGTTTTCTGTCTTACAGTCAAGTAGAGAAGTCATTGGCATCGTAAGTTTACACTGGTTTCTTGTGATGAACTATCTTCGAGACAACAGAGGTTGAGATCACGGTGCCTACCAGAATAACAGCTGACGTGGTATCACATTGAATGACGTCACATGGTGTGTTATATCATGAATATCGGACCAGTAGCGTGTGACGTGGTATCACAGTAAATGACGTCACAGTAGTGTTTGTCGTGATATCACATTGAACAGTTTTTGTCGGACTTGGCCCCACAGTGAAGACGTCCCAGTGGCGAGTGACGTGGCATCACAACGTCATTGTGGTCTGGCATAGTATCACAGAAGTGAATAGCGTCACAGTGGGGTCTGGCTTAGTAGCACTTGACATAGTGTCACAATGTCACAGGGAATAGCATCACGAGCGTATGGCATTGTATCAGTGTATAGCGTCACAGAAATGGCCGTCATGGTATGTTCATAACAGTGTCCGACATACTAGTAATAGTACATACTTATCACAGTACTGCTTTTTGGATATCAACATTAATCCTCGTATGCTTCGACATAACTCTATAGCTATGACGTCACCCGACACAAACAGTAGTTTCTGTGACGGACATATTCATCCTTGTCAAGTGCTACAACGCCCCTCCTGACTGGACTCACTGAAGTCTTCAAATGCGCAGTATGTCACAGTAAGTGCCATTCGTTCAGTGGTAACTACCTTGTCCTATAGTGTCATTTTGAAAAGAGCATTTCCTTTGGAAGCGGCCTCGGCTTGGAAAATTTCTGTGACCTTGACCTTCCATCGGCGGAAGACGTTGTGGAAGCTATGGATGGCAACTGACTGGAAGCCGAGTTTGGCCGTGGGCTTGGGTTCAGCTGGAACAAAAATACACACGGACATATTAACCAGTCGTTCTGTGCTGCTCTTTAAATTTGATGTATTTTAATGAGAAACTACTTTTCTCCATGAGGTCAGAGATGTACTGAGTCTTATATTTGTTTTTGTTTGGAATAAAAAATATTTCGTCAACATCTTCAGCTTGTTTAACCTCAATCCTGATTCATGGATCCGAGAGGCACTAAATGGTGCATGTAGGCCAATATTGTATGCGAATGGAATTTATTTATCTCATTACATCGATATCTCTGTGACTACCGAGAACTTTACAAAGGCGTTGCAATAAAATCCTTCATTTAAAGGCTATTGATTCTATTTCAATTATTCTACATTTAGTCGATACCAATGGCTTTTACGTTTAATTGTCAACATCACCACCCCATAGTGCTGAGTTAGAATTTTGTCGTATTTTGAAGTTTGAATTTTGACTAAAAGGAAACAGGTTTGTAACTCAAATATCTTTAACAAAATTAAATTAAATACATGTGAATACAAATTGGTGTAACAAAACACGAGCTTGATCTTAACTTAGAACGTTCCCCCACAAAATGCACGTATTGAGGAGTTAGTCACAAATTATCATTCACTTTCGGTATTGATAGTTTTCACTGGGTATTTATAATATTTTTACACGCTTGGGTCCAGACTAATTGGTATTTTCCCCAAAATTATGTGAACACAATGCTATTGTAGTCTTGTTCCAGATGACTCCTACTTTATATCTCTTTGTGTGCTGCCCCTAGTGTGCAACATGTCGCATACATTCACAACAATGCTATACATGTCTTATTAGACGTAGAGCCTTTTGTATGCATTATTCACTGTATTAGTTGTTGTATACGCGATGCCTGCATTGGATCAGTAAATAAATATGCGTAAAGAAACATAGGTACGCTATTTGAAAATAATACATTGGGTAATTACGCACAGTGTTGTTCTACTATTGTGTCTTATTCATATTTTAATCCGTATTTGTACGCAAGCAACTTAAATTATTTGGGTAATGGTCATATATTTTGGGTATATGCAAATTATCTCGAGCTCTGCAAATATATATTCATCTTCCCGAGGCAAGCGTATCCATTGGCCTATATCAAAGCCTACTTTCGACCTTTGCCACATCAAGGCCATTTTTCTTGGCTCGAAACTGGTGCCACCTCGCGTAGATCACGAGTTGTGCCCCTTGTAATGAAAACGCGATATCCAATCAGATCGCTGTTCTTATCTCGTACAGCTCCACCAAGATGGCGACTACCATGCATAGGCGACGACCTAGTCGACCAGATAACGAACACATTCGCGATTTCATCCCTGACACAAAAACATAGGCAATCGTTGGGGTTTTTAAAGATGAAAATGACATATTCGTGTCAACAAAGACAGACAGGGGTAAATCACTTTCGTACGAAGTGTACAGTCGTGGATGTTGATTTTGTAAGATGATATAAATAAGCCAGATAATACTGGTAAGGCGGAGGCTGTGTCAGACCACTTATTAGGGTATAGGATTCCTATCATCCCATATACCATATAAGATTGAAGACACCATAATAAAGCTAAAATAATAATAATTAAAATTATAATTCACAAATATAAAACAATAATAACACTTCTACAGCATACTGCTATCTATGGACTCACGTGAATGACCAAGCACCTAGGGCTTACCTCCTCGTAGTACGTTTGTATGGTACTGGAGAAGTGGGGTTTGCCTGTGGGGACTGCGGTGTTTCTGTGGTTCCGAGAGCCGGGTTTTGTGTACCCGTTTACCAACACTGGCTGGCCAAGTCCATTTTGAATCACAGACCCTGACTGACCATGGCTGAGGTTGCTTTGGCTGCGATTGAGAGATTTGTTAGGTTGAGGTGACTGTCCTGCTCCGGACTTAGCGCTCCTCGGATCCACAATGACCGGCTGTTGCGTGGTAAACACACGGTTGAAGTTGGAGTCTCTGTTGCTGAGTTCCAGGCGGTAACGCTGTATTTCCCGGCGTAGTCGCTCCAGCTCCTCGTTGTGGTTCTATAAAACAAACACAGTACTACAGGAGTGAGTTGAGAAGTCCTGTACCACTCAATCATGACGGAAATCCCGAAGACCTGGGCTAGAATAGGTCTTCAGCAACCCATGCTTGCCGTAAAAGGCGACTATGCTTGTCGTAAGAGGCGACTAACAGGATCAGGTGGTCAGGCTCGCTGACTTGGTTGATGCATGTCATCGTATCCCAGTTGCGTGGATCGATGCTGATTATGCCAATCATTGGGTTGTCTGCTCCAGACTCGATTCTTTACAGACCGCCGTCACATAGCTGGAATATTGTTGAGTGCGGCGTTAAACAACAAACAATCATGAAAGGACGATCCCTTTAACGAAGAAGGCGTTCCGGATAAAACCATCCACGAGTAGTGAGTAAAGGATACATAGAAATGATTTGACCACGGTGTGGTCTTCCCCTTCAGCAACCGAAGGTATAGATCTAGTCATTCAAGTTCTTTTTACTGCGACACAGATTTATGATAATGTTTCTCAAACATAAAAAAATGCTTCATATGCAGTTGATAAGAGTTGAGTTGATTATGGTTTAACGCCACTTGTAATAGAATATCAGATTTATCGCGGCCTGTCTGCTTGGAAAACCCAAGGGTATAGTGTTGACAGTCATAACTGGGGCGAAACTCGTATTCGACACCAACTATCAGCAGATCCTGGTTCCTTACATCACGATATAATAACAGAGTATGAGTAGTAATACATTGAGACAATATTTGGATATAGTTTTGAGAACGGGAACTTAATCAGTGACATAATTGAATATATACCCTTAAAACTGGCTACAATCAGCGTTTCATCTGTCGGCAATGGTTACTTACTGTATAAGACGGCGCACTGCGGGGCATCTTGTTTACTTGACTAGCCACAGTTTCTGTGACGCGTCTGTTGAAGTCTCGCTTCAGATTTTTCAACTCAGTCTCCAATACCTTGACCTTGGCCAACAACTGATCCTTGACCCTATGACTTTCTTCCAACAGTTCATGCATGTGAGTCAACTCAGTCTCCAACTTCTCATTGCTCTTCTCGAAATCTCTGACAGCCGAGTTTGTCTCCTTCTCCGAAACCTTCATTCCCTTTTCAAGAAGTGCCACTTGTTTGCGCAACCGTTCAATCTCTCGGTCTCGCTTTGCTATCTCGTCTGATTTTAAGTTAAGTTGTTCTGCGACTCCATGGCGTAGCTGCTCAATGTCCTTCTGGGCGTTGATGAGAAGGTCCCGGATGTTCTGGCACTCCTTCCTCTCGTCGACCAAATGTTGCTCGCTGTCCGCCAGCCTCCTGGCGAGTTCCGCCTCCCGCAGCATGTACTCCTGTTTCATCATCTCTCGCATCTTCTCGCCCTCGTCTCCAGCCCGGGATCGCATGTCTTCCAAATCTGACTGCAGGGTCGACAACCTTTTTCCGGCGTCTTCTATGATGTTCTGGATCTCCAACTCATATGCTTCCTTCACAGCATCAATTTCAACCTGAAGATAACCATAGAACATTAGACTTAAAGATACAGTTATCATTTCGCAAACAATGTTGTCTTACTGGCTAACTACGCGTTCATATTATAATAAGCCTGTGTGTTACTCTGTTTTAAGACCAGGTTGCTGTTTAGAGAATAGTTTTACGCCGTTTATAGCAAGATTCCAGCAACATCAGGGAGGGGACACCAAGACTTCACACAATGGGCGAATAGAACGGAAATGGAACATACGCTTTAACCACTAGGGTACCACCTTATTGCGGCCTGATGAACTTTTCAAGAAAGCCGACGGAACACATACATACAGACAGACACGTAGTGATATTCTCCACCTTTCTTAACAAACTATCGACTAAAATCTATGTCTACCCGATGTATAGATATCTTTACATTTTCTTCGTTACATTGTTACCTCCTTTTCATGATTGCGCGTGAAGAGCATGTGCACGACTTGCGTCAGCTCTGCCACCTTCTTTGACATCCGGAACTCGAAACTCCTCCTCTGCTTCTCCATGTTGTCCTCTTCGTCTGTCACAACACCGGGGCCGTTATTCCGTCGTCAAACAACAACATGCCCTTCTCCGTGACACTCCTGCACCTTCTTCAGTGATCTTCAGCCGAACTCCATAACTGAGACTGCTGTAAATGAAGGAGTGAGTTAGATTGGTGAGCAACCTGACAAGACGCTGTCATTTAAAACGCCGTGACCTCAGGTCTGGATCTCGTCCTTCCAGGATATAATGGAATATAGTCCTATACATAACTGACTGCACTGTTCGTGAACAGAGTGACTGACTTCTAGAACGATTAATGTGACGTTTTCGTTAAACCATGCAGCTCCATAAGACGATTAGTTGGACGTATCGACTGTGCATCCTAATCTTATATTTTCTTGATCCTGTATTTTGTGAATTGAATTGCATTACACGGTGCAACTGGTTTCGCTGGGGACACTTTAATCCCTCTTGCTAGTAATAGAGATTATAGTTAATCCTCTGGGATTGGCACGTTCAATTGCATACTGGAAATAAATCGACAGTGATATCCCATAATGTTCTTATGTGTAGCTACAGCAGGCCGAGTGCCGGGAATTGATGTGCACGTTAATCAAGAAAACCTATAAAGTTTATATGGCCAGGTAGATTTTAATAATAAATGCTCTCTATGAGAAATATATATTGTGTCTAAACAATTAAATTAGAAATTCGTGTACATTTTCAAAAGAAATAAAGCAAAAATCGTTTCATATAATTTTGTTCATGCTTTAAAAAGTCCTTTCAGAAAATGTATGGGCCTATACACTTTGCCAGCTATTTTTAAGAATGATAAGTCACTTAGTAAATAATGTTATATCATCGTTAGGTACCATATATCAGTAACATTTGCCAATATATTTACATGTACAGTAAAGTACGGTTATAACGAACTCAAAGGGACTACTAATTTTTGTTCGTTATAACCGTAATTCGTTATAAGCATATATACAGCATAACTACAGCATATAGTCGGGACTAAAAAGTTAGTTCGTTATATCCGTTTGTTCGTTATAAGCGTGTTCTTATAACCGTAGTTTACTGTATGTTGATTTGTTAGGAGGCGACAACCTCAGTGCACTAGGATAACGACGTTGGTGCATGAGCAAATAGTGTATTGCAGGCAATACAGCTACATGAGGCGATTATCTAGTATGCTAATTTGATGACTGTCCTTTTCGAAGTCCTTTGAAAAAATGGCTCGTGAACATGGAACAATGTGGTCGGGGTACGATGACACACCAGGGCAACCAGGCTTTACCTGCTGTAGGAAGGCGTGTATCGTGGCGCTGTCTGTACTTGAGAGAATCTCAATGAAATACATGTTATCTTCTAAGATATGAAAACAAGACACACAAGAGATATATTGTTGACAGGACACTACCCCTATACCACTCACTCACACATGTTAACTGACATTTTATCATTGTCCAATCGTAGCTGTACCTATACTACTCAAAAGAAGTTAGGGACCACCAGATTCTTTCATATCACCATAGTTAATCTGTCATGCCATGTAATATGACAGAGTCGGGTGATCCTTGACTTCTTTTGAGAAGTATATATATATATATCTGGTTTACAGGTCCTGCAGGGGTCACGGACACTGTCGGTGAGTGAGCTGGTATAAAGGCTGGTTGCACATGCTGGTGAAAGGGTATGGTGCAGACCAAATATCAAAATCGGGATGAATATTGGATTCGAACCCACTCACTCAATTCAGGAAACATGTCTTATTCCATATATTTCTTGCCCTAGGTTCCTGTTTAAGTGTTTCAATAAGCGGCTTGTCTGCTACCCCAGTGATAAAATAATAATAATGCCAGTCTTATCTCGATGACAAAGAAACTGCGGAACAGATCAGCTAATAAAACCTGCGATGACTACACCTTAGCAACGGTTACTTCCATTTACAAGCGGTGACATTCTTCGGCATAAATTCAAGAATCGTGAGTACAACGTAGAGCCATATGGTTGTTCAAAATATTGAATTGAATACCCCGTTTCCGTGTCGCCAGAGAATGTCTCAATAGTCTCTCCAGTTACGGCCCTGTCCGCGGCGTGTTGTATGGCGAGACCGCTGACACGGAACACGAGGGGCGACTGTTCAATATATTAAATATAATGCATAACTGTACATACCGGGGATCACATTGTCAGTATCTGTAAGGGGATTTATTACCAATAAAGATCATAGATCAAGAAACGTTTACACGTCCGACAGATCACCGATATTTGGGTAATGTTAATTGGAGCAGCACTACAACAACTTGGGGCAGCACTACAACAAAAGCACCACCGTTTATGTTGGCGTTGTCGCATAAACGCCAATAGTTAAAGTCTAAAAAGTTATAGGTACATGTATAACAAAATCTCTTTTTTCAGAAAGGCGTACGATGTTCCGCTTTAAAGTAACCTTTAGAACATACATACATACACACACACACACACACACACACACACACACACACACACAAACACACACCGTATTATATAGGTCCATATTCACGCCAAGAATATCCAGAACCAGTAGAAATATTAAACATTCTGCTCAACACCATCTTATGGTGGTATCGTCTAAATATATGTTGAACTATATAGCTATAGCAAAGTGTATAGCATACATAAGGCGAAGAGGAGTTATAACTTCACTGTAGTATATGTTGTAAATATATTACCTTGAACTTTGGCCACTGTCATTGGGAATCAGCTATCCCCCCACACATCGTCAACACCTACATCCAAGCTGGATCGTTGTCAAACAAGTTCGACAGTACTCTGTTTACAGCCCGTAAGAAACTAGTCCATGGCGTAGGGATAAGCGTATTACTGGAGTCCGGAGTCGCGAATTAATCTACTTAGGGCTGACATTATTTTTGTTCAGTCATGTATTCCCGTTTGCCGTGCCCTACACCGGGGTATGCTGGGGGATTATAGTGTTGTCGTCAGTCTACAGGTGGGTAGGGGCGGGGGTTATCTCCCATACAATATCTGATCAATATTGGTTTTGGAGCGAGTAATGTGTTTGACAACGTGTCCGTCACCTTTCTTGTTACTGTCACAAGGGGCAAGCCGGGTGTACGGGGCGCGACATTGTACGTACAACTACAGCGCTGGCTATGTGACATTACAGGAATGCACACGAAGACGTCATAAAACCCCTCGTTCTCTGTATATCTATACAAGTTCAAACAGGTTGAATACAAACAACGGCGAGACTTAACTTTGACAATGGGGAATACAAGGCCGTAGTTAACTTTTTTTGACAGTGGGTGGGCGGGGTGTGGTGGGTGTGTGTGTGTGTGTGTGTGTGTGTTTGTGGGGGGGGGGGGGGGGGGGGGGGGGGGGTCAGTTGCCGCCCTGGATTCTTTATAGAAATCAGTTTTATTTGAATCATGAAAATACAAGTTGGGGATAAGTGATACTTGTACAGATATTTGCCACGGCACTGGAACAGTTAACTCAATTTCACATACAATAGGACATAGTTGATGAAGAAGACTGGAAGAAAGTGGCAGTCTCCCAAACCCTAGACAATAAAATATAAAGGAATCCAACTCAAGTCTAGAATTACTTATCAATTCTAGATTGCCTCAGCTCTGAAAATAAGCATTGTTCTTGGTTAAATTTGAATTGTACTGTTTATTTTGTGGATATATATATATATTTAAATGAGATAACATATTTCTGAGATTAAATGTTAGTCTAGGACGCTGGCTGTATGACGAAATATATTTAGGTAAAAGACCCGTGAAGATCCCGGGTAGAATAGGTCTTCGGCAAACCCATGCTTGCCGTAAAAGGCGACTATGCTTGTGGTAAGAGGCGACTAACGGGATCGGTTGGTCAGGCTCGTTGACTTGGTTGATGCATGTCATCGTAACCCAATTTCGTAGGTCGATGCTCATGATGTCAATCACTGGATTGTCTGGTCCAGACTCGATTATTTACAGACCGCCGTCATATAGCTGGAATATTGCTGAGTGTGGCGTTAAAAACAAACAAACAATCAATTTAGGTAAAACAATCTAATGCTTTCATTTCATTTGTTATATTTTCAACTTCTTTACTATGAGGAACACGTTTCGGAGTATATGCTTACTCCTATATCAGGTGAATGAAGGAGTAAGCATATACTCCGAAACGTTGTGTTCCTCATAATAAAGAAGTTGACATCCATAAATTCTCTTCCTTATGTGTATCACTTCTAAATGTCTTTCAAAGACTGTTATATTTTCGTTTACCTTTTGTGATGTCCGTTACATACACGAGAGAGATAGAATGTATAAAGACACCAACATCACATCTTGTAAGGCAGAGGAATCCAACCTGTTGCTCGCGTTAGAAGGTACCAGCCCTCTTTTTGCACGTCTGACACCGAGCCTCGTTAAGCGTTATTCCGGATGTCGCAGAGCAGATGTTTATCTGGTATGCGGATGCCAATATTTCAATATTGAAATATGTTTCTTCTTTTTCTTTTTTGCAAAGAGCAAATAGTTAGACTATGAGCACGCATGGTCATGCATTCTATGTGAAAATCCCATCTAAATGTCCCAAGAAAATTTAAGCCGGATGCCTATATAGCAGAGTTGGGGATTTGAAACACTCCATCCCCCAATCCACCCCCACCCCACTCCCCACAACACAGACAGACAGGATTGATAATAGCACGTGGCCTAATTGACTCTCTTGATCGGTAAATAAATGCAATCCCTTTTCCAAAGACTGTTCGGTATGCCCCGGTACGAATACGTCCATATGATAGTGTATTTAAAAGCACATATCACCTTTGAAAAAAGAAAACAGATCACGCTCCATTTACTCTACAGGGCCTCTCAATTCGCAATGGCCATAACTCTCTTTCACACTGTTAAGTGACAGATCCACCATAAAACATGTGTCCCTTGTCGAGCTGCACACCTGTCGCGGTAACGCGCTACCTGTTCCAAGCACCTGTTGCTACTGTGACCCGGGTCACCGCTTGACCTCGATGACTTTAGACACAATCCTCACCTTTCGCCTCTCACCTGTCGGGAGTGATGATCAAGATGAATGCAACCGGACCCGTTTGAAAAGAACAGGTGGAGTTTAAGAAAAGTCTGCTTCCTGTGGAATCACCTTTTGTCGCTGTACATATATTTACCGTGTCCGCGATTAAGGAAACCACAACGCTTTGCTCGCGTCAAATTGCTTTATTTGCATTTAGATGCGTGTATGTACATGGTAGCGCAGTTTGTCGCTGTACGAGGACGGGCTAAATAGGATATAGGTTTCATTTCCGTTATCCACAAAGGCCTCCACATGAATGTGATATCCAAGGCTAACACAAAGACCCCCAACGAAATAAGATCGTCCTCAAGCCTGCTGTTTGGGAAGCCGGGTATGATTATACCACCTCAAATAACTCGTAGGTGGTAAATAACACAGTGAGCATGGGGCGAGGAAGTTATGCGTTAACAGGCATAGCTCGTGAAGGATTCCCGGTGAGATTCAAAAGCATATTCTGCATACACTCAATACCTGGATATACTCTAATGTTCATTTCAACAATTGTTTACGCAAAACGTTAATCCATACCAATCTAAACATTATAAAACATTATTAAAACAATGTAAATGTGTTTCAAAAAGCGTCTATGATGCATATCAATAATTATTGACCAAATTACTGAGACGATGTCTAGACTAGACTCGGATTGACGATCAAGCTGAGGACCACATCTATTTCCCTCCTTAAACGTTCAAGTCTGACCGACGTGCATTCACCAAGGCATCATAAGAACTATGCTCTGGTTGGTTCAGTGAATGGTTAATATTGGACCTTCTGATTGGCCAATATAGATCGTTATTGTTTCAGCGATTGGATGTGTTCTAATGTTATGTACCAACTCAGACTCATATATAGGAATTGGTGCTGTCCGCCCGCCACGTTTAGTTTCCGGAGCATGACTTGGAAATCGTTCTATAGTTTATAATGAAACTTTGCTTATGTATCAATCGCATATTGAACTTGTGCCTTTTGGTGTTTTTGGTCAAATCAACTGTGACAGGTACCGGCTGTAAACGACCTGTGAAGATCCGGGGTAGAATAGGTCTTCAGCAACCCATGCTTGCTGTAAAAGGTGATTATGCTTCTCGTAAAAGGCGACTAACGGGATCGGGTGGTCAGGCTCGCTGACTTGGTTGATGCATGTCATCAATCCCAATTGCGTGGATCGATGCTAATGGTGTCAATCACTGGATTGTTTGGTCCAGACTCGACTATTTACAGACCGCCGTCATATAGCTGGAATATTGCTGAATGCGGCGTTAAACAACCAACCAACCAACCGGCTGTAAACGGGACTAAAGTATGCGGTGGAAGAGCTGAGGCATGAGGTATAGTGACGGTGGTATACGGTTACTTGATTTTCACTTATTTTCTTCGATTTTTATAGGAGTATATACAGCCAACGGGTGACTAGGTTAAACTGTTAGATTGTTATAGAGTCTACGTGCGATTTGAGTTAACATACAATAAAGTACATTTTAATGGCTGAATCATAGCTGACATTGCCAAATGGCCCGTATACAAGGTCTTCCTACTACATAACTTATGGTCAACCTATGTCTTCTGCCCATGCGCAGCCAATAGTAAATCACTCAGTGACAATGTATACAACACCCCAGGTTGTGTTTGTTTGTCTGTTGCTTAATGCCGCAATGCCGCACTCAGCAGTATCCCAGCTATATGACGGCGGTTCGCAAATAATCAAGTCTGGACCAGACTGTCCAGTGATTGACATCATGGGCATCGATCTACGCATGTTGGATACGATGACATGCATCAACCAAGTCAACGAGCCTGACCACCGTATCCCGTTAGTCGTCTCTTACGACAAGCATGGGTTGCTGAAGACCACTTCTAACCCGGGTCTTCACAGGTTCACTCCAAGTATAACACAGTGGGAACATTGCCCACCTTTGCATTACTATATATCTAGATTTGACTATGGGTAATATGTGACATGTTTTGTATCAACTGATTACATCTATATAGAGGCGGTTGGGTAGCCTAGGCGTTGAGCGTTCGCTCGTCACGCCGCAGCCCGGGTTCGATTCTTAACATGAGTGTAATGTGTGAATCCCATTTCTGGTGCATGTCAGCCGTGATATTTCTGGAATGTTGGTAAAAACGGCGTTAAGCCAAACTCACTCACTCACTACATCTATATAGGAACAAGGCGTGATGATGACGAGGTATAATTTACACATGCATCGTGACATCTCCTGCCACAGTATCGGTACAGTCCAGTATAAGCAGGTCATGCTGGTTGAATGCCCATGTGATCTTCGTGTATGCAGTAGTTTCACAGACGTACCTCTAAACGTTATATTGGTTGGTTGGTTTGTTGTTTAACGCCGCACTCAGCAATATTCCAGCTATATGACGGCGGTCTGTCAATAATCGAGTCTGGGCCAAACAATCCAGTGATTAATATCATGAGCATCGATCCACGCAATTGGGATCGATGACATGCATCAACCAAATCAGCGAGCCTGACCACCCGATCCCGTTAGTCGCCTTTTACGACAAGCATAGTCACCTTTTACGGCAAGCATGGGTTGCTGAAGACCTATTCTACCCCGGAATCTTCACGGGTCAAAACGTTATCTAGGGATAACGATTTGCACCGTCTCGTTTATTTGTATGCAGTAGTGATGGGTTTTGTCGTTGTATTAAAGATGTTCAAATGTTGGTTGGGAAATCTACTTGTATAGATAGATAGTGAGTGACTGATTTTAACCCGCATTTAGCAAGCAACAGACCTACTATACTATAGTTTATGGCAGTGGCGCCACCAGAAATAGACTTTAAACATTTAACTCGTGTAGGGTATCGACCCGACTCTAAGGCGACGACCTGACACTTTAACCACCAGGCTATCCCGCCGCACCGCAAAAGCAAGGAATTTTGAGAACAGTATGCTTTGTATATGAGTTGAATTTGTGAGGTACTTGAACACCAAGACATCAGTATTTCAAGGAACTCGAGTATTTAACATTTAACTCGTGTATGGCTTCTCCCGACATCAAATACAACATACACGAATGTTTATTATACAGACTTAGATAATCCGTACAACAGTACACTTACACATTGTGTGTAAATAAAAGCGTCACATTCTAAATCCAAGGGGCAGTGAATAGCACAACATATTCCAATGGGGTAATAGTGCGATAAAATCTTTAGAAATCGAATGGCTTTGTTCTGAACTTCAGTCTTACCTTCGCATGCGGTTATCTGATCTCCAAATGAAGCTTCAGGCTTTTCGCGATATTACAGAAACTCACGACCGTTAGTGTGTAGCATGTGCATGATTCATTATGTCGCGATGGGCGCAATGTTCAGAAGCCAGTCAGGGCAATCTTACCGGGTGTGTGGAGACGAACGTGTCTCAGCTAGGCGACATAGAACTTGTCGTGTCTACTCTCTTCTGTCCCCCGGCACCAGACGATCTATGTGTCGTCTGCCCTGGAGGCAGGCGATCTGTGTCGTCTGCTGCACCACCACGTTGGGACGACCAAGGCTGTCAAAGTTCTGTAGTCCAACACCTTTACTCTGTCTGGGAGTGATTTGGTAAACAAATTAATCAATACATCTGGATTTGACTTGGTCGTCTGCCCTGTCCGTGTTTACCTTTTCTCAACAACGTAAAGTGACATGATCCAACTTCCCACAGATAAAATCACAGGTAGCTAGCTGTGCTATAATTGGTGAAGCCGGTAAAAGTGTCCATAGGCTGGTGACGCGCGTAAACATAACCTATTGAAAGAGTACAGCACTCCGAGAGTAGCCGGTAAACACAACTAAATACCCTTGCAAAACGACATGTACAAATCCCATTCTAGCCTCCACATAAAGCCGCGGCCTCCTATCGTCTTGACGGTAGCTTAGCATTCTACTGACTGGCAGCAAACATTACTATAACGCGTGCACCGACCGAGTATTTCATATCTAGCATGCCGTTATTGTTTATAGGGAGTATACCGGGTCACCGCTCTTGTTCGATCACTATATTTAACTATATCAAACTTAGTCGCAATCGATCAAACCAATAAATTGTTTTAATATTGATCTAAACAAAACAGTTCCGTCGTGGTGTTGTTTGGGCTTTCAATAAAGCTTTCTTTGAAGCAATAATGTAACAAACAGCAGCAAGGGTAGGAGACAGATATTGTTTCGCTGACAGGCAAAGTGAATGGGAAAATGGCAATCAATAACACGATTGCTATCGAGACACTTTCAGGGAATAAAGTGATTACGTTGAGTGACTTTGAAAGCTATATAATCACGTCGAGAGAGGTTGTCAAATATCATGATGATATAAAACAGTGTCAATACTGAGTGATAAATATAAAGATATATTGTCAAATACTGATTTCAAAGTCCCAATGGTTCAACAGGCATTTGCGTCATCTGTACTTTGTGGTATACGGTGTTCTTTGATCTTTTTAACTGTTCTTGAAATCAATAAAAGAAATAAACAAAAGATAAAATAAATTCAGGATACCTTTTTGCAATTTATTTAAGTCCACAATACCCACAGAAATAACAAATGAAATAAACAAGAAGAAAATCAACATCTTCCCGAGGCAAGAGCGTTATCTGACTATTAAAGTCCAGTTTCCACCCTTGCTGGACTCCTGGAGTTACATTTTGGCTGGACTAACGAGTCTATGCATAGTCCAATGGGCGGATACACGGGGGGTGGGGGTGGGGTGGAGGGGTGGGGGGATCACTCCCCACCCCCACACTTTTATTTCGAAAAAAATCTTTATTTCTGTATAAATTACCACCAAAGTCAATAAATAGATCTTAATTGTGCAACCCCCCTTTTCAAAAAAGCTGTATCCGCCCATGAGTTCAATCAAAGTCCAATCCAATCAAAACGAACTAGACATCCGGTTCGTAAACATATACCAAATTTCAAAGCTATCAAACGACAATATAATATGATGGTGGCAACAATTTGATTTTCATTGGCAACAGGTCAGAATCTCTTGCACAGGTTACGGTTACATCACCGCCAAACATGCCAAGTCCCAGCAAGATGGGTCTGGTGGTTTCAGAGGGGAGGGTTTACACTCAACCACGACATGCTGACTTGACAGAAACTTAATATATCCGTAATAATTGGCTTTGGTGCATCGGGAAGTAATAGCCAACGTCATTTTGTCACCTTTTATTCAGATCCTCATAGTTATTCCATCAAAAATAAACCCGCGAAGATCCGGGTCAGAATAGGTCTTCAGCAACCCATGCTTGCCGTAAAAGACGACTAACGGGATAGGGTGGTCAGGCTCGTTGACTTGGTTGATGCATGTCATCGTATCCCAATTGCGTGGATCGATACTCATGATGTCAATCACTGGATTGTCTGGTCCAGACTCGATTATTTACAGACCGCCGTCATGTAGTTGAAATATTGCTGAGTGCGGCGTTAAACAACAACCAAACCAAACCTAAACATTTCACTCTAATCGTGGTACTTTGTAGTCAAGCAAAGACTACATATGCAAGTCATATCTGCAAGAATACAAATGTTAGTGATGAAGAGTGTTTAGAGTGCGGCGTTAAACAACAACCAAACCAAACCTAAACATTTCACTCTAATCGTGGTACTTTGTAGTCAAGCAAAGATTACATATGCAAGACATATCTGCAAGAATACAAATGTTAGTGATGAAGAGTGTTTAGAGTGCGGCGTTAAACAACAAACAAACCAACCATCAATAATATGCCAAAATAAAAATCTAACTTTCAATATCATAATGAACAGTACTGTCCTGACCAATGGATCAAACCTCGCACAAAATTACAGCTACAAGATATATGGTCGCACCCAGTGTCGGTATACTATATATAGTTGACTGACACAGGGTGTGACCATATATCTTGTAACTGCTATTTTGGCGTTGCAAGCCCCTGTGTGTGTATATGGGTATACATTATGTATGTATGAATTCCTCAAAGACACTTCCATCAGCTTTCCATCATAGTTTAGTTCCTACACAGTAGAAGTCTTCATACATGAAGTAATACGCACGTCTGTCCTTATTACCTAGCAAAGAAGCATATAAAAACGCTATTCCAATTAAAAAATCTAGTTTGACAGTTGGTGTTTTTATTCTGGGGACCATGACGACTTAACATTCAAGTGGGTAGCGTGATGAAGTTGTTGGATATTCGGTGTTCGAGTTTAAACAAATAGACGATTGACGTTTATTACAACACTATTGTGGTTATGTCAGTCTTCAGTGGTTAAGTCGTTTTTTCGACCTTTCAAACGTGTTATGGGCACAATACGTGAGTTTTATTTCTTTTGCGCCTGGGCATTGGTGAATTTTACGTACGCTTCTAATAATAGGACAGGTGCGACGGACATATGCGCATTATTTCTGCGCATTTACCATAGCAACGTCAGCCATACTGCTTCCGTGTAAACAATCCTAAATGCTTGCTGTATCGCCTCCACTTTTTTAGAGAGAGCGTGAATTTAACATACCTTTTCAATCATCGCACTGCTTTTAATATGAGTTTACTTAATCAAGGTCGGAATGAGATAAGGTTCAACAACTCTGGAGGAAAATGTTTGCTAGAGAACTGGGTCGAAGAGGTAAGAAGGCGACTTGATCTTTCGGCGAGTGTCACACCCAATATTCACACAATGCATGTATCCTCGTCTGATATTTGGCTAATTTCGGGTGATAACACGTATGATTATTTCAAAAAATTACTCTAATATGTATTTAACATTTTGTATTTTCTGGCGTTTAATCAAATATATGTTAAAGTTTAATTAGACTAATATATTATTGATGTTAGAAAATACCAAAACGTTACGATGTCTCTACTTACAAGACAATTTACAAAGCGATATTGCCCACTGCAAGATATGTATTTTGTGTAACATTTATAGTCGTCAATTGAAGTTATCAAAGGATGTTGGTGTTTATAATGATGTCCTTTGATCACTTTGGACCTAATGCCTGGTCATTCTGATCCGTTTCATTTGAATATTCCTCATAAAGGTATCCACAAAACCATTGTTTCACGGATGATTCATCTCGGGACATCATTTTGTAAAAAGTGAGCAATACACTACACTAATGATTGAAATGGATAATACTGACTCGCTTAGTGACAAAGTGAACAATACCAATCACATCACTGTACCTGCTGCAAGCTAAAGCTGCGATTCATTGTTCTTTTGCTGAATCATTTCAGTAAAGTAATGTGAAGGAATGATGACAGTGTAGATAAAAGTGTATGCCTTGAAGTATCCCTCATATGACTCAAAGATGTAATTCACAGTTAGGGATGCCCATGTTAAGACAACTCGCTTTTGTCAGCACTAAGCATAGTTCATAATAGTTAAAATGCCAGTAGGAAGTAATGTTTAAAAGATTTTTCGACATACATCACTACAAGCTCTAGTTACTAAATGATTTAGTTTCTAATGCTATCTATAGGCAGATAATAATAAATATGAAACCTGCTACTTTTAACACTGGATAGATTGCTATATTAAGCAAGCACCTTCTATTATAACTGAATATTTCTTTAACAATGGCATCAATTCGGACATCTTTTGCATTTCAGAGAGCTGTGAAGGAGATAGAACCTGCCAATGATAGCAACAATGTTGCCAGTGCTCAGATGTTTAAAGATGGACATCAAGGAATTTTATCAACAGCTTTCAACGCTAAACCTGAGAAACTGACAACATTTACAGATGCATATAGGGAACCTGTTAGGCCTGATGTCAGACAGATAGGTAATGAAACGTCTATCATTCTGTAACTTCATGTGTGTGGAAGATATATTCCCTGTCTCAGTCAGTGTACATTACTGTGTACAATGGAATGAGGAAAAAGCTAAACACTGTAACACCTAACCTGTGTATAAAATATGAAGATATTAATAATGAAGAAATGTGTTATCCTTTCAGGAAGAAAAGCTGAATTAATGCAGCAGATGTTGTTTGAGAAAGTCAGGTAAGCTCACAATCAGTTGGATCTTGGATTGGTATAATGATGTACATGTATTACATAAATTGGTAATAACAAGAAAATGTATGTCCAAAGATTTGATAATCTGAAAAAGTCAACAATAAGCGCAAGCAGCTAATCTTTATGTTGAATGTGTTTGACAGTCAAGAAGTACACGATGAGTTCAACGAACCACCCCCTGAGGCTGACTTCAGATCTGTCACAATGGCTGACTTCAACAAGCCTGATTTTGTGTCCATTAAACCCAAACCGTCAGCTGTAAGTAATCAAAGATAAATCTGGTTATCTCTTATGTCAAATTCCCACCAACTTTCAAATTAGAAAGTCTTCTAATGCATATAGAAATTTAATGACAAGCATGAGTGATATTGTTCATAAACAGGAGGCTAATGACTTGAATGACTTTTGAAATATTTCACTTACAATCTAAACTTTGGCAATTCAATTCTTCCATTTCTAAACTGTCCAGTTCACAGCCAACTAACATAAACATGTAGAGTTCTAAATCAGAACAATAAAAGTAGAAGAATATTCATTTGTAGATCTAAATGCACATCTAACATATTTAAGTGAACACAGTGTTTCAATATTATGGTCTTTATCTGTTTTCAGAATCATGATTACCGGACAGATCAGCCAGTCAGCTTCTGGTCTGAACACAGAGATAGAGCAACAGTGAGTTATCTGCCCTTTATTTTATTAGACACATTAAGAAGTTGTCAAAATGAACACAAGTAAACTTATTATACAACCTCATCAATGTCCAATAACATATCTGCTATCCTTTTTGTTAAATATAATTGATGTAACATGATGGTTAAACAAAGGCTTTCTCCTCCATGTTCTTTGGGCATTGTCCATGGTTGGTTAAAACATCTTGTCAAATGGAGCTGTTGATGCTGACTGTTATTTCTTCCATCATCAGGGTGTGACACAGAAGAAGACTAGGGACACAGTGTTTCGCAAGAATGATGGCTTCAGTAAACCAATCAGTGAATACTGGGATGAGCCGCAGCCATATGAGCTGGAAAACTATCCCAAAATGTGAACATTTTAACTTTGTGATATTCTTCAGTCATTGGGTAAACACAGATTGTAAAATTTCGTAAAATCCACTTCACAGCAGGAATGTGGAGGGGTACTTGAACTTCTCATTTGTTGTAAGATTTACTGTAATAATAATATCTAGAGAATAGGAAACTTATCTACATCTGTCATGTTTCATATTTTATTGTTTGAAATCTGAATATATTTAGATCAAAACTCCTGTCTTAAATTGGTATCAGTGGATCTATTTTAACTTTATCCATTTTGTGAAGATGTGGTGTGCATGTCTGTCACTGGACTGATCTTGTCCATACTTTGTACATTGTCATTTACTAATAAATGTTCTTGTAAATACAGAAAATTGATGTTTATACATAATGGTGTAAGAGTATACATACAGAAGATACTTGTAGCACTACCAACCTCTACATCTCCAGGGCGAGCATTTTGGTAAATCTACACGAACCCCTAGATCCATTTTTGTGGTGGTTGCGATTGCATATTACGCACCCTTGATTTGCATTAATACTTTACCGACCAATGAAACATAATGGAAAGGGTAAGAGAGGTAAACATGCATTACCTAGAAACCAAAGTCACCGCCAGTTTTAATGGACCTCCTTTCCATCAAAAGATTATTGGGGTCTTTCTTTTGCTGGTCAGTTTCTCAATGTTGAATTTCTTGCAATCTTGATCATAATAAATGGGACTGGCAAAGCCAATATTGAGGCTTGCTTGTAACTCTCAATTCTGATTGGTATGTTAGACCTAGTACAGTAGCCAATCGAATTGTCAACTGGAAATCAAGGGCGGGCAATTTGAGATTGTGAGAACCATGGGAATGGATCCATGGGTTAGTGTCAGTTTACTGAAATGCCAGCCCTGATGTAGAGGATGTAGCACTACGAGTAAAGTTGCTTTGTACATTAAGGTCTTCTACAAAAACAGTGGGCAGTCAGGCTAGATGATTTGGTTGATTTGCATGTCTTCAAACCCAGATAGTCTCTCATAATTTACTATTCGCTGTCACACAATCTTTCGAGTGCAGAACGTTACCATAGCAATATATGTCCTGACATGTCTTACACAGTCTATGTGAAGCAAGAACAAGTGGAAATCTATATAGATATCCCCACTTTAACCCTAAAAGAAAACTGATTTGAAATAGTCATCACAAAGACCGCTTTGAGGATCTTTGCACAGAAATATTAAAGCAAAAGAGTATATCTTAGCCATCCATTGACAGTATCACATAGACCTGACATAAATCATTTTTACTTGTTGACGAGAAAAAGTGGAAAGTTTCTGAAATTTGCATCTGGAGTGCAGCAACATTGCCAAACAGCATAAATGATCTCACCATTTCCTGATATGAGGTAAGGAGGATGTTTTTTACACAACTTCAAAAAGTTTACGCGTCCTTATCACAGTGGACACCGGATAAGGCCCTCATGCATTGTACCCATGTGGGGAAATCAAACAAATGCTACGTGTCGACACAAAACTACAACGCTGCACCTTTTGGTGCAGAATGGCATGGTAAACAAAGGATTTCCCCATATCTGTTCCAGCACCGACATCATACGATAGCGGATTGTACATGTCTGTCAGGGAAACGACCTGAAGACCACCATGGAACATGATCATATGGAGTCCCACATAAACACTTGCACAAACTTGTGTAAAAGGCTTCTCATTAATTTTACAAAAACTACATGTATTTGTGATAAAATGTTCTTGTTGACATTTTCATAAAGGAATCAGAGTAAGCATGCTTTCTTCACATTGAATTCATACAACACAGACAGACAGATCCATGTTTATCACTATTTATTATAATGGTAAAATGAACATAAAACCATGGCAGTACTACACATAAAGTACATGAAATGATGACATACAATGAGTAAAGCATCAGCAGCCCATCCTACTGAATGTATGTGTACGAGACAGACTTACAACAATATCTTACACTCTACAGCCTACTGATGCAGCATCTGTGTGATACATCTGTGACTTAAGCCAGAAGAGAGAAATAATAATGAAAATGATGGGATCTCATAAACGAGTAAATAAATCTGGCTAGTAGGCAAGAGGTTTTGTAGGATTCTACACTATCATTCACAATAACTGTTTCTGCAATTAACTTTTCCATCTTGAGTCCAAATACAGTCATGCCTCGTAATGCTGATATTCAAAGACATACTAAATGTTTGTTGCAAGTTCATTTGACTTTCAGCCATGAGATGGGTTTTACAAACAATATACACAGCTTTCTGTACAAGGTACGGCAATAATGATAATTATGATGAATGCAGGACATGTCAGCGTCGTCTCCGGTCATCTTTTCTGCCTCTGCAAAGAACAAACATGACTTCCATTAGAAACAAGACAAAAATTAGCAGGATTCACTAATGGCCCCAACTTTGATATGAAAGAACAATATTTTCTCAGAAAATCCACTTATTGAAATCAAACATTTCACTGCACCATTCAAGTTGGAAAATAATCTATGAAGTAGTTTTTAAGTTATGTGTCTCACAAATGTTGAAGTATAAAATTCTAAGTAAAAAATAAAAAAATAGCTGTATTTTTTCAGAAAATTCAAATATTGAAAAACAAACTTCACACTGCAATTCTCCTATTGGAATAGAAACTGTACCCCTTATTGGAAAAGAGTCTTAGGAAGCATTAGCATTAATGCTTCTTTTCAGAAAATACACAAATGCAAATCAAACTTTGCACAACTTCAACAGAATATGGAAACTGTTCTCTAAATTTGAAAAAATCCATGAAGTAGCTTTCAAGTGATAGGTCGCACAAATACTGAAGTAAATTTTTTAAAGTAAAACAATGGCTGTATTTCTTCAGAAAATCCAAATATTGAAATCAAACTTCGCACTGCACCTCTCCTATTGGTAGAAAAGGTGTTCACCATGTTAGAAAACTATCTATGTAGTAGTTTTCAAGTTATAGATTGCACTACAAAATGTCTTCGGAAAGACAGACAGACAGACAGACAGAATTCCTTGGTGTAACTAAATACGCTCGTCCTTTAAGGTATGGACAGACAGAGTTTTTAGTGCATGTATAACTATAAACCCCCGGTTGGGGACATTATAAAATATACCAAGAATGATACAGAGTTATCTCCCTGCAATTAACTTGGTCAAAACAGTCAGTGTCTTACAATATTTATGAACTGAAACCCTTTCAATTATAATATACAGTAAATTATGGTTATGACAAACTCATAAGAGACTTATAATTTTAGTGCATTATAAGCATTTCGACTTTCAGACATTTTGGATCAAGTCATGTCATCGCGACAGAAAATATCAACTTTAAAGGCTATCCTAATCAACGTTTTACTATTGTTAATTGAGGGTGTAACCTGACTACAGGTTGGGATTACTTAATCCAGTTAATCACTTCCCTACAATTGTTTATTGCCACTTTGAACAGCTGAGCGAGGCCATGGACATTTTAATAGGTTGATTGTTGATTAAAATACTAGAATACTGTATTTGACTACTGTTGGACTTGGAATATTTAAGGAATGGAAATAAAAACGAAACATGCGGCACACTTTATGATGTGCCTGAGAACCCAGACTATTATTCTTTTTAGCCTTATATCCGTGAGTTCGTTATAAGCCTGTTTGTTATAAACGTAGTTTACTGTATGCAACGTCCATCAGAGGCAACAGAATAACGACTGTGTCCATTCAGGGTTTTTTGAGACAAATAGCATTTGGCTGTCAAACAGCAAAAAAACCTGAACCAGGCCACATGACACTGACAGATGACATATGCTGAAGACATAATACCTGAGAGCATGTTGAAATTAACTACTGAAATAAACACGTCTCATAATTAATTTTAATTAAAACAACTAATCATCACAAAAGTGGCTGAGACTTTGAATTGTGGGCCTGGAATGCCTTATTCTCATTTGGATAACCCACTCAACAATGAAAGTATTTCTGTCTTCTCTTGAGAGATGACATTGAAGGAAAATAATAATTATCAGGAATCAACATAATGTCATTCGTAGCACCATACCCCTTCTGTATCAATGTGACAGGGACACACATGGCCTTGAAACTGAGGTCAAAGTCACCATTGTATACAATGCATACAGTCCTAAGACACTCTGACCTCAATACTGTTACAAATAGAAAAAGAGGTTAAGGAGATATCTCGTTAACAGCTATGGAACTGCACAGATGGATGGATGCATGGAGCCTGCTTCTTGCAAACGTGGTGGGAGGGGGGGGGGCGCGCAATGAGAAAAACGACCCTTTGGGGACCGCTACCATGACTACAACAACATAAATATCCCAGAAAGGTGAGTTTTTCAAACACTTCAGAAAAGTAGGACATCACCCATATACACACAACATTTCTAATACAGAAATATGTACAGTCTGCATTGAGGCAAAACTGCTTTAAACTGCTACGCTGTTGCTAAAAGTCTTGTCTCCAACCACCAGAGTTCTCTGAGACAAGAACTGACTGGCAACTGCCTGTGTCAATATTACTCACTTGTTCTTTCTTGGGCCCCTGACGAAACACCAGTCAACGCTGATAGACTGCCCCAGGATCTCGGTACCATTCAGTGCTTCCATTGCTTTCTCTGCCTCCTTAAATGTCTCGTACTCCACCAGCGCATAGCCCTGGTAAACACATTAGAACAGCCAGCCTCTGTACATAGTCATGAACTTTCGGATGCACTTTGACATGTAATACTCATAAAAATAGATCTATTATTAACATGTCACCAACCTACCAAGTTTACATGGAATCTCATACATGTATAACCTGCTAGCCCATATTCCAAGCCTAAGTGTACCAACATGGTTGTTTGTTTGTGGCTGAACACTGCACTCAGCAATGTTCAAGATGTATGACGATGGTCTGTTAATAATTCAGTGATCATTGTACACAATGACATGCATCAACCAATTTGTGAGCTTAAAAGTGTCAATCGTCTCCTCCAATTGCATGTCAAGGTGAAGAAACATATGTTGTAGTTATCATTGTTTATGATCCATATTCATATCTAAACCTACTTTAAGAAATCCTGTTCTTCGATCTAAGTTGAGGTGAAGATTCTTGATTTCTCCATATTCAGCGAACTTGTCATAGATGTCATCCTCCTGGGCCTCTTCATGCACCCCCGTCACAAACAGAATCCAGCCCTCCACCGCTGTCACCAGAAATGTCATTACACTCAAACCAATGCACAGTTATTATGATATCAGTTTACATATCAGTTTCACAGGTTTTCAAGTGAGAACCTACTGACTTTATTTTCAGTCTTACAGTTAGCGTAGTTAGGCAATGGAAAAAGAACAAGAGTTTGCCACTAACGTGGCTATATCCCCCGCCCCTGTTGCAGAATTTATGACATAATTAAATCTAAACAAACCCTAACCTTTTTTAACCGAGGTGGAACTTGTCATGGAAATTGTAAAAAAAAGATGAGTTTGGAACCTAAGTCCATCTTGTTGCCATGGAAACGTAAATAATAAAAATTTCAAAGATGTCTGAGTTATGCTCCGGAAACGAAACGTGACATACATACATACGTAAGGACGGACAGAGCCCGTTTCTATATCCCCCGCCAACTTCGTTGGGCGGGGGATAATAATCTACCATAGCATGATACCCAGGTTTCATGAGTCTAGATACTTATCCAGATCATGATGTTCATAACTGAAAGTTGGACATGAACAAAGTTTCACATGTACAATGACACTTTGTTCTTACTGTAGTAAGTGAGTGAGTGAGTTGGGTTTAACACCGCTTTTAACAATATTCCAGTTATATCACAGCATGTCAGATTAATGTGGGAGGAAAGCCTGAAGTGATGCAGGCCTCAGGCGTTTCCCACTTCGGTGAAACCCACGAGCACGGGTATGGTGCTGACAAACCTAGAAACATAATCGGGGCGAACCAGGATTCGAACCCACAATCATAGGTTTCTGGCGTGCCCACTGCAGTAAGTGAGTGAAGGTTTTATGCATCCTCAAATTATCCAATGTAATATATCCACTTCCCATGATGATCAGTAGTCTGGACCCATTCGCCACCACAGCTCCGTTTGGGAAGTGAAGTCACCAGCTCTTTCCTTCTTATCACTAACTTAGCACAGAACTGATCTCACCCATGACCATTGAAATCAACATCCAATCTCAAAAAGCTTCTTCTCAATGCGAGTTCAACATAGGTCTACATTCAAAAGTGAGCCCTTATCAAAGCAATTGAAATGAAAGACAAGAATATTAATAGTATTATGAATGATTTTTTAGCTGGATAAGATGTTTTTCTGAGTAAAAAGATGGGGGAAGAAAGTCCTTTCACTAAAAGAAGTTCAGGTTGTATCTGATACGGCATGCGAAAGTCAAGATGAGCACTGGTGATATTGCTTGTTTTAAAGCATCAGGACAGTGTAATTTGATTGGACATCTATTTTTAGCATCATGTCATTCAAACCTTCCACAGAACGAAACAAAGGTGGCGTATGGGTCCACATATACACTGGATAATCGAGGATGGTTTTACACCGCTTTTATCATTGTTTCAGCCATATCACAGAAGCAGCATAAGAAATAGGCCTACATCGTACCTTAGCAGAGAATCAAACAAACATTATGAGCCAACAATTTAAACAAACAACTACCACACTTCCCCTTCAGGACAGGATTTCCTGACAAAGGATTTCCTGACAAAGGATTTCCCTCATATCCTTTCCTGTAATTTATAGCTTACCAGCACTGACATCATATCACAATGGATCGTAAATGTCAGTCAGGGGTGTTTGGAATGTTAAACCAACGTTTTTACCATTAGGTAACCCCACCACCTGCTCTTGCAGTAAAAGCTACAAACCTCAAATACAGTGAAAACCATTTTGAGCACTGAGACCATGGAGACAAGACCAATAATTTAGCCCTATATGTACTTTTTAATTACGTTCTTGAAGTAGTTTTTTTTACAGTAAAACAACACACACAAAAGATTCTGGGTTGTTTCAAATTACTTAGCATACTTTTTTCGAAACCTATTTGTTACATGTTTTGCAGTTGCTCTTTACCTTAAACATGTGTAAATAGGAACCTTATTTTGTGATAAACAATGAGCCCTGTTTATTCACAAGGTCAGCTCCAACCATAACTCCTTTTGGCAGAAATACTGGTCTAAAGCCACTCTCAAAATTGAATCATTTACTGTCTGTCTCATAATCCCCCCAAGTACTCGTATAAAGTTCTGCTACAATGAGATTATTATATTCCAATGTATTATGTACCAATTATTAATATTTATACACTGAAACATGTCTTATACAGTGATCCTCGCTACAACGCTACCTTTGGGGTCCAAATAATTAATGAACGTTATAGACAATCAGCGGTTCAACCGAGGTTGAGTCGTAGGGGGGCAGATGACCAACAAACCAGTATACATGCTCTGCCTACCTAACACGATCTCTGTTGCATGTTTCAGAGTTTAAAAAAGGATTAGAATAGAAGTTGTTTATCATGATTCAGTGTAAAAAAAGATTTATTGAGTGCTATCCGCTTAAAAAACAACAGACATTGTATACCTTCAGTGACACAATGAACACTTTTCATTTATGCACTTTACTGCATTTAACACCATTTTGCCGCCATTTTGAAAAGACAACATGGATTACCCCCCTTGTCTTGTGATTTGAGTGTGAAAATAACATACCCCTCCTACCCGGTACTTTTTCTTTTGAAGCATCATTAATATCTCAAGGCAAAGGTGCATTTTAAGGGGTTTCCTTTCTATTCATGCATGTCAAATAAACCTCTAAACACCCAATAATCAGAGTGTAGCATTGAAATTTGTGTACACCTTGAAATCTGGTGTTGTGTCCAGACCTGGTAACCTGATAACATGTCACTATATGGCCTCAGTATCTATAACTGGCCTAGATAATCAATTAAACAAGAAGCAAAATCAATCTGCATTCCCCATCTGTACCAAGTTGACAAGCAACACAAGCTACCGTATTTTCTTGAGTATAGTGCGTACCCATGTATAATGTGCACCCTGCTCTTGCGGATTCAATATTTTAGAGAAGAAAAAAAAATTTGAATACCAAGCGCAGAAAAAGAATTACACCGTACACCTTTAGCGAAGTCCGGCAAACAAACGGGTGATGAGAAACTTGGTCAGTACAAATTCAAAATTTGAGATAAAAAATCAGCGGACATTTTGATTTACCGTTTAAATTGTATTTTTGTTCTGCTAGGCATTGTTTTATATCCAGGGATTAAGATTACCTTGTGCATTTTCTCGTAAACTAAGCCGTACACAGCAATCAGCTGTACACACGTTTTCTTGGAATCTACCTCTGATTCGGTCAAGACACACCCAATGATATAACTTTACAGGATTTTAATGCAAGGATAGGCAAAAATTGTATCTGAAACTATTTTTTTATCAGGAATAATATATTCCAATATCTTCTTGATTTAGATGCAGCTTTTACTAAACATATTTAAAATAATAATAACCCTAAGCGAAGCAGCTGATCGCTATTGTCGGGTATTATTTTTTACATGGAACCAGTCTGACCAGTCACCGTCAAGGCTCCTGTGCACGTGATCACATGATCGCGAGAATTACGTGTTGACATAGAATTGTCCAACAAAAACAAATATGACTTTTAACGAGTCACAGTATGGTATTTATGATATATGTATCCATTCTCTGTCAACTAAAGTTCGTTTCAAGGCATCAATAGCGGTAATCTGACCGTGGTTGCTGTTAATAACGGTGATTTCGTCGAAATTAATTAAAACAATATTAAAAGGAATTTTGAATAAAATTAATAAAATAAGTTACAAACATAAGTACAGATTTACAAAGAACACTTTTTATAGCCAGACAGTGTAATTACATGACTAATTTGCGTACTTCAGTATTGATTCGTTGACATGGTATTTCCTGTGTTACGTGCTCATGGTAATGTCTTTCCATGGGGGAAAAAACATCAAAACTCATTAATTCGTGTATAATGCGCAACCCCTTCTACACAGCTGTTTTTTTAGGAAAAAAAGTGTGCACTATACTCAAGAAAATATGGTACATAAAAGCAAATTCCTGGTTCATGATCATGACATTATAACTACTGATAATGATATTTGTCTCTTACATCTCTGAGGTCCTGGTCCATCAGTCTCATCCACTTCCATCGCCTCAAACGACTCGACGCCACTCCGTGTTGGGCCATCTGCATGATGAGCAATACTTGTTAACTTCTCTGTTATATATATGCATTAAATCATTGTGAACTGACACAAAATTCCTTCAAAACAATTAAACAGAGGCCAAATTCCCATGATTTATTATTTGTAAATCTGCTCAACAACTGCCATTCAAGGAAAAGTAAACACGGCAAAGACATTATATTTATCTGAAGAAACGTATGGTGACACAAATCATGCAAATGACAATGCTGACTATTCACAAGTAACACAATATAGTCTGATAGTACACAAGATGCTTTAACCAACATGTGACTGATGACTTATCAACATGACCAATAACAGGGCTTTTATCCCCACAATAAATCATGATAATTGAGAGGCCAATTTGTTGAACTGACCTGAACCGAATCCTCGTCCTTTTCTCTTCTTTGCCTTTTCTTTCAGCTTCAGCAAACCCTCTGTAGTGCAAAATAATATTTTTGAAAACAAACTTATTATAAGTGCCATGAACATTGAAACATCATCAACATGTCCAACAAATCTGCTGCAACTTAAAGTCGATACTCTATTTTACAAGAACTTGCGAGGCAAGAGCATGCTTATATTTCATGTAATGATCATGTGCATACCGCCAGATCAGAGATATCAAGGTGAGTAAGGAGCATTAGCCATTTGAAACTCACATAATCTCGAAAAGGTAAGCATGTGCTCACTGATTATCTTGCATCGTTACAAAGAAAGGAACCAAAACACCTCCGACTTTTTGAGTTCACCATGATGATCCTGCCCATAACATTGCAACTATTTACAGCCCATGTCATGTTTTATGGCTGTAATCACGGGGTAAGACTTCCGCCCGTAACCACCCACCCCCTCGAAAATATATATACCTAAAATGATTGAGAGGCAATACATACATATACATATTTTGGAGTGGAAGTCTTTCCAACCACGGTTCTTAAAGTTCCGTTTCGAAGACCTCCGCCAAAATGTTGGGTATCACGCATAAATCAGTTGTCCTGCCTTAAAACATACCCATGTAAACTAACTAAGCTAAACCATATTTACACGATTTACTAAATTCGTTCGTCGGCTGTTTTCACTTACGATCTCCCTCCTCGTCGACCTCGAATTCATCACCATCTTCCTTTACAAGCAAAACGTCCGCCATCTTTACATGTGTTTGAATCAGTAGGCAAATGTCGGGTTATTCCGTAAGGCCTTGGTTCGTCGTATGAACAAATGTGCTTGCAAGAAGGGTTCCGATTGCTATCGACGGTGGCGCTACGTTCCATGGGGAGGTAAATGCATCCTGGGGGTTGCATACCACAATTAATTAGTGTTCAATGTGAACTCCACACAGCGATAAATGGCTTGATCCTGCAATTTGTCATTTGCCTAGTTTGTTTCTTTCTTTGTTGGTTGTTATTCGAAACTGTTCCAATTATACGACAGTGTTTTATAAACAATCGAGTCATCGGGACAATCGGGACAGGCAATCAAGTGATTGATAGTGCGAACAACGATTACCATGCCACATAATGAACCAAGCCAAGAAATGTGTTTGACCCCTGGCCTGGAGTAATAATACCGTATTCAACATAATAAGCGCCCAGGGCGCTCTCAAAATTAGAAATAGGGGGCCCTTATTAGAATATTATTTTGGTGAAAAACAACAGGGTTAAAAGATCGTAAATTCCGTGGTTTATGCTGACAGCCTGAAATGTTTATATACGACAGATATATTTTTTCCAGAATCTAATTTCCCACAATTAAGGATGCATATAACACCCGTATTATACACGAATAAATAAGTCTTGTGTACATTGATCAATCGGAAGGGGTGCTAATTGGGATTGTTCACTAGTCAATATATTAGCAAATATCTCCGGGGGCGCTTATTAGAGCGGGGCGCTTATTACGTCGAATACGGTACGTGTTATTATACATACCCTTGCTTTACTACCCATTACTGGTATTGGGTATCAAGTCAGGGAATTTATGTAATTGCAGAATGTTATACAGGATCCGTAATTAAGTTAAAGCGGCACAAGATGTTGGCAAAAAGTTAAAGAGAAAACACTTTTAACTTTTACATTTACTCTTTTCTTTCCCTACTCACCAAACGTTTCCGCACGGCATTGTATCTTTGATTTCATTCACACATTTAACTTCAAATGCACGTTGCCCACTCATCCTATTCATTTTAAGACTTGTCACCCTGTCGATTAATAATTTACCAGCACTCACAATCAACATCGGTATTCGTCCAGGAATCGACAAAAAAAACAACAACAAAAATGAATAAATCACCTAGTTACAAGGTTATGGCTAAAACGGCACCTCCGTAGAAAAACGTCACCGAGTGGAACGACACCGATTGGGGTAAACGGAACTTCAGTCAAAGCGAAAACGATTACTATGACTCAATTTAACACAATGTCAAGCTGAAATTGCAATTGAATTGCATGGCAGGGTGCTGTCAGATCACAATTCCTCACAATGTATCGATGAGTTGCATGCTCACACAGTGCTCTGGTTATCCATGGTCATGTGGTGTAAAGAATATGTTACAAGGTGACAATGATCATTGTGAATAGAGACACGTGGTGACAATGGCGGTGATAAACAAACGAGGGAGACTATGTATATACTCCCTGAATAAACCAAGCAATATAAATAGAACATACTGGTGCCGTTTTCACTCGACAAGCAGTAGCCGGTCTATTGGTATAGAGAATCGGAATTTCAAGGAGACACACATCTATTGTAAATGCAGATTGACATATATTGGTTTCTAAATGTAGCTCTTAATCTTGATTTTTCATAATCGTATCTGCATGGGTGCGTAACACGAATGTGATATTTATGAAATATATTTGAACTGATAGTTCAGTGAAACATTGTTTATCAATTGCCATTTTAATTGCATGTCGTAGCCAGTTTATCATAGTATATAGAAGCATAAATAACACTCTGTTATTTCATATATATTTCAATAAACAAATATGATGATACTTCTTCTCCTGTCTCCAAAAGCAATACCTAAATAAATTACACGTAGAGATTGCGAAAACTTTGCTGTAATAGTTTGTTAAATATATTTATGTATACGTGTACTGCAGTATACAATACGCTGTAAGGAGCTTAAGAAGCTCCCACACTTAAATTATCTCCCATGGGGATATTCAGATGCAAGCTCCTCGCAACGATAGCCCGTTCGCGGAGCTCTCTATACAAGAATGTAAACGAAGGTGTCATGCGCTGGGAAGGAGCTTGATTCAGATGGCGCAAAATTCAATATGTCTGCCCCCATCGTATTTCTGTGTAAAAAAGAACACTACACCAAAGATTATTGCACAACATGAATTATGGCTTGCGAGTAATGACATACTCATGTATATTGTTTCATATCATCAGTGCAGATAGTCATCATGACGATTCATTGTGAGGTAAGGCACAAGTCCGAGTAGGAAGGGTTTGCTTGACACTGACAGTCCGTATTTTCTTACTTCATACATTTTCGCGGAAAACACAACTTGTGTGCTTACTATGCAGTTAGACATTGAGTTTTGACTTCTTTCCTCCAAAGCTAACGTATTGCCGCTGGCATGTGTTCAACAATCACTCCGCGAAAGCGTGCAGCCAAGGTATATCTCAAGGTAAATTAGGTACCGGTATATATTTACGATCTTTGGGAGTAGTGCTCTTTACCGGGCGCACTTTTTCAGATCCAATTAGCGCTGTGACGGCTCGAGCAGGCTTCGTTGGCTCACCGGCTCTGCTAAATAATGTGTTAATTAGCCGACGCTCTACCACTGGACCACGGAGGCTATCACATGTGATCAGTGCTCGTTTAACGGGTCATTGGAGTTCCCATCAACATACGTGCGTAATTCAGTAAACAATTAATTGTGCATGGATGTGACGTCAAGGTCCGCTCTCCCATTCATCTTTTCTTGAAACCACACCTGCCATTGTTTATGTCAACATGACCGACCAATGGGATTAACCGGATTAACGCTGAAAAAGGTAAGAATTTATAGCTAGCCCTTGCCCAAAGCAAGCTAACCCTAAGGACCGAAAAGGGGTGTTGGTCCGTAAAGAGGTGTAAGTTTCCCTAAGACCGAAAACGGGTGTTGAATCGTAAAGACGTGTAAGTTTCCCTAAGACCGAGAAGGAGTGTTGGATCGTAAAGATGTGTAAGTTTCCCTAAGACCGAAAACGGGCGTTGGATCGTGAAGCGAGAGTCACCAGAACGTGAGGCACGGTAACGGTATAACGAGACAGCTGTGGCACTATAGCGCGGTAACTGAGCGGATGGTAGAGCTAGGCTGCGCCCGGTAAACTGCATTGTTGCCCGATCTTTAGCCCCGGATAGTTGTATCCTCTCGTATTATGCGTTTTCAAGCCTCTAACTCTACAATTTCAGTCTATGGCCTATCAGCATGATCACAATTGAACATCACACTGTAAAAAAATCTAGTCGCCATGGTTGCCACATTTCAATTTTTTTGTGTGATTTCCGTTTCTTAAAAAAAATAGTTTGGACGTATTTCTCATAATATGTTTAATAACAATCCCAATACACTAAAGTTACGTCTTACCTTTGAGAACATATATTTCTGTCAAGACTTGGATCGTCAACTGACCATATCTTAATTATATTAGGATTAGGCCTATCTGACTGAGCAACATCTTGTTACTGTCACATGATTTCAAACTGCTCCATTACAGACAAAAATAGATTTCACAACATGATCAGTCACATGGCATTACAGGCAGGATGTTTACAAAAATCAGCCGATACATTTAGGTGCATACAACTGCATAAGTTTCAGCAAAGCGTGTGGTGACGGATGGTTTAGAGGCCCGAAAAAAGGGGAGGCTCGAAAATGTGTCATGTAGGTTTATTAGGGTAGGTTATCCCCAACTCTATCCTTAGCCCTGGGATTCTTAAATGAAAAAAGTGTCAGCCACATTCTATAGCATCCTCAAGAGTTTGTATCCCCATGTCACACATTTTTGAGCCCCTTAACAATATGTGACCGTGGTCTTAATAACATAATCAAGGTAGACACTTCAAAGCCCACTGAAGACATCAAAGTGTTTGCCACTTGCTGCTGAAGTTATGTTGAAGGAAAGGTCTTTAAGTATTGAAAACATACCTGAAATTAGTGAAAAGTTACTTTTTTACTAGTGCACATTTTAATCAAACTTGATCTGATGATAATTTTGCATCAGAACAATAATATGCAGCGATTATGTATCGGCTTATTGTTAACTTCCTGTCTGTAATATCATGTGACGGGTCAAGTTGTGCATCTATTATTAACTTGACTGTAATGGAGCGGCTTAAAATCATGTGACAGTAACAAGATGGTGCTTGTTGACTCGTCTCGCTCAGTGAGGCCTTATCACAATAACATTAACAAGACCATTTGACCAATCAAGTGTTATTAGAAATATATGTTCTCCAAAATAAAACTTAATTTTAGTGTATTGGGCATATGTTGGGATTGTTATTAGACACGTAATGAGAAATACTTCTTCTCAATAACCCATAACACAAGGATCTTTCTTCAGTTATACAAAGGGTTATCGTTCACTGTCTTAAATGTGCCGCCTATAAGCAATTGTCAGCTGATTATCGACTCCCGCTTGGCTGCTGTAATTGCCGATCAGTCACAAGATAAAGTCTTCACAGAGGAAGCCAACAGGAAGAAAAAACCCAACAAGTTCTTTTGTTGAGTTTAAAGTTTAGTATGTTTGCTAATAATTGGATGAGCACCTACTTTGAGTCTAATACCTTATCTGATTTCAAGATTTGCTACAAAACTTTGACCTTCTAAACATGGAGATAGGTAGTTCCAAATCCAAGAGTATTCCAAAACCCCAGAAATCTTTCCAACATCTCCATTTTGATTCTACCTGCATTAAGGTGACACATCACGGTGACCGGACACTTTTCTTTACAGATTATGTCTTGTGTGTAAACAAGCTTTAGAACATCTGGATCATCACAGCAGAAATCCTGGACACAGAAAGAGCTGCAACACAAGCTTGAGACTTGCCAATGGAAAGTGATGTCCAGAAAAGGGATGGTATTTTGCTGTAAGCTTTAAAACATAGAATTTGGAACTGTGCAGAATGGTTTTGTTGTCCAGTTCAACTGTACGCACAGAGCGTCAACTTCGAGTGAAGAGTCGTCAAGGAGGACGTATCCGTGTTGTAAGAGAGTTGTATTTACGTGAAGATATCCCTTGTCAAAGTTCTCTGTGCGTTGCTGGTTGTCTTAACAGTGCTGGTAAGTTGGCGTTTTAATCGCAATGGACTGGTTGGCTGTCTGCAAAACTTATACATGTTGAACTATTGAATATGGAATCTTTAAAAAAACATATCTTATTTTTGAATAAATGTTGACTTGAAAGACCTTAAGGTTTTTATAATTAAGATTTAAAAATCTTTGAATTTTCCAATAATGCTTTATAAACATTTCTAAAATGCTATGTAAATATTTAGCAAGCCTTTTGTTTTCGCGTATGCTACATTTTAAGTATCAAATGACTGGAGTATGAATATCTTCAAGAATGAATGTTTCAACTTGTCAGGCTTGAAATATTAGCTTAGTGGCCAGTATTCACCATGGATTATGACACGGTATTCACCATGGTGTGTTGTACAGAAAGTCTGTCCCTCCTCCCAAGTGATGTGACCCACTACGTATTCCCCGACTGCCAGGTGGCACGAGATTACTTGGAGATCTTGGAGGCACCGGAGATAAGAGGCATCGTCTTCACTCAAACTGTAGCTAACAGTGTAAGTGGTTGCTGGAAGTATTTCACAATATTAGTAATTACCGTGGAAAAAATATTAATTTTCTGATACTTGCACACGTAAATGAAGCCTCTCAAAGCTGTCTGACCCAACTGAAGCCCCCAAATCAGCACTCTGTTGTTTGTTGCTTGCAAGAGGTGATTGGATGGTCAGACTCAGGGACTTGTTGCTTGCAAGAGGTGATTGGGTGGTCAATCTCAGGGACAGTTGAAGTAATATGTTGTCGTCATGCTTTATTGTTGAGAACAATACAATGATGCCATTGTGTGGAGGAATAAAACATAATATGATTTTGTTTGACAGTATGAATATGACTTTAATGTTGAAGATATAACATACATGTACACTTTAATACTGAAAGGAAGATTGGTGCAGCAACTTTCATCCCATTCTACATCCCGTTGTAACAAGCTGCTTTGAATGTCCTGACGTAATGCAGAGATCTCAATAACCATGGTGATAAGTAAGGATAAGATTTATGGATGAACAACGTCTTTATTACAATTAAGAGCGATGTTTCGGTGTAGGTCCTAACACGAAACGTCGCTCTGAATTGTAATAAAGAAGTTTTTCATCCACAAATCTTATCCTTACTTAGTACTCGAAACTTCTAAATGCCTATCAAAGAAGTAACCATGGTGATAATGCATGTTCATTCCATTAGGTTCAGCATGACGGTAGTAAGCGACTCTACAGCCGACTGAGGAATATTGTCAAGGATCCAAGGCGTGGGTCAATCACTTTCCACAATGAGTTCCAGAAATATGCCTATTGTGAGAGACAAGCTCGGGAGCCCCTGAATGACTGGCACATCAGGTGGGGAAACTACCTCAGATCATCTCATATCTAACACTGCCATTATCACCTTGCATCCCTTAGTTGTGCCAGGATCCGCTAATCGTGGGTTATGATCCTAGATTTGTCCTGATTATGATCCTTGATCAGTTAGCACCTTTCCAATCTCATGGGACCATGTCTGTGGTCTAGTGGTAGAGTGTCTGCCCGGAGAGGGGAAATTCGGGGTTCAATCCCTGGCCGCATCATACCAAAAGACGTTGAAATATGTGACTTGTTGTTACCCTACCTATTAAGGGGATAAAACAAGAACTGGTTGGCTCGGAGTCAGTGTACTGTGTCTGAGTGGGGTATTCATGTTAAACTGTGGCATGGTATATCTTTTTGGCTGGCACTATCAAATCGGCATGAGTCTGGACTAGTACAAGCAGCCACACACACATGCACGCATACACATCACTAGATAATTGCAATATTCTTGGACATGATGTTAAACCCTATTTCACCTCACTTCCCATCTCATGAATGTCGCCAGTGGTACATCTTCACATGACAAGCAATATTGTGACCAAAACAAACCTAACTCCCAACACCGTCATATCATTATGTGTGTAAATGACCTTTCACAAACTTCATTTTGTTCATGTATCGTATGTTCTGAATGTAATATGGCGGACGTTGTTTTCTGCTGCTCCTCCAGAAGTACCTACCAGGCAGCGGAGTGGTTCTACAACCACCTTGCAGGACAAATGCCGGTTGTCATGGTTACACAGAACCAGGAGGTAAGGAATGGTGGTTTTGTCAGTAGTGTTGTTTTTATTGGCATATTATCTATATGTGTAATCTGTCTCTTGTGATGGTTCTACCGAGCCTGGATGTTGGTGTAGTTACGGTGATGCTGTTGTCTTGGTTACTGAATAAGGAAGGAAGAGATTTTTTTTTTTCTGATAAACATTCCTACACTTGCATATTATACCTATGGTCCAGCTGCGAATTTATGAATTGCTCAATTAAAATTCATGCCATGCAGACCAAACACTTTATTTTGTTTAGACTGTATTTCTTTAGGCTTTTTGGTACAAAGATTGACTATTTCTGCAGGCTATTTGGTACAAGGATCGACTATTTCTGCAGGCTATTTGATACAAGGATCGACTATTTCTGCAGGCTATTTGATACAAGGATTGACTATTTCTGCAGGCTATTTCGTACAAGGATTGTCTATTTCTGCAGGCTGTTTGATACAAGGATTGACTATTTCTGCAGGCTATTTCGTACAAGGATTGTCTATTTCTGCAGGCTATTTGGTACAAGGATTCACTATTTCTGCAGGCTATTTGGTACAAGGAATGACTATATCTGCAGGCTTTTTGGTACAAGGATTGACTATTTCTGCAGGCTATTTAATACAAGGATTGACTATTTCTGCAGGCTATTTGGTACAAGGATTGACTATTTCTGCAGGCTATTTGGTACAAGGATTGATTATTTCTGCTGACTATTTGGTACAAGGATTGACTATACCTGCAGGCTGTTTGTTATGATTGACTATTTCTGCAGGCTATTTGGTACAAGGATTGACTTTTTCTGCAGGCTATTGGTCATGATGACTACATCTGCAGGATATTATTGGCTACGTTGATTGACTTTTTCTGCAGGCTTTGATCATGATGATTGACTTTTTCTGTAGGCTGTTGCCAAGTACAGCAACAGGACTCTCAATGTGTTTGTGATGTGCCTGAAGGACTACCTTGTGGGGTTCCTCTCGTCACTCACAGGCGCCATGGATCTCTACGAGTCTCTCACTGCTGCCCTGGAATCCAAGACTACAAAAGGTGAATATGAGAACCAGAGCTGCTGTACATGAATGAACACATCTGAACTGTTGAAAAATGAATGAGGTCCTGAAGTTGGCATGGATCTCAGTGGTATGGATGTAAAGGGCTGACTGTCTTCTAGTTGGATAGGGTCAGGGATTATTGTTCCGGAACAGAGTGGCCATGACAGAAATCTAACAGGATCTTTTAAACTGTTGGTCCTTTGGACTACTATCTCCCTGAGGCAAGGGAGTTAACTGACTATAAAAGTCCAGTTTCCCACCCTTGCCGAACTAGGCTTTAATTACGGAGTTATATTTTGGCTGGACTAACAAGTCATACAAAGTCCAATCAAAATCATGTAATGAAATCGACATCCAGTTTGTCAACTGACGTGCAGATTTCGTTTGATTGCAGGATTTGTAAAGCGTGTGTACCACCAAATCAGCATCAACAGATATTTTCCAAATCTTTTCATGTTTTTAATCAAGTTGCGCACATGATTTCATGCACTTTACAAAGTAAGACCCATTTTATTACAATATAGATCTTGACTATCATCTTGAATTGGCACCACCATTTTGTATGAAGCAAATGCAAGTGATATGAGAAGTGGAATCTGATTGGAGGGATATAGCCACTGGGTGTGCTTCGATCGAACCCAAAAATTCCAGCCTAGTTCGGCAAGGGTGGAAAATGGACTTTTACAGTCAGTTAACTCCCTTGCCTGGGGAAGATTTTGGACTACTGACAAGTTATGGTTTGTTTCCAATACTGAGTTCTATTGTTTGCTTCTCGTCAGATCGTGACTACTTGGGTTATCTCCCCTCCGATGTGTTGGAAGCAGGTATCAAGTCAGGCCGCTACATCTCTGGCTGCATCCATGTCAACAAACACAACGCCATGACAGAGGCCTTCGTCAAGAGGACAGGGTAATAACACTTTTTCCATGAATTTCTATTTCTAATGAATAATTTATCATCATGATAATTGAATCCGATGCATTATAAACAAGGATGGAACAGTCTAATCAGGATCATGAATTTTCAGAGGTTGCCAGGATTTTGTCCTTTGGGCAGATACAATTCTATCAAAGTCCATCTCTTACACTATGGTAAATCTTATGGATGTTGCAAAGAGCCATTTTGAAAACAAATCAGTATGCATAAAAGATATTTTGAGAAGTAATGCTTAAAAGATCTTGATGCATAGAATATTTTTTAAGATGAACAGTTTATTATTTGCAATAAGTTTTAAAGAGTTGATATGAAGGCGTGCCTGTAAGTATTTTAAAATGTTATTTAAAACCCTTTGCTCATCAGTTAACTGACTTTTAATGACCTAATTCAGGACCACCTCTGTGATGTAGTGGATAGAGCACCTGCCTGGAGAGCAGATGGTCGTTGGCTCAATCCCCAGCCACGACATACTCAAAGACATTATAAGATTGTGCAAACGCTATATTAGTACAATAATCTTGAAAGCAACGTTAAACCTCCGTTCACTAACTTAATGCAGTCTATGCTAGTAACATAGAGATAATGTTTCACAGGGCAATAATTTCAATGTCTTGACCTTGGATGGATTGAGGCCATGACCAAGGAGTCAAGAACTAAGTAATGCATCCTTGAAACCCTGGTGTACATGTTGTGTAACTGCCTGGCCCTGGTGTACATGTTGTGTTACTGCCTGGCCCTGGTGTACATGTTGTGTTACTGCCTGGCCCTGGTGTACATGTTGTGTTACTGCCTGGCCCTGGTGTACATGTTGTGTTACTGCCTGGCCCTGGTGTACATGTTGTGTTACTGCCTGGCCCTGGTGTACATGTTGTGTTACTGCCTGGCCTTGGTGTACATGTTGTGTTACTGCCTGGCCCTGGTGTACATGTTGTGTTACTGCCTGGCCCTGGTTGGATGAAAGGTCGTTCTGACGTGACCCTTAATGGGATGTCCTCAGATCTTTGTTTAGCGATAGCGGGAACTAAGATCTGATTTTAATGAGATTGTCACTTGGCTGTGAGGGTATCAGAAACTTTTACTGAGCAGTGTGGTGTTTGAAAGACTTGAATCAAATTTACTAGGAATGCCAATTTGCAGAACCTACTCTCTCAGACCTACATCATCTAAGGCAGTTTATATATATTTCTATAATTGTATATATTGTGTTACTGTCTGGCCCTGGTGTACATGTTGTGTTACTGCCTGGCCCTGGTGGACATGTTGTGTTACTGCCTGACCCTGGTGTACATGTTGTGTTACTTCCTGACCCTGGTGTACATGTTGTGTTACTTCCTGGCCCTGGTGTACATGTTGTGTTACTTCCTGGCCCTGGTGTACATGTTGTGTTACTGCCTGGCCCTGGTGTACATGTTGTGTTACTGCCTGGCCCTGGTGTATATATTGTGTTACTGTCTGGCCCTGGTGTACATGTTGTGTTACTGCCTGGCCCTGGTGTACATGTTGTGTTACTGCCTGGCCCTGGTGTATATATTGTGTTACTGCCTGGCCTTGGTGTACATGTTGTGTTACTGCCTGGCCCTGGTGTACATGTTGTGTTACTGTCTGGCCCTGGTGTATATGTTGTGTTACTGCCTGGCCCTGGTGTACATGTTTTGTTACTGCCTGGCCCTGGTGTACATGTTGTGTTACTGCCTGGCCCTGGTGTATATATTGTGTTACTGTCTGGCTATGGTGTACATGTTGTGTTACTGCCTGGCCCTGGTGGACATGTTGTGTTACTGCCTAGCCCTGGTGTACATGTTGTGTTGCTGCCTAGCGCTGGTGTACATGTTGTGTTACTGCCTGGCCCTGGTGGACATGTTGTGTTACTGCCTAGCCCTGGTGTACATGTTGTGTTACTGCCTGGCCCTGGTGTACATGTTGTGTTACTGCCTGGCCCTGGTGGACATGTTGTGTTACTGCCTAGCCCTGGTGTATATATTGTGTTACTGCCTTGCGATGGTGTACATGTTTTGTTACTTTCCCTGGCCCTGGTGTACATGTTCTGTTACTGCCTCACCCTGGTGTACATGTTCTGTTACTGCCTCACCCTGGTGTATATGTTCTGTTACTGCCTAGCCCTGGTGTACATGTTCTGTTACTGCCTTGCCCTGGTGTATATGTTCTGTTACTGCCTCACCCTGGTGTATATGTTCTGTTACTGTCTAGCCCTGGTGTACATGTTCTGTTACTGCCTTGCCCTGGTGTATATGTTCTGTTACTGCCTTGCGATGGTGTACATGTTTTGATACTTTCCCTGGCCCTGGTGTATATGCTCTGTTACTGCTTCGCTGTTAGCGGAACATTGCCATCTTGCTTTTTAAGAAGCTCTCAGTCTTGCTGCTGTTTCTGTGATTTCAATCTTCCTCTTCAGACGTGACTTGAAAGAAGAGAGTGACTCTGACATCCTGATCCACGGAACTGCGTCTCGCAACAGAGCTGTCCATGGAGACAAAGTGGTAGTTGAACTCCTGCCGCGATCTCAGTGGAAGGGGAGATCACTCTCCATCAAGGAATTAGGAGACAAGACAGGTCTGTTTGATGAATTAACATTGTTGCCTACACTTACATTTCTGAAACTACCAGTTTCATAAACAAATATATATGTTAAGCAATCATAGTTTGAAGGAGTTAGACCAGAGTGCAAATAAGAAATCCATCGGGATCGTACAGGGTGACATCGTCTCCAGTGTATCCTCTTTGTTGTCTCTACTTAATAACTAGTGTCATGTGTGAACCTGGGACTTTGTCACTTGGCTCAATCTCATTAAAATCAGATCTTAGTTCTCGCTACCGCTAAACAAAGATCTGAGGACATCCCATTACGGCTCACGTCAGAACGACCTTTCGCGAATTTTGACTGACCAATGAAATGACAGAGAAGAAATCGACATTAGCCAATCAGAAAGCAGCTTTCTCGAGCTTTACGACACTAGTTTCAAACTGGCGTCTTCGCTTCGAAACATATTTTGAAAAATAATTAAAAAATTATTAAAATCTGTGAATGGCTTATAGATGGCCTAGATTGTATTGATATAATCATAAAACCTGTAACTGTCGTTCGGAATACCCCTTGTTAAATATTTCGTGGTTGCATGATTAGAAAACACATTCCGACTGTCACTTTTATGATCTGGAAAGCGACGCTCTAATTGGTTGGATGAAAGGTCGTTCTGACGTGACCCTTAATGGGATGTCCTCAGATCTTTGTTTAGCGATAGCGGGAACTAAGATCTGATTTTAATGAGATTGTCACTTGGCTGTGAGGGTATCAGAAACTTTTACTGAGCAGTGTGGTGTTTGAAAGACTTGAATCAAATTTACAAGGAATGCCAATTTGCAGAACCTACTCTCTCAGACCTACATCATCTAAGGCAGTTTATATATATTTCTATAATTGTCCTTAATGTTATCATTGCTTGTTTTGAATAAGATTTTAACCAAATCCTACACCTACTACTGTCTACTGTCAGGGGAGGCAACTGGTGATGGTGAGACGACCAGTGATGACATGAGCAGTGTGATGCCGACAGGCCGCGTCGTGGGGGTGCTTCAGAGGAACTGGAGGGACTATGTGGCTAGCTTCTCCGCGGATGAGGTCAGTTACTTTCTGAATGTCTTTATCATAGTGGGAACACATTTTGAATCTTATGATGACTTTGACTCCGAAGATCTTCATCTACTTACACTAACTACACCATCTTCCCGAGGCAAGAGAGTTAACTGACTATAAAAGTCCAGTTTCCACCCTTGCCGAACTAGGCTGGTATTATGGAGTTACATTTTGGCTGGACTATCGAGTCTATGCGTAGTCCAATCAAAATCGCACACCAAAATCGAAATCCGGTTCGTAAACTTTGGTGCAGATTTTGGTCGATTGCAGGATTTGCAAAGCATGTGCACCGCCAACTCGTTGTCAGCAGATATTTTCTAAATCTTTTCATGTTTTTAATCAAGGTGCCCGCGTGATTTGATGCATTTCTCGATGTAAGACCCGTTTTATCACAATATAGATCTTGATTATCGATCAGGTCGTCCTAACTGGGCGCCACCATTTTGTGTGAAGCAAACGCAAGTGATACGAGAGGTGGAATCTGATTGGTCCATAGGAGAGGCATAGAAGAGACATAACTGGTATTAGCCACTTGTGGCGCTACGATCGAGCCCAGTAATTCCAGCCTAGTTCAGCAAGGGTGGAAACTGGACTTTTAAAGTCAGTTAACTCTCTTGCCTCGGGAAGATGTAACTACACAGATGTAGCACTACATTCGTTTTGTGTAATGTGCTCAAAATCTTTAGCTTGATTTTTCAATAGCAATGATGTAGTAATTTTAATTACTTAATAATAATTTATAATAGTACTGTTTGGTCAAGGACTAAAATAGTAATGTGTGGTCAAGGTCTAAAATAGTAATGTGTGGTCAAGGACTAAAATAGTAATGTGTGGTCAAGGACTAAAATAGTAATGTGTGGTCAAGGTCTAAAATAGTAATGTGTGGTCAAGGACTAAAATAGTAATGTGTGGTCAAGGACTAAAATAGTAATGTATGGTCAAGGTCTAAAATAGTAATGTGTGGTCAAGGACTAAAATAGTAATGTGTGGTCAAGGTCTAAAATAGTACTGTGTGGTCAAGGTCTAAAATTGTAATGTGTGGTCAAGGACTAAAATTGTAATGTGTGGTCAAGGACTAAAATTGTAATGTGTGGTCAAGGTCTAAACTAGTACTGTGTGGTCAAGGTCTAAAATAGTAATGTGTGGTCAAGGTCTAAAATAGTAATGTGTGGTCAAAGTCTAAAATAGTAATGTGTGGTCAAGGACTAAAATAGTAATGTGTGGTCAAGGTCTAAAATAGTAATGTGTGGTCAAGGTCTAAAATTGTAATGTGTGGTCAAGGACTAAAATAGTAATGTGTGGTCAAGGACTAAAATTGTAATGTGTGGTCAAGGTCTAAAATAGTAATGTGTGGTCAAGGTCTAAAATAGTAATGTGTGGTCAAGGTCTAAAATTGTAATGTGTGGTCAAGGACTAAAATAGTAATGTGTGGTCAAGGACTAAAATTGTAATGTGTGGTCAAGGTCTAAAATAGTAATGTGTGGTCAAGGTCTAAACTAGTACTGTGTGGTCAAGGTCTAAAATAGTAATGTGTGGTCAAGGACTAAACTAGTACTGTGTGGTCAAGGTCTAAAATAGTAATGTGTGGTCAAGGTCTAAACTAGTAATGGAGAAAACAGAACCATAGGACTCATAGTGGGACGTAATGCTGGCAGAGCTCCAGATAACATTTTGAGCAATTGAGTTTTTACTGTAGGGTTTCTATTTTAATTGGGTTAATACATTTTTCATTGGGTAACCACTATTTTTTCACTCATCTATTCATCAATCTATTGTTTTTTTCTCAAATAGAGAACATTTTAAGATTTTAAAAAAAAATGAAATAATTTTTAGATGTATATAACTGTTCCAAATAAATAGCCTTAACCATGTTAACCCGGAAAGTATATAAGCTCGTAATTGTATTTCAGAAATTAGCTCCTTTGTATGCATGCTGAAAAAGCTTCATTGGGAATTTACACATGCTGTTTTTATACATTCGAGTTTTGCATTCAATGCATGCGTTTCTGTTAATTGAAAGAAATTGGGTTTTGAATATGTTCTGGGGGTATTTTATGCAAGTACGTAGCTTATCTGTAGCTCTGTGCTGGGTATGATGTGTCATGACAGTTGGCGTGACCTCCATATGTTCTTGATGTTCAGGAGGCCCAGAAGAATGCCAACAAAGCTGGGAAGGTTCTCCTCATCCCCTGGGACTACCGCATCCCCAAGATCCGCATCAGCACCCGACAAGTGGGCACACTCCGCGAAGACAGGTAGGTGCACAGAATTCTGTTATTCTTCCTTCACAGGTCTGTAAATGTCACTTTGTAGAAACAGTGTCCTTTGACTACCTAGGATCTACAAGGATTATTATATAATGATAATGCAACAGAATGTTTCAGGGGCGGATCCAGAATTTTAAGAAAGGAAGGGTTCCACTTGCGTCATTTGTAAGTTCAGTCAGTGAGGGTGGGGGGTTGGTGGTGGGGGAAGTCTACCCCAAAATCACAAAAAGCGTTATGTAAACCATTATTATCCCCCGCCCAACAAAGTTTCCATGGCAAAAAGATGGTTCTGTGAGGGTAGGGTTCGTTTCTGGAGCATAACTCATAAACCATTCAATATTTTTTCATGAAACTTTGCAGGTTTGTCAGGTACATGCTGAACTGGTGCCTTTTGCTATTTAGAAATTTTAGAAATTTTTATTTTTTACGTTTCAATGGCAACAAGATGGACTTAGGTTCCACAATCTTCTTTTTTTTAATAATTTCCATGACAAGTTCCACCTTGGTTAAAAAAGGTTAGGGTTTGTTTAGATTATGTCATTAATTCTGCAACAAGGGTGGGGGATATAGCCACGTTAGTGGCAAACTCTTGTTAATTTTGCTTTAACAACCAACTTGACATGTTATCATTGCAGGCAATGTGCATACACAATGTCACCAGATGAAAACGGGGTGGTGGGGGTGGGGGTGGGGGTGGGGGTTGGGGTGGGTTGCCAGCCCCAAGACCCCTATCTGGATCTGCCACTGTGTTTTGGTGGTCGTAACTCAGTACCTTAAGTTTGCCCTTATTATACGAGGTGATTAAAGTGGGACTATGTGGACACAGTGGCGACTGCTTGACCTGACTGGACACTCACACAATATATGGGGTGCTGACCTGTTTAAATTATTCATTCAATAGTATAATGAGTGGGGTTTGGGGGTCCTTGAAGCTGCTATTGTACTTGAATTTGTGTGCTCCATATCTTTTTTGTTTATTTGTTTGTTGTTATTTATTGATATAAATATACCAGTGATTGATATTGAGTAATAGTACCTGACACACAATCAACAATCTCACTAAGTCTGACGTCCCCACCCAAGTCACACTGGTGCAGTAACTGTAACATTGTTGACTGGTGTTTATCATTTGTAACATGCTTCCCCTTTTCAGGATAATTGTAAGGATTGACTCGTGGGATGTGGATTCACAGTACCCAAATGGTCACTTTGTGCGGAGCTTGGGGAAGATTGGGGAGCTGGAGACGGAGATCGCGGCACTGCTTGTGGAGAACAACATCTCGGTGCCACCTTTCTCCGACCTGCAGGTCTGTCATCTTCAGCAGGGAACAAACCAGATTGTCTGCAATACAGAATCTCTCCAATACAGACACTCTGCAATACAGACTCTCTCCAATACAGACTCTCTACAATACAGACTCTCTACAATACAGATTCTCTACAATACTGATTCTGTACAATACAGATTCTCTACAATACAGACTCTCTACAATACAAATTCTCTACAATACAGACTCTCTACAATCCAGATTCTCTATGAAACAGTTTCTCTACTATACAGGTTCTCTACATTACAGATTCCCTGCATTACAGATTCCATGCATTACAGACTCTCTACAATACAAACTCTCTAAAATACAGATTTTCTACCATAATGATTCTCTACAATACAGACTCTCTACAGGACAAATTCTCTACAATACAGACTCTATAATACAGACTTCCTACAATACAGACTCTCTACAATACAGAGTCTCTACAATACAGATTCTTTACAATACAGACTCTATAATAAAGACTTCCTACAATACAGATTCTCTCCAATACAGATTCTCTACAATACAGACTCTCTACAATCCAGATTCTCTATGATACAGTTTCTCTACAATACAGGTTCTCTACATTACAGATTTTATACATTACAGATTCTCTGCATTACAGATTTTCTACAATACACACCCTTTACAGTACAGATTCTCTACAATACAAACTCTCTAAAATACAGATTCTCTACCATAATGATTCTCAACAATGCAAACTCTACAATACATATCCTATACAATAGAGATTCCCTCTACAATAAAGATTCCCTACAATACAGATTCTCTACAATACAGATTCTCTACCATAATGATTCGCCACAATGCAGAATCTACAATACATATCCTCTACAATAGAGATTCCCTCTACAAGAAATTCCCTCTACAATAAAGATTCCCTACAATACAGATTCTCTACAATGCAGATTCTCAGCTAAAATGATTCTCTTCTATTATTCACACATCAGCCTTAAAGATGTGATGATTGCCACATGAGGATGAGCAACAGGTGATTCTCTGTGTTTGTCAGCAAGGGTGTGGAAGCAGACTGTGTATTTATGCATGAGTCTTCTAGTTGAAGGAGCTGCCGACAGACACACAAGAGCAGCCGTGGACAATGGTTGAGGAGGAGGTTTCAGCCAGACGGGACCTGCGACAGTCTCACCTCATCTTCAGCATTGACCCTAAAGGTTGCGAGGATGTAGATGACACTCTGTCCATCAGGTATGTTGAAGGAAATACCTAGGAAAAGCTAAGCATGGACACTGTTACAATACTATTGTTTTGGTGGTTAAAATATTGCAGTTGCAATAGTGATTTGAAACATGCCCTCAGTTGTCACACCTACAGACAGAAAATTATAATTGATTTGTTTGTCTGATGTTTTGGGTAGTTCTTGTCTTAAATACAGGGTCGTTCAGGCCATGGTCAAACAAACCTTGGCAAAAATGTCTCTAACTGAACTTTAGGAAATCATCAATCCCCTTTTCTATTAATATATAAATGTGTTTATATGTCTCCCCCAAACTCAGCATATCCATCTGTCCATCCGTAATTATTTCAAATATTTAAAAAAAAATTATCTGCCAAATACCTGGTTCAGGAAACAGAAATATTTTGTATTGGGGCCGACTATAAGTCGACTCCATCTTATTTTTATTAGTAAATATTTCCATTATGTGTTGATCGTATCATGCTTTTCAGACAACTTCCTCATGGAAACTATGAACTTGGTGTGCACATAGCGGACGTCACCTACTTTGTAAAGCCAGGATCCCTTTCTGATGTAGAGGCAAGGTCAAGGTCAACATCTGTGTACCTGGCAGACCGGAGATATGACATGTTACCCACAATCCTCAGTGCCAACCTCTGCTCCCTCATCAGCGGAGTGGACAGGTCAGCAGACTGGGCTCCGGCCTGGATTAATCTTGATTATTTATACCTGGTATCGAGCAGTACAACATGAATACTGATGTTTGATGATGATGAATTGTTTGATGATGATATTGCTTTCCATCATGCTATGTCTGCATCATGTTTGTCACTAACACCCACTGTGTCTCCAGCTATGCCATGAGATATGTAGATATACCCCACAGGTATGCCATGAGATATGTAGATATACCCCCAGGTATGCCATGAGATATGTAGATATACCCCCAGGTATGCCATGATATATGTTAGATGGTTGTCACTAATACCTCATTGTGTCCCCCCCCCCCCCTCCCCCCCCATGCCATGATATTTGTAGATGTTTGTTACTAATACCTCATTGTGTCCCCCCAGGTATGCCAGGAGATATGTAGATATACCCCCAGGTATGCCATGAGATATGTAGATGTTTGTCACTAACACCCCTTTGTGTCCCCCCCAGGTATGCCATGAGATATGTAGATATACCCCCAGGTATGCCATGAGATATGTAGATATACCCCCAGGTATGCCAGGAGATATGTAGATGTTTGTCACTAACACCCCATTGTGTCCCCCCCAGGTATGCCATGATATTTGTAGATGTTTGTCACTAACACCCCATTGTGTCCCCCCCAGGTATGCCAGGAGATATGTTGCTGTTTGTCACTAATACCTCATTGTGTCCCCCCCCCCCAGGTATGCCAGGAGATATGTAGATGTTTGTCACTAACACCTCATTGTGTCCCCCCCAGGTATGCCATGATATTTGTAGATGTTTGTCACTAACACCCCATTGTGTCCCCCCCAGGTATGCCAGGAGATATGTTGCTGTTTGTCACTAACACCCCTTTGTGTCCCCCCCAGGTATGCCAGGAGATATGTAGATGTTTTTCACTAACACCCCATTGTGTCCCCCCCCAGGTATGCCAGGAGATATGTAGATGTTTGTCACTAACACCCCTTTGTGTCCCCCCAGGTATGCCAGGAGATATGTAGATGTTTGTCACTAACACCCCATTGTGTCCCCCCCCAGGTATGCCAGGAGATATGTAGATGTTTGTCACTAACACCCCATTGTGTCCCCCCAGGTATGCCAGGAGATATGTAGATGTTTGTCACTAACACCCCATTGTGTCCCCCCCCAGGTATGCCAGGAGATATGTTGCTGTTTGTCACTAATACCTCATTGTGTCCCCCCCAGGTATGCCAGGAGATATGTTGCTGTTTGTCACTAATACCTCATTGTGTCCCCCCCCCCCCCCCCCCCCAGGTATGCCAGGAGATATGTAGATGTTTGTCACTAACACCTCATTGTGTCCCCCCCCAGGTATGCCATGATATTTGTAGATGTTTGTCACTAACACCCCATTGTGTCCCCCCCCAGGTATGCCAGGAGATATGTTGCTGTTTGTCACTAACACCCCTTTGTGTCCCCCCCAGGTATGCCAGGAGATATGTAGATGTTTTTCACTAACACCCCATTGTGTCCCCCCCCAGGTATGCCAGGAGATATGTAGATGTTTGTCACTAACACCCCTTTGTGTCCCCCCAGGTATGCCAGGAGATATGTAGATGTTTGTCACTAACACCCCATTGTGTCCCCCCCCAGGTATGCCAGGAGATATGTAGATGTTTGTCACTAACACCCCATTGTGTCCCCCCAGGTATGCCAGGAGATATGTAGATGTTTGTCACTAACACCCCATTGTGTCCCCCCCCAGGTATGCCAGGAGATATGTAGATGTTTGTCACTAACACCCCATTGTGTCCCCCCAGGTATGCCATGAGATATGTAGATGTTTGTCACTAACACCTCATTGTGTCCCCCCCAGGTATGCCAGGAGATATGTAGATGTTTGTCACTAACACCCCATTGTGTCCCCCCCAGGTATGCCAGGAGATATGTAGATGTTTTTCACTAACACCCCATTGTGTCCCCCCCCAGGTATGCCAGGAGATATGTAGATGTTTGTCACTAACACCCCTTTGTGTCCCCCCAGGTATGCCAGGAGATATGTAGATGTTTGTCACTAACACCCCATTGTGTCCCCCCCCAGGTATGACAGGAGATATGTAGATGTTTGTCACTAACACCCCATTGTGTCCCCCCAGGTATGCCAGGAGATATGTAGATGTTTGTCACTAACACCCCATTGTGTCCCCCCCCAGGTATGCCAGGAGATATGTAGATGTTTGTCACTAACACCCCATTGTGTCCCCCCCCCATGCCATGATATTTGTAGATGTTTGTTACTAATACCTCATTGTGTCCCCCCAGGTATGCCATGAGATATGTAGATATACCCCCAGGTATGCCATGATATATGTTAGATGGTTGTCACTAATACCTCATTGTGTCCCCCCCCCCCCCCTCCCCCCCCATGCCATGATATTTGTAGATGTTTGTTACTAATACCTCATTGTGTCCCCCCAGGTATGCCAGGAGATATGTAGATATACCCCCAGGTATGCCATGAGATATGTAGATGTTTGTCACTAACACCCCTTTGTGTCCCCCCCAGGTATGCCATGAGATATGTAGATATACCCCCAGGTATGCCATGAGATATGTAGATATACCCCCAGGTATGCCAGGAGATATGTAGATGTTTGTCACTAACACCCCATTGTGTCCCCCCCAGGTATGCCATGATATTTGTAGATGTTTGTCACTAACACCCCATTGTGTCCCCCCCAGGTATGCCAGGAGATATGTTGCTGTTTGTCACTAATACCTCATTGTGTCCCCCCCCCCCCCAGGTATGCCAGGAGATATGTAGATGTTTGTCACTAACACCTCATTGTGTCCCCCCCAGGTATGCCATGATATTTGTAGATGTTTGTCACTAACACCCCATTGTGTCCCCCCCAGGTATGCCAGGAGATATGTTGCTGTTTGTCACTAACACCCCTTTGTGTCCCCCCCAGGTATGCCAGGAGATATGTAGATGTTTTTCACTAACACCCCATTGTGTCCCCCCCCAGGTATGCCAGGAGATATGTAGATGTTTGTCACTAACACCCCTTTGTGTCCCCCCAGGTATGCCAGGAGATATGTAGATGTTTGTCACTAACACCCCATTGTGTCCCCCCCCAGGTATGCCAGGAGATATGTAGATGTTTGTCACTAACACCCCATTGTGTCCCCCCAGGTATGCCAGGAGATATGTAGATGTTTGTCACTAACACCCCATTGTGTCCCCCCCCAGGTATGCCAGGAGATATGTTGCTGTTTGTCACTAATACCTCATTGTGTCCCCCCCAGGTATGCCAGGAGATATGTTGCTGTTTGTCACTAACACCCCATTGTGTCCCCCCCCAGGTATGCCAGGAGATATGTTGCTGTTTGTCACTAATACCTCATTGTGTCCCCCCCAGGTATGCCAGGAGATATGTTGCTGTTTGTCACTAATACCTCATTGTGTCCCCCCCCCCCCCCCCCCCAGGTATGCCAGGAGATATGTAGATGTTTGTCACTAACACCTCATTGTGTCCCCCCCAGGTATGCCATGATATTTGTAGATGTTTGTCACTAACACCCCATTGTGTCCCCCCCATGTATGCCAGGAGATATGTTGCTGTTTGTCACTAACACCCCTTTGTGTCCCCCCCAGGTATGCCAGGAGATATGTAGATGTTTTTCACTAACACCCCATTGTGTCCCCCCCCAGGTATGCCAGGAGATATGTAGATGTTTGTCACTAACACCCCTTTGTGTCCCCCCAGGTATGCCAGGAGATATGTAGATGTTTGTCACTAACACCCCATTGTGTCCCCCCCCCCAGGTATGCCAGGAGATATGTAGATGTTTGTCACTAACACCCCATTGTGTCCCCCCAGGTATGCCAGGAGATATGTAGATGTTTGTCACTAACACCCAATTGTGTCCCCCCCCAGGTATGCCAGGAGATATGTAGATGTTTGTCACTAACACCCCATTGTGTCCCCCCAGGTATGCCAGGAGATATGTAGATGTTTGTCACTAACACCTCATTGTGTCCCCCCCAGGTATGCCAGGAGATATGTAGATGTTTGTCACTAACACCCCATTGTGTCCCCCCCCAGGTATGCCATGAGTGTTATCTGGGAGCTGACCCCAGACTTTGAAGTGAAGGATGTTTGGTATGGCAGGACTGTTATCCGCTCACAGTACAAACTATTCTATGAGGTTAGTGCTTATCCACAATTGTGCGGATCATGTAAAACTATGCACATATTTTCAAACTAAATAAATAATAGGCCATTCCCCTGCCAATTTAGCATTGTTGTGGTGACCAGACCCACTTGCCAACTCTGCAGATGTTGTAAGAGAAAGTGTTGTTAAGGCAAATATACAATGTATAAGGTATATGCCATGTATGAGGTTTTTAAAAATGTATTAAAACTCTTCATATCATTATTTTATGTAAATGCAAATGATTGTATTAAAGATTTGGGTGTGTTTGATATGTTGTAATCCACAAGAAATTTAGATTAGTACCGTAACATTTTTCTCTCGCTGTAAGCAAAGCTGATAAGACATGTAATTGTAACTCCATTGACTCACTACCTCACTCACGCGCTCGCACACTTGCACTCTCACATGATGGGACATTTAATTTTCACTCCTTTAACTCACTCAATCACTCACACTCTCACTCACTACCCCACACTCTCACTCACTACCCCACACACTCTCTCTCTCACTCACTACCCCACACTCTCACTCTCTCTCTCTCACTCACTACCCCACACTCTCACTCACTACCCCACACACTCACTCTCTCTCTCTCACTACCTCACTCACTCAATCACTCACACTTTCACTCACTGCCCCACACTCTCACTCACTGTCGCACTCACTCACTGACTACCTTGCTCACTCACTCACTCAATTTAATTTTCACTCCTCTCACTCACTCAATCACTCACGCTCTCACTCACTACCTCACTCTCTCTCACTCACTACCCAACACTCTCACTCACTCACTCACTACCTCACTCACTCAGTCACTCACACTTTCACTCACTACCCCACACTCTCACTCACTCACTCACTACCTCACTCACTCAGTCACTCACACTTTCACTCACTACCCAACACTCTCACTCACTCACTACCTCACTCACTCTCTCTCACTCACTACCTCACTCACTCAATCACTCACACTTTCACTCACTACCCCACACTCTCACTCACTCACTACCTCACTCACTCTCTCTCACTCACTACCTCACTCACTCACTACCCCACACTCTCACTCACTACCTCACTCACTCTTTCTCTCACTCACTACCTCACTCACTCACTCACTCACACTCTCACTCACTACCCCACACTCACTCACTCTCTCTCTCACTCACGTGCATGCCTGTTGCTATATAAGTGCAATAATCTTGGACGCGACGTTAAACCCCATTTCACCTCACCTCACCTCTCTCTCACTACCTCACTCACTCTCTCTCTCACTCACTCACTCACTCACTACTCACTCACACTTTCTCTCACTCACTCGCACTTTCTCTCACTCAGTACCTCACTCACTCACTCACTCACTCACTCACTCACTCCTGCTATGTGGTTTCCCCTGCAGCTGGCACAGTCTATATATGATGGAGCTGCAGATGAGGACATTGTCAGTAACGTCCCTGAGCTGCACAGCGTAGACCAGTCAAAAGTGAAGGAGAGGTTGGTTCCAGTTCTTATATTTACTTAAGACAAACTTGATGACGACACAGTGTCTTGTGTGTGAACAATGGAACTCAAGTTTACAGCTTGTACACACAATTTTCACTAATAATAACCAGTATCTATCTGCAAGGCGGCAAAATTGACAAAACATTGCCAATGAGGTTGTCATATTATTTCATACAATTAATGTCTAATTAGAATAACAAATATATATATATCATGTGATAGAAAGAAGTAAGATTTCTTAATAACTGGAGGAAAATCAGCCAAGCCTGGGTAAACACTGGCCCATCATATGTTGATGTAATTGATGAAATGTTATTACTCTAATGATCGGATGATGTTATTAATCTATTTATTCTATGACATAAATATGATATGCACATACAGTCAAGTCCTGTTAATCCGACATGGTTGGTTGTACATGTTTATATCGGATTGATGACTTTGTCGGATAAACAAAATTAGGTAGTATCAATGTTCGTGATTGAAAATCGGAAAAACTACACGATAGTTAACAATACAAACACTTTGTAATAAGAAAAATGTTATGTTACATTGTTAGCGGAATAGGGGGCACGGGTGGCCCAGTCGCCTAAGGCTCCGCGATTCGCTGTGCAGAGTTGCGGCCCTTGGGCACGCCAGAAACCTATGATTGTGGGTTCGAATCCCGGTTCACCCCAATTATGTTTCTAGGTTTGTCAGCACCATACCCATGCTCGTTGGTTTCACTGAAGTGGTAAACGTTTGAGACCTGCATCACTTGGGGCTTTCCTCCAACATTAAGCTGATACGCCGCGATATAACTGGAATACTGTTAAAAGCAGCGTTAAACCCAACTCACTCACTCACTCACTGTTAACGGAATATGTTTAGGTGTGTCGGAGGCTGAGTGCAAATTACATTAAGTAATACGTTACCACTGTTATACCGAGGCTGTTGTCTCCCACAACTGCTGCTATAGCGAAATCTACCACAGAGATCTCAATTACCTCATGCAGCACGTGCGTAGCCACCTAGCTGCCATGTGACACCCTTCACTCTTGTCTCCTTCGTCTGCTTAGCAAGACGTGTTTTCTCCTGCTGAAGCGTTCCTTGAAGATTTGGTGATATTTATTATAGTTTATTCTCTAATAAACTGTGCTTTTATGGGGCGTTGCGGTAGCTACGCTTGGTTATAATTTTCCCGCCAAACGGAAAATTTTTCCCGCCCTTTTTTCTATATACTTGCGGGGTTCGCGTATGCACGTTGTGTTTTACGTTTCCCCTGTTCTTGTATGTTTTGGGGGTTAACATAACTTATTTCTTTAATAAAAGTTATATGTGTATGTTATATGTTCACATTGCTCGTTTATTTTCTTGTGAAAATGTTCGTTTGTGAATCATTGTGGTGCGTGCTTTGTAACCATGTTTTGTTCTTTGTTTATAGCAAACAATCAATGTCTGACATGGATCTGTCCCCAGTATCCACCCCCTCTACCCCTGCTCCTCGGAGTTATGGGGTGTGCAGAAAGCCGTCCCCGGCCACTTCGGTGGCCGCGGGGTCGGACGCGGGGTCCACCGGTACGGCGGCGGCTCCCGTGGTCACCGGTCCTTCCCCCGAACCGTTGCTCCCGCTATCGGTTTAGGACCGCGTGGCCATGGTTTATGACCTCTTTGAGGACATGCCCCGGCCGGTACCGCGGGGAATCCACGACTGTGGGTTCCTCCGAGGTATACGATGAGTCTTCCGACACGGCTTTCCCCGCATCAACCTTGCTGCGCGGTTTCAAGCCTTCCTTGGAGAACGCCTTCGCGGCGGCCTCCGGTCGGGGTCTCCCGTTGCCTCCGACGTCGTGGAGAAAGGGTTTATTCCCGGTACATGACCTTGCCTTTCCCGAGGCTGGTCCTACCGCGGAGGCCCATGTTGAGCGGTTGGGTGTCCGTGCCCCACCGGCTGCTACGGTAACGCAAGCTACCTTGCACCAGCTGGACGCCCTCGCTCGGCACTCCATGTCTCACGGAGACACTTACTTGGCTGCAGCGGCCCGTCTGGTCGAAGGTTCTCCCACGGACCGTGACCAGCGCATTTACAACTGCCTGCTCAGTTTAAATGCTTCCCTGGAGTACGTTGCCGAGGACTCTCGGCACACACTTGCTCTTGTTGGGTCCCTGCATAGGCGCCTGGGTGCCGCTCCTAACCGGAGCGCGCCCCAGGCTGCTGCGGCCGGTAGGTCTAAGGGGTCGGGTTCTTCTTCCTCTGGGAAGTAGCCCCGCCCTGAGGGCTCCGGTATGGGCAATCTGCTGCCCTTTCGCGGGAAGACGGGGAACTGGGGGAAGCCCAAGTCGTCGACGGACGGCAAGGGCCCCTCCAGGTGACTCTCATTGGAGGGGTTCGTATGCCGACAGCGCCAACTTCGGTTGGCCCTTAGGCGAACCCGAGTCACTTGGCCCTGGACAGTTGCGCCTGTCGCAACCTGTCAGGGCCCCCTCTCCTTACCCAGTGGGAGCCAGACTCCAGACTTACTGGGAGAATTGGGAACAAGTGTTCGACGACCCGTGGGTGGTCAACACGATTCGGTACGGCTATCGGCTTGATCTCAAAGCGAATCCGCCGCTCACCGTTGCCCCGTTGGCAGGTTTCGATTCGGAAACCGATCTTCCCATCCTCGCCGATGCCATCGGCAGGTTGGTGGAGAAGGGGCAGTACGGGAGTTAGCTCTACCAGAAATAACACCGGGGTTTTACTCCAGGATATTTCTCGTTCCCAAGTAGGACAGTGCCGAACTCAGAATGATTCACACGTCCGCTCCCTGGCTGTTCACCCGGTTAACCACCCCCATAGTGGGGTTCCTCCACAGGAGGGGTGTCCGGTACTTCGCGTACCTGGACGACTCGCTAGTAGCAAATCGAATGACGGACACCCTGTCACGCCATCTCGATTTCGCACGTCGGCTCTTGGAGCAATTTGGGTGGATTATCAATCTCCCCAAGAGCGAGTTAACCCCTTCTCAGAACTTGCTGTTCATCGGAGGTCGGTTCAACACGGTGTCCCATCGCCTCTTTGTCCCCCCAGACCGGTGGCACAAAATTCAGGCGATGATTGCCAAAGTCTTAGCGGTGCAACAGACTGTTCACTTTTGGGAACAGCTGTTAGGGCTACTTGTATCAGCCCAGGACTGCACCGCACGGGGTCGTCTCCAACTCCGCCCGCTGCAACGGTTTTTAATCCAGTTGTTAGCAACGGAGGTGAACAGTGCGACCGTCGCCCTCCCGGATCGGCTCCGACCGCATCTGGAGTGGTGGACGGTCCCTTACATTGTCTTATCAGGAGTCTCTATGCGGCCCTACCGGGCCACGTTGACCCTGTATACAGACGCCTCTCTAGTGGGCTGGGGCGCCCATCTAAAGGGGGAGGTGAGCTCGGGGCTGTGGTGCTTAGACGAACTAGGTCTTCACATCACTTGTCTCGAGTTCAAGGCAGTGATCAACGCAGTCAATCACTGGAAGCATCGTCTCGTCGACGCCCGGCTCATGCTGGCGACCGACAACACGACGGTAGTGTCCTATGTGAACAAACTGGGGGGAACCCACAGTCACTCGCTACTCGATCTCACGTTCGAGTTTTACGCTCTGGTGGACAGTGTCCCGTGCCAGATACGCGCCCGTCACATCCCAGGTGTGCGGAACGTACTGGCCGATGCTCTATCGAGGCCTCAGGATCCGAGCCCCACAGAGTGGATGCTGAACCCAGTAGTGTTTCAGTGGCTGTGCGAACGTTTGGGTCGTCCGATGGTCGACCTGTTCGCAACGCGGTTCAACAATCAACTCCCGTTGTTTGTATCACCAGTCCCGGTCCCGAGGGCCATCGATCACGATGCTCTCGCGTTAGACTGGACGGGCTTGGTCGCTTATGCTTACCCGCCGACAGCGTTGATACCACACATTCTAAGCCGGCTCCGAGGAGTTCGCTGTCGAATGTTACTGATCGCGCCCATGTGGCCGAACAGATCGTGGTACCCCGACTTGCTGACCCAGGTCACGCAGTCGCCACTTCCACTGCCTGTGAGACCGGATCTCTTGATCCACCCTCACACCCGTCAGCTTCATCAAAACGCAGGGCAGTTCAATCTGCACGCGTGGATGTTGTCACCGAGCGTCTGAGGAGTAAAGTTTTTTCTCGCCGGGCGTCTCGGGCATACGTTAGTATGCATCGTGATTCTACCCAGAAGGTGTATAATGCACGTTGGGTTATTTTCACGAAGTGGTGTTGTAAACATCACATTCATTCGCCAGATAAGGTATCTGTGCAGGATATTGCTCGTTTCATGTCTCACTTGCGAGAGACCCGGAAACTCTCCGGGGGTTCCATTGCCATCTATGTCTCGTCCGTTGCTACGGTACGGGACGTTGCTATGGGTACCAGTCTCTCCAAAGAGCCGGTGATACGGGGTATTATCAAGGGTTTCAAACAGCACGATCTTAAGAAGGGCCGCCTTCGGGCACCGGCCTGGGATCTTTCCCTAGTGTTGCAATCACTTACGGAAGCTCCGTATGAACCCTTGCATAGTGCTTCGTTCCGGCATGTGACTTTGAAAACAGCATTTCTCCTCTCCTTTGCCACGGCGGCACGTGTATCCGAAATTCATGCACTCGATGTCGCCAAGGTACGATTCGATAGGGGTGACGAAGGAGCGGTCCGCCTGGGCCTGCTCATGGGCTTCGTCGCCAAGAATCAGAGAGTCGGGCAAACGGAGAGAGAATTCACTGTAAGATCACTCAAAGAAATCTTACATCCTGCTGATACTGAGGACAGAGCGCTGTGTCCGGTTAGGGCCCTTAAGTATTATCTTAAGGCTTCGAATGAACGTAGACAAGGGCGTGACCGTCTGTTCATATCGTGTAACCCTAATCGCACGGTTGACATAACTCGCAACTCGATTGCGTTGTGGCTTCGTTCTGTCATCAATCTGGCGTACCGGTCTCGGGGGTTACCGGTAGCGGGGTCAAACCCGCACGAGATCAGGGCGCTAGCGGCAACATTTGCCCTACACTCGAATATCTCTGTTCGCAGAATATTACGAGGTTGTTACTGGCGTTCTGACTCGGTTTTTGCCAATCATTACCTCAAACAGGTCGCTGATGCCGTCGTGGAGAGTGTGCACCGTCTTGGCCCGCGGATCGCGGCGCAAGCGGGCACCTAAGGGGTGTGCCCAGCGCAATTCCGAACTCCTCAGGCGTCTGACCTTGCACGGTGGTCAATCTGGGTCGACTCCATTGTTCCCACTGCCGTGGGTACAGGAGTTGGGGTCCCGCAAACCAGCGCACTCACACCACAGGTGAGGGCGGCTTTTTGTGTGCTTTGTCCTTATTTGTATTTTGACAATTATGTCTTTAATTGTCTGTCGTGTATCCCAACCTTGTGATGCATGCTTACAAATACTGGAATTAGGTCACGCGCCTAATGCATACTTTAAGTAGGCTTGCTCTGGGATATACGGTCTGAATGAAATTAATTTCCCTCTTTTCGACTGTTTAACCTGATCTAAGATTAAGCTCACGCGGATACAGTGTTCTCATCCGCTGCGGCGATGAAATACCTATCCAGTGGGGCCGTTTGGAGTCACCAATCGTTTTGGCAATGACGATTGAGCCTTACGGTATGCGCTTGACAGTGCTTTGGTATTCCTATAGGGTAACGCCTAGCTAGGTGCATGCGCATCGAGTGCTTCCGCCTTGGTGTTTACTTCCGCTGGTCGGAAGGAACGCTAGCAGTCAGGATTCGGGTTGTAGGTGCTCCCCACCGCCTACTGTGGTAGTCAGCCTCGGTATAACAGTGGTAACGTATTACTTAATGTAATTTGTAGAATTTTCCTATTCGGAATATTCTATAAGTAATACGTTACCACTGGGCTGCTGCCCGCCCGTCCGTCCCCCGAGCACTTGCTCTCGCAGGAGACAAGAGTGAAGGGTGTCACATGGCAGCTAGGTGGCTACGCACGTGCTGCATGAGGTAATTGAGATCTCTGTGGTAGATTTCGCTATAGCAGCAGTTGTGGGAGACAACAGCCTCGGTATAACAGTGGTAACGTATTACTTATAGAATATTCCGAATAGGAAAATTCTACAAGACTCACAGATTAACGAGTCAAAATAGCACTGACTTTATGGGTTCATATCATCATTGTCAGATAAAGCTCATTGTCGGATTAACAAGTGTAGGATTAACAAGACTTGACTATGTATTTGATAGAAACATCATTGATCAACAGTTCTCTCATTCGACTGGTGAATAAACACGCAGAAGGCTATCTGTCTTTATGATGGATGTCTCCTGACAATATGGTGTGTGTTTTTTCCTTGTGTAGAAGGTGGTTATGTGTTTGAGGCCTCCCTGTAGGAAGTACTTCATGACTGTACAGGTTGTCTGAGTTGAAGTGGGCAGTGTGTAAACTGATGGAGGTGGCAAGAGTGTTGAAGTCTCGCCGTGTGTCCGGCGGGGCCTTGGAGCTCGAGAGTGTGGAAGTACGAGTGGAAATGGATGACAGCAAGAAGATAGATGACCTCACACCAAAAGATGTAAGTAGACCTCCAGTAGACTTCCCCAATTTTCCCATCATCAGCTTAGTGTCCCAATCTGGTAAAAATCTGAAGCTGAACAGTAGAATTTCCCTGATCATGTAGTCTGTCATCTGGGTACAATGTCTGAAGCCCATTTCTGGTGTCCCTGACGTGGTGTTGCTGGAATATTGCTGAAAGAGGTGTAAACTCTTACTCACTCAGTCTGTCACTTGACTGTCATCATATGTAGGTTGTCATGAACACTTCCCTAGTTCCGATCAGCGCTCATTAAGATTCTTCATACGTTCTGACTTGAGTGAGTGAGTGAGTGAGTTGGGTTTAACGCCGCTTTTAACAGTATTCCAGCTATATCATGGCATATCAGCTTAATGTGGGAGGAAAGCCCGAAGTGATGCAGGTCTCAGAAGTTTACCACTTCGGTGAAACCCACGAGCACGGGTATGGTGCTGACAAACCTAGAAACATAATCAGGGCGAACCGGGATTCGAACCCACAATCTTAGGTTTCTGGCATTCCCATGGGACGCAACCCTGCACAGCGAATCACGGCGCCTTAGACGTCTGGGCCCCCCGTGCCCCCCGTGCCCCCCGTTCTGACTTGAAAACAGTATAGTCATAGCATTGATGAGTGTGATACAGCTATATTTCACACATGGTTCCCAAGTATTTGACTTGTTTCTTCTACAGCACCTGGAGATTCACGATACTATAGCCGAGTGCATGATCTTTGCCAACCACTGGGTGGCCAGGAAGATAGCAGAGGTCTACCCCAACCAGGCCCTGGTGAGTCGGGAGGCAGGATTTGAACGATTCTGGTTCCATTGAAAATCATCAAAAACATCTTGGTGTGTGTTTTGACTTGTGTGACATTGATAGAGAGTGTGAAGGCACTGTTTGTTTTTTGTTTCTGATTCTAGCTTCGTCATCACCCGCTGCCCAGGCAGGACCACTTTGCCAACCTCATCAACTGTGCAGCATCCAAGGGCTTTACAATAGATGTGTCATCCAATAAAGCTCTTGCTGCGTCCCTGGATTCCTGTGTGGACTCGGCAGACCTGACAGTAAACAAGGTGGGTTGTGTAGCATCTACAGTTAACAAGGTGGGTTGTGTAGACCTGACAGTTAACAAGGTGGGTTGTGTAGACCTGTCATTTAACAAGGTGGGTTGTGTAGACCTGACAGTTAACAAGGTGGGTTGTGTAGACCTGACAGTTAACAAGGTGGGTTGTGTAGACCTGACAGTTAACAAGGTGGGTTGTGTAGACCTGACAGTTAACAAGGTGGGTTGGGTGGACCTGACAGTTAACAAGGTGGGTTGTGTAGACCTGACAGTTAACAAGGTGGGTTGTGTAGACCTGACAGTTAACAAGGTGGGTTGTGTAGACCTGACAGTTAACAAGGTGGGTTGGGTGGACCTGACAGTTAACATGGTGGGTTGTGTAGACCTGACAGTTAACAAGGTGGGTTGTGTAGACCTGACAGTTAACAAGGTGGATTGTGTAGACCTGACAGTTAACAAGGTGGGTTGTGTAGACCTGACAGTTAACAAGGTGGGTTGTGTAGACCTGACAGTTAACAAGGTGGGTTGTGTAGGCCTGACAGTTAACAAGGTGGATTGTGTAGACCTGACAGTTAACAAGGTGGATTGTGTAGACCTGACAGTTAACAAGGTGGGTTGTGTAGACCTGACAGTTAACAAGGTGGATTGTGTAGACATGACAGTTAACAAGGTGGATTGTGTAGACATGACAGTTAACAAGGTGGGTTGTGTAGCATTGACAGTTAACAAGGTGGGTTGTGTAGACCGGACAGTTAACAAGGTGGGTTGTGTAGCATCGACAGTTAACAAGGTGGGTTGTGTAGACCTGACAGTTAACAAGGTGGGCTGTGTAGACTTGACAGTTAACAATGTGGGTTGTGTAGCTTCAGTAGAACCGACAGTTAACAAGGTGGGTTGTGTAGACCTGACAGTTAACAAGGTGGGTTGTGTAGACCCGGCAGTTAACAAGGTGGGTTATGTAGACCTGACAGTTTACAAGGTGGGTTGTGTAGACCTGACAGTCAACAAGGTGGGTTGTGTAGACCCGGCAGTTAACAAGGTGGGTTATGTAGACCTGACAGTTAACAAGGTGGGTTGTGTAGACCCGGCAGTTAACAAGGTGGGTTGTGTAGACCTGACAGTTTACAAGGTAAGCTGTGTAGACCTGACAGTTAACAATGTGGGTTGTGGAGCTTCAGTAGAACCGACAGTTAACAAGTTGGGTTGTGTAGACCTGACAGTTAACAAGGTGGGTTGTGTAGACCTGACAGTTAACAAGGTGGGTTGTGTAGACCTGACAGTTAACTAGGTGGGTTGTGTAGACCTGACAGTTAACAAGGTTAACTCTATGGTTACAAGGGTTGAAATGTCTCACATCAAAGTAATTATATGACAGTAAAAGCTTTTGTTTTGGACATTACTTGATGTCATAGAGGTATGTCCACAAGACTTGAGTCAGTGATTCGCTGTGACAAGTCAGTAAAATAGGCAGGGGTCTGTGGTCTTTGCAAACTTAGGGAACATGCAGTGATCACTCAGCCCTCGTGGCAAGGTGGGTCTATTAGCCATGTATATAACAGTGTCATGTTGTAGTCACAGTCTGGGAGGTTATTTGCGTTTGAGGAACCAGATCACTGTGTGTTGCAGCTACTCCGCACGCTGGCGACACAGGCCATGTCCAACGCCCAGTACTTCTCCACAGGCAGCCTGGCAAGGGACCAGTTCTTCCACTATGGCCTGGCTCTGGATCTCTACACACACTTCACCTCCCCCATCAGGAGATACGCAGATATTCTGGTCAGTCAGTCGTTGAATGTTGGTGCAAGATAACTCTTTGGTGCTGCTGATTTCTTACTGATGTTGTTTGTTTGTTGTTTAATGCCACACTCAGCAATATTCCAGCTATTTGACAGTGGTCTGTAATCACTGGATCGAATCTGGACCAGATAATCCAGTGATTGCCATCATGAGCATCGATCGACGTAATTGGGATAGGATGACATGCATAACCAAGTCAGCGAGCCTGACCACCCGATCCTGTTAGTCGCCTCTTACGACAAGCATAGTCGCCATTTACAGCAAGCATGGGTTGCTGAAGACCTATTCTACCGGGATCTTCACGGGTTGATATCTTACTGATTAGTTACAGCTTAATTTGGGACATTTGTTCTTTTAAGATGGATACTTCTGCTTTGAGTTTCTAGTAAATAGAACATGGATTGTCAACTCTTTGTCAGGTGCATCGCCAGCTTCTTGCAGCCATTGGTGCAGATAGTCACGCCAGGTTGCCTGGCAACAAGGAGCTAGATGAACTCAGCAACCACATCAATCAAAAGCACAGGGTAAGTGCTGAAGTGTACAGGTGTGAAGGCTGTGAGGAGGAAGTGTTAGTGCTGAAGTGTACAGGTGTGAAGGCTGAGAGGAGTAAGGTGGAAGTGTTAGTGCTGAAGTGTACAGGTGTGAAGGCAGTAAGTTGGAAGTGTTAGTGCTGAAGTGTACAGGTGTGAAGGCTGTGAGGAGAAAGTAGGAAGTGTTAGTGCTGAAGTGTACAGGTGTGAAGGCTGTGAGGAGAAAGTGTTAGTGCTGAAGTGTACAGGTGTGAAGGCTGTGATGAGGAAGTGTTAGTGCTGAAATGTACAGGTGTGAAGGCAGTAAGTTGGAAGTGTTAGTGCTGAAGTGTACAGGTGTGAAGGCTGTGAGGAGGAAGTGTTAGTGCTGAAGTATACAGGTGTGAAGGCTGTGAGGAGAAAGTGTTAGTGCTGAAGTGTACAGGTGTGAAGGCAGTAAGTTGGAAGTGTTAGTGCTGAAGTGTACAGGTGTGAAGGCTGTGAGGAGAAAGTGTTAGTGCTGAAGTATACAGGTGTGAAGGCAGTAAGTTGGAAGGGTAAGTGCTGAAGTGTACAGGTGTGAAGGCTGTGAGGAGGAAGTGTTAGTGCTGAAGTGTACAGGTGTGAAGGCTGAGAGGAGTAAGGTGGAAGTGTTAGTGCTGAAGTGTACAGGTGTGAAGGCAGTAAGTTGGAAGTGTTAGTGCGGAAGTGTACAGGTGTGAAGGCTGTGAGGAGAAAGTAGGAAGTGTTAGTGCTGAAGTGTACAGGTGTGAAGGCTGTGAGGAGAAAGTGTTAGTGCTGAAATGTACAGGTGTGAAGGCAGTAAGTTGGAAGTGTTAGTGCTGAAGTGTACAGGTGTGAAGGCTGTGAGGAGAAAGTAGGAAGTGTTATTGCTGAAGTGTACAGGTGTGAAGGCTGTGAGGAGAAAGTGTTAGTGCTGAAGTATACAGGTGTGAAGGCTGTGAGGAGGAAGTGTTAGTGATGAAGTGTACAGGTGTGAAGGCTGTGATGAGGAAGTGTTAGTGCTGAAATGTACAGGTGTGAAGGCTGAGAGGAGAAAGTGTTAGTGCTGAAGTGTACAGGTGTGAAGGCTGTGAGGAGAAAGTGTTAGTGCTGAAGTGTACAGGTGTGAAGGCTGTGAGGAGGAAGTGTTAGTGCTGAAGTGTACAGGTGTGAAGGCTGTGAGGAGAAAGTGTTAGTGCTGAAGTGTACAGGTGTGAAGGCTGTGAGGAGAAAGTATTAGTGCTGAAGTGTACAGGTGTGAAGGCTGTGAGGAGGAAGTGTTAGTATGAAGTGTACAGGTGTGAAGGCAGTAAGTTGGAAGTGTTAGTGCTGAAGTGTACAGGTGTGAAGGCTGTGAGGAGGAAGTGTTAGTGCTGAAGTATACAGGTGTGAAGGCAGTAAGTTGGAAGTGTTAGTGCTGAAGTGTACAGGTGTGAAGGCTGTGAGGAGAAAGTGTTAGTGCTGAACTGTACAGGTGTGAAGGCTGTGATGAGGAAGTGTTAGTGCTGAAGTGTACAGGTGTGAAGGCTGTGAGGAGGAAGTGTTAGTGCTGAAGTGTACAGGTGTGAAGGCTGTGAGGAGGAAGTGTTAGTGCTGAAGTGTACAGGTGTGAAGGCTGTGATGAGGAAGTGTTAGTGCTGAAGTGTACAGGTGTGAAGGCTGTGAGGAGGAAGGTGGAAGTGTTAGTATTTTGTAGTATGTACATATACTGTTTGCTTAACCCTCACAATCACTATGGGCTGATAGGAACATGGTATTTGTATTTCTAGGCATCCCAGAATTCGCAGAGAGACTCTCAGGAAATTTTCCAGGCATTGTTCTTCCGAGATAAATCTCCGAATGATGCGAGCTGCATTGTGGACGCTGTGATATTCCAAATCAGAGCAAATGGTGTGCTGGCCTTCCTTCCCAGGTACTGTACATACAATCATATATTAACCATATAATATATACATAATAATATACATAATAATATACAGGAAATATATATCAAGAATCTCACCAAACCTCAGAGTTTTAAGCTTTGGTCATCCAGAAAGAATTTATATTAGATGACGCAAGAGTGAGATTCTATTTATCATAAAAAAACATTCTTCTTTACAGTAACAGTGTCTTGAGTGTAAAAAGTACAACTAACCAGCTTCAGTGGCAGAGAGATTAGTGATATCATCTGATTGTGTCGTCATGGTAACCGATGGCTTAAAATAATTATGATCCAATTTCATTGTAGTGATATCTCCTTGGAAGCCAGTTTTGGATGATAAAATAGTATTATCAATATGTCCTGAATAGACATATCTAAGAAATGTATATATGCCTAAATACTTTGTTAGTGGATCATCTTGTGAAAAGTTGAATGTTCTTCTCCAACTGATGATGTGTATATGTTGTGTTAGCTCTCTGTACAGCTTCACATGTATTTCGCTTGAGAAGTTGATATAAAACTGTGATGTCATCCTAGGGATGAAGTATTTTGTGCTCGCTGAGTAGAACATTATTATCATTTTTGCTATTTCCATGGAAACAAGTGGACACTCACCAGGTGGATACGTCGTCTCCAGATATACTTGTTGGGGCTACTTGTCAGCGCAGATAAACAAGTACGCCATGTCTTTTACATATGTTTGCATTGCCCAGGTACGGCATCAAGGGGCCCGTTTATCTGAGGAACAAGGACAACCTCGTTGCCAATGCCAACGCTGACAGGAAGTGTGAATGGACTGGTGGCTCCCTCTCACGCACAGATACTTCCATTACAATTACCTCCCCTTTCGGCAGTCATACATACAAGCTGTTTGACCATATCACAGTAAGTTTAGAGTATCCAGAAACAACTTGAAAGCTTTCACTTGATATTTATATGTGTAACAGTTGGGACATGCATGTTATAAGCTAGATCAGTTTATAAACACATTATACATTGTTTTGTGATTCACAACAAAGGCTACAATGTGCAAAAATGACCCTTGGCAACAGCATTAACCACCTATCATAGTTACGTGCAAACAATCAGAATGCACACATGACTATACTATTTGCTATTTACATTATTAAAGTATTAAGCTATGCTTGTCGTAGAGTCATGCAAGAGTCATGTACTCTCCAGGCTGCTGTGCCAGCTTGTGCAAAGGTGGTATCTCAATAGTAATGTCCTGAAATCATGCATATTTCAATAGTAATTTTGTGATAGATCAGTTGTACATTTGCTGCAAAATTGTATTGATGAAATGCCATCGGTGCCATTTCAGAATAGAAGTTTTGAGACTAACCCTGTGTTATGCGATGCCCTTCAGCTGTTCTGTTGATAGTGCAGACCCCCTTGCTACAACAGTCATTAAAACACCAACAATTACATGAAAACAATTTCTCTACTTCATGACAATGTCTGAAATTATGGTGGCGAGTTGGTATGGGCAAGTAAACAACTTTCAAGCGATTCCTGACGAATTGCTGCTTTCTGATTTATATTTATTTGGCATTTCATCGGCACGATTTTGCAGCAAACGGACTATAGTTACTCAGTGTCTGGAGGCCTCTTGTACCAGCAAGCTTATAGTGTTCATTCCAAATTCCATGTTTCACCTTGAAGATCCGGGTTAGAACTGGACTTCCGCAACCCGTGCTTGTTGTAAGGGGTGACTAACAGGATTGGTTGGTCAGGCTTGCTGACTTGGTATCCTAATTGCATAGCTCGATACTCATGATATCAATCGCTAGATTGTGTGGACACTGACAACAATCATATATATACTTTGTATCATTTTGTATTGATAGATGACCTCCTAATATGATAGTTCATCGTGATCACCCCTAGTCGTGAATAAGATGGAACTATTCGTCTTACATCTGAACAATTAAATTTTAGCAGTTGTCGGAAGGGTGTCCTAGCGACTGAGTCACTGAGAAATATTGTCAGTTTGATGTGGGTGAAGTAGTGCTGTTTACTGGGTGCATCCTCAGTTTCCTTGACGTTGGTGAATTGAATCAACATTACTGTCCTCAGGTGCGGATTACATTGATGCATTCCCGGGCCCATTCCTCTGCTCTGAAGCTGGAACTCATCTCCAGCACTCCTCACCTGGAAGACAACCTGCAGCATCGAGAGACAAGCCATTCGAACAAGGCAGACATCATAAAGGTAAGTCTGGTCTCTCCTCACCTGGAAGGGAACCTGCAGCATCGAGAGACAAGCCATTCGAACAAGGCAGACATCATAAAGGTAAGTCTGGTCTCTCCTCACCTGGAAGACAACCTGCAGCATCGAGAGACAAGCCATTCGAACAAGGCAGACATCATAAAGGTAAGTCTGGTCTCTCCTCACCTGGAAGAGAACCTGCAGCATCGAGAGACAAGTCACTCAAACAAGGCAGACATCATAAAGGTAAGTCTGGTCTCTCCTCACCTGGCAGACAACCTGCAGCATCGAGAGACAAGTCACTCAAACAAGGCAGACATCATAAAGGTAAGTCTGGTCTCTCCTCGCCTGGACGAAAACCTGCAGCATCGAGAGACAAGCCACTCAAACAAGGCAGACATCATAAAGGTAAGTCTGGTCTCTCCTCACCTGGTCGACAACGTGCAGCATCGAGAGACAAGTCACTAAGACAAGGCAGACATCATAAAGGTAAGTCTGGTCTCTCCTCACCTGGAAGACAACCTGCAGCATCGAGAGACAAGTCACTCAAACAAGGCAGACATCATAAAGGTAAGTCTGGTCTCTCCTCACCTGGAAGACAACCTGCAGCATCGAGAGACAAGCCACTCAAACAAGGCAGACATCATAAAGGTAAGTCTGGTCTCTCCTCACCTGGAAGAGAACCTGCAGCATCGAGAGACAAGTCACTCAAACAAGGCAGACATCATAAAGGTAAGTCTGGTCTTCTTCATGAGGCGGGGTACAGATGGCCAGTGACTCAAGGGAGGCATTTTGCTGAGTTGTGTCCCCAAGTTTGATCCATGGACTGGTGATTGTTGGTTCACCAGTCGTGAATGATGTTAAGCTGATGTGAAATGGCATTAAACTCAAACCTGCTCACTCACTCACCAACTTATTCACTTACTCATTTATGAGACTCACGTCGGTGGTAAACACCTACAACCTTATTATATCCTGCCCAATTACATCGACAAGTTTTGATATAACCACAATCATCATTTCTAGTGCGCTTCATCGTAGCATTAGAAATGTAAGGCATCTGCCTGATGTGGAATGGATTGTGTGGCCATGATTCATAGAGTTCTATCATTCTGGGATAGCTATGTGACACCTGTCAACTCTCAGCTGCCTACATGTATTTAGTATCCTGACTGTGGAACAAAACCCCTTTCACCAACTCTCCTTCCAACTTGGGTCAATATTTTACACATATTTCTGCATTACAGGAAGTCCGCAGTGCTGCTGAGGACAAGAAATCAGAGTTACCCTTCCCTGATTTGAGCTCCAATTTCCATCAGCTGAAGGCTGAATATGGGCAGACGGCAGAGAATCACAGCTTGTACTGTGTGTTTCAGTCGTTCAGAGAGATGGGACTCACTGTGGATTAGGCAGGACATAGTTGGAGGTGGGACTGACTGTGGACAAGGCAGGACTTATTGTGTGTTCCAGTCCTTCAGAGAGATGGTAGTCACTGTGGATTAGGCAGGACATAGTTGGAGGTGGGACTGACTTTGGACTAGGCAGGACTTATAGTGTGTTCCAATTCTTGAGGGAGATAGGAGTCACTGTGGTCTAGGCAGGACTTATTGTGTTCCAGTCATTCAGAGAGATGGTAGTTACTGTGGACTAAGTGGGACTTGTGTGTTCCAGTCCTTTAGAGAGATGGGAGTCACTGTGGCAGGACTTATTGTGTGTTCCAGTCCTTTAGAGAGATGGTAGTCACTGTGGACAAGGCAGGACTTATTGTATGTTCCAGTTCCTTGGGGAGATGGGAGTCACTGTGGCAGGACTTATTGTGTGTTCCAGTTCCTTGGGGAGATGGGAGTCACTGTGGACCAGGCATGACTTATTGTGTGTTCCAGTCCTATAGAGAGATGGGAGTCACTGTGGACCAGGCATGACTTATTGTGTGTTCCAGTTCCTTGGGGAGATGGGAGTCACTGTGGACCAGGCATGACTTATTGTGTGTTCCAGTCCTATAGAGAGATGGGAGTCACTGTGGACCAGGCATGACTTATTGTGTGTTCCAGTCCTTTAGAGAGATGGTAGTCACTGTGGACAAGGCAGGACTTATTGTGTGTTCCAGTTCTTTGGGGAGATGGGAGTCACTGTGGACCAGGCATGACTTATTGTGTGTTCCAGTCCTTTAGAGAGATGGGAGTCACTGTGGCAACAATAGTCAGCAACTCCCAGTGCAGAACAATAACAACTGAACACCCGAATAATGAAAGAAAAAAAGGTTGTATATACTCATGAAATAAAAGTCTTTTGAAATCACTTCTGTGTACATGTGGTAGCTGCACTGTTATCATAGATAGTAGGGTATGGTAAACTCAGAGTGAGTGAGTTGGGTTTAACGCCGAGATTAACATTGTTCCAGTTATATCGTGGCGTGTCAGCTTAATGTGGGAGGAAAGCCCGAGGTGATGTAGGGCTCAGACGTTTACCACTTCGGTGAATCCCATGGTGCTGACAAACCTAGAAACATAATCGGGGCGAACCGGGATTTGAACCCACAATCATAGGTTTCTGACGTGCCCAAGTGACGCAACTCTGCACAGCAAATCTCGGCGCCTTAGACGACTGGGCCACCTGTCACCCCGGTAAACTCAGAAGGACCTTGACTAGGTAAAGACATTCCACTATGTTAAATGTGACTGCTTGGTTCCCAAATGTCTGCTAAGTGCTTATGCTGTAAGGGACAGTCAAGACTTACAAAGAAATCAGTTTTATATAATTCTCACGTTCCTTGTTATCAGGATTATGCCATTCACATAATCATCATACTGTCATTATGTGATTTATACTTTCAAACAATGTAGGAGATATTCGAAAATAAGAGATGATTAAATACAAAGAGATATGGAGTGACGGTCATGGATGGATTAGAAAAAGAAAGGACGAGGTCTAACATGATAATCAATAGAATATGTTGGGGGTGTATTGTAAAGGTGCACATCAACAATAAAGACGTCAGGGGTGTGTGGTGAACGTTTGAGATGAATTGATCAATAATATGTCATGCCCTTACGATTGGAAAAAAATCTCCCAATGACAATTTGAGGTGTCTTGTCCACTCCTCCTGTAGCCCCTGGCCCAGTTCAGCTGAGGTAGCGGTGGTTTTAGAAGTCAGGCCAAATCTGCAAATCATAGACACACACTGAATATATTCGCCACTGTTCGCTGAGTTCGATCAGTTCGAAGCATTTCCAATCTGATAATAATTACTGCATTAAAGCCATGGAGCTTACACGTTACTGTGAATAATGAAAATCAACAATACTAATGGCTCAGAGCGACTTGACCACCTTCTACTGAGTGGCAAATTCAAGAATGCGCCCCGCCCCCCTACCCACGTGCAGGGAGGACTGGCACCGTTCACCAGCGATGTTTCGGGTGTGTTGGGGTGTTAGGTGTTGGTTCTCAGGCAGTCATTTTTTAAAGCTGATCTTTCTTCTGACCACCGATCATGCAACGTTTATATTTCATGATACTTTTCATTTTGGAGGGTATATATCGACCTTAAAATCTAATATATCGTTTGAGTTTGCTATTTTTAGAAACGGCTGATTTCTTTTATTTGTATGGGGATACGCGTGCTGGCACCACCCACTATGAATTCTGGCCATGTTATGTAATCTTTCAAGGCTTAAATTCCATCTGTATGCTGTTCTTTCCTATCTACTAGCAAGTAATCCCATGTCACCCTGCGTTGTGCCTGGATCTCAAATACAGCCCGTGTACATCTTTCACATATACGGGGCGGTCGGGTATAGCCTTGTGGTTAAAGCGATCGCTCGTCACGCCGAAGGCCCGGGTTCGATTCCCGACATGGGTACAATGTTCTGGTGTCCCCGGTCGTGATATTCCTGGAATATTGCTAAATATTGCGGCGTTAAACCAAACTCACTTACTCACTGACTTTCACATACACATGGCTTCATATTGTTGTACAACACTACTGTTTAAACAACCGACAATGAGTGAATATGTTTCACAGCGTACCATACACACGTCAACAATGTTGAGTATTAGTGAGTTTGGTTTTACGCCGCTTTTAGCAATTAACCAGCAATATTCACGGCGGTGGAAATGGGCTTCACACACTGTACCCACGTTGGGTATCAAACCGGAAGAGTATTAGAGAGCGATGAGCAGCGTTGCCAAAACGTGATACATCCACGAGGAGCAACCAAAAAAAGGATTTAATTTGGTCCTAGGTTGTGCTATCCTGCGCGCGCTCTACGATATCCAGAAGAAGTTGTGCTGCAATGTCTACAGATTATACAAAACTATTTACGTTTTGCAGCGTAAGGGGCACGTTGTCATCGTTGAAGCACTCGTAAAATATCATTCACTCGTGAAAATGCAACACTTTATGAACAGTATTGAGCAGGAACACTTTCTTGAGAGTGATAACGGATCATGTGTGGGTGAAAGGGGCTTAAGATCTCTAAACGACCACATGATTCATTCTTAAAGCTGAGAGCATGGACCGTTCTGACTTTCTTCAAGATTCAAGTGACTTTATGTGAGAATTTTTTGAAAGAAATGATTGGTAACATTGCAAAATGCAAAATATAGTACGACCGGTTTGAATAGAGATTACATTTGTTTTTATTTCAAAGGTACTTTTGTTGATGTACAATGTGCGTCCCCGTTGTATACTGATTACGAGTCTGTCCTAAACAAAAACATGTTCTCTGCTCGATTTACCGCATATCACACAAATGTGAACAGATCAAGGCGTTTAAAAGCCCAATGTACTATTTAGTACGTCATGCCACGAGTAGTATATTTCCGTAAAATTTATTTCTTCTTGAATAACCAAAAGATTGTTATCCCCGAATCAATCGGTGCAAAACGTAAGATCACTATTATAGAGAGGTGAAAAGAAGAGATTTGGTTACCTTGAAGATTAGACAAACGCGTAATGTCTGAAAATCTTAATTTGATATAAACAAATAACTCCATTTAAATTGAAAAGGAGTCCCAGTGAGAAGGAAAAACTAGACTTGCCTCATTTAGAGCTTTGACATAACAGAAAAGGCTGGACGGGAGGAAACATAATATGGTTCAGGGACTGTGAGAATGACGAAAGGCATGGCATACAGTGAAGTGATCCTTCCCAAGATGATGAATCAATCGATAGAAAACAACTCTCGGGTCTCGGGTATGTTGTCTAGCAGATAGAGATGAGTAGTCATATAACACAGTACCCCCCCCCCCCCCCCCCCCCCAACTGTAGGCAGGATGTATTGCCGTGTGTTTGAAGTCATCTTTTATTGCTCGTCATGGCAACTGAATCATAACAAAATCTTCATTCGTGTCACCTTTTTGTGTCCCTTCATATATTGCTAATGCTGTAATATATGCTGCACATATCGACCAGATGCAGGTGTGTCGGTCGATCAACGCGGTCGTGGAAGAGCTGGGTCTAGCTGGAACAGACCGACTGGGTCCCAGGTCAACACTGTCCTCGACGTGCTGTACTGTGTGTGATCTGTCGTAAAATATTGATGGAGTAAACACAATATTTGAGAGTGCTGAACGACCCATGGAACTGGGTTTAGTCTAGTCATCGAGGAAGGGACAGGGTTAGAAATAGGGCGTCGTCAATATTGCTAAATTTTGTATCTGATAAGAATAGTAATTTTCGCTAACTTTCATCTTTATCAATAATTTCTTAGGGGGAAGTTTTAATATAATCTCTAAAAGAATAATATGTCGCTGATAAGAGTTCATTCCTTGCCTACACGTCATCGAACATTTGTAAAATATGGTACAAGTATTTTGTCTTGTACCATATGTTCCCGTGTTTTTTCAGGTGAACAATTGACTTGCCTTTGCATGTGTTTGTGACGGGTGCCAACGTTGGGGCAGGATACGTTCCCCTTTTCGCGAACACTCTTTGATAGTAATTCATAAACACTTCATCACGATATAGTCTGAATCTGCTGCGATTTGTTTGGAAGGGGTTCTGTCGCTTTTATACATAATATGTGCTGTAGTTCCAGTGAAAACTTACGTTTAGCACTCACTACAGGGACAAGATGCTAGAAATGACAGGAAGTGTTGGTGTAGATGTCACCATATAGAGGAGTACATCTTTGTGCAGGGTTGCACAGAGATACGATGATAGAAATGGTCGAAATATTGTTTCATTTTATTTGGAACAATGCCGTTTTCTCACTTAGGGACCTGTGAAGACCTGGGGTAGAATAGTTCTTCAGCAACCCATGCTCGCCGTAAAAGACGACTATCCTTGTCTTAAGAGGCGACAAACGGGATCGGGATTGGTTGATGCATTGTCATCATTGTGACACAGTGGTTTGTGTATGTTGTGTGTTATTCAGGTTTGATAAGCTGTTGTGTCCTAACGTTTGTGTGCAGTGTGGCAGTAACAAAAACATCTGATAAAATACGTTTACAATTATAAAGGTTGTCGGCAACAATTGTTAACTTACATACATCGGTACATTGGCTATCGAAAGATCGGTATTTTCATGGTTTTGTATGAACATTTTTTGAGGTATCTAATGGAAATAGATACCTGACTTTGCCACATCTGTTTACATGTACGTGGTCAGCGGTCTCCACTTTACAAAGTACGTATCAGTCCCTGTGTGTCTTGAGACATCCATTGGATCCGAACTCAGACACAATATACTGACTCCGAGCCGACCAGTCCTTGTTTTAGCCCCTTAATGCCGAGCTTAACGTCAGACAGGGTAACAACACGTACCATCTTTGAACGTCTTTTGGGATTACGCGGCCGGGGATCGAACCCCGGACCTTCCGCTGTCCGGGGGGAAGCTCTACCACTAGACCACGGTGGCGGTCGTCTTATCAAGGTACAGTTCTGAGTGAGGTCGATTTGACGTAACGTCGAGGAAACCAATTGAAGTAACTCATTTCGCAATTTCATCGAACGTTGACAAGACCCATGACAGTAGTGTTGACATGTATATGGTTGATAGAGCTGTTTATCATAATTGATTGAACACGTTCAGTATTTAATAGTCTCTATAAACAAGGTAAACCACATACAACGGAACGAATAATATCATATATATGGAATGAATCATTATTACGTTATGACGTCGCTATGTATGGACTAAATATATCAAATAATAACAGCCTTGGTATATTGTAAAGGTATATAGCCCATCTGTTCCGCATCAATAGGAGCTATTACATATTCAGTCGATAAAAATATACGGTAACGTGATGCGCGTGCACTTGCGTCAGGACTTTTATCGATGGGAACCTGGAAAGGTTTTAGAATCGTGAATTTAGATCGGTCTCAACTTTGCTTCTAGATCTAGTTGTTGTAATAAATGTCATTGGTGTGGCGTAAAATGACACTCACCCACCCACCCACTCACCCATCCACCCACTCACTCACTCACTCACTCACTCACTCACTCACTCACTAAGTGTCATGCATGAATTGAGACATTGTCTAATAAGGATATGATTTTAGTTACTGGATTGGTGTACATCGTGTCACTTGAGTAAATAAACACCGTAAATGGTGTCAGAACGACTTTATTATGTAATTAAATCTTGCAAGGAATGGCCGTTTAGCAGTTAAATTTACATGTACGGTGATGAAGTTGAAATGTTGTGGCAAGCGACATGAATCCCAGCCTCATGGGATTTTGACGTTATTATTGAGCGATTGTGCTATCTAATATTTTATAATAACCACGATCTAAAAATCTATCATTCTTGTCAACTAGTCATGAACGCCCGTATCGCATTTCATTGCAGCAAACCTAACAGCAAACATCTGCTGCTCTTAACGCTGGGTATGGGGTTTGAGGTTCGTGCTTAAAATTTTGATTTACATTGCGATCATTATGTGTTTCTAATGGCAGTTATTTTATGAAGGGCAGGTGAAGACAGAAATGTCTCCGGCCATTGAAGTACACGTGGCTCTTGGTTGTTTGTTTGTTTGTGTCACACCGCATTCAGTCATCGTGCAGTGTTGGTGGTCTGTAAATAATCGCGTCTGGATCAGACAATCCAGTGACTGAAATCATGAGCATCGCTCGACGCTACTGGGCTACGATGACCTGTATCAAGCGAGAGAGCCTGACCACCCAAAGCCGTTAGTCGCCTCTGATTTCAAGGTTGGGGTGCTCAATGATATTTCAATACTTAAGTTGAACCAATCAACTCAACTCGAAAAGGTGCACGGGAACGAGTTGAGTTGATTGGTTCAACTGTGTCATATGGCCCTGTGACGCAGGGGTAGCATTATGCAGATGGCTGTTTCAATGAATGATGGTTCCACCCGTGACGAACAGGTCTTGTTGTTGATTAAATATAGTGATAGCTAAATAGACAGATTTTTTTTATTCATGCACCGATTGTCTTTAAATATAATATCCAGTTATTTATGACTGTTTAATAATCTCATACCAACTTTGACTGGAGTAGGTCCGATAGATTTTCAGATATTGTTGTAAACGTCGGTACCTTAAATGACCTTCCAGACTATAGTATTGAATCCGGGATGTTTGCTGAATATTCACGACAATCAATTTATGTACAATGTAAAACTCATGAAAATTAATTCTTACAAAATAGCACAGAGAGTAATGGGTTTTCATGGATGGATGGTTGACACACTCCACTTTATTTGTCCCCGAGCACATTCTTGGATATTAGATGTTATATCTGTAGCACGTGCAGCATACACATTCGATTAAGGAGAGGCCTAGATTTGTTACTTTACGTTTTGTTTGTTTGTTTGTTGCTTAACGTCGCACTCAGCAATATTCCAGCTATATGACGGCGGTTTGTAAATAATCGAGTCTAGACCAGACAATCCAGTCATTGACATCATGAACATCGATCCACGCAACTGGGATACGATGACATGCATCAACCAAGTCAGCTAGCCTGACCACCCGATCCCGTTATAGTCGCCTCTTACAACAAGCATAGTCGCCTTTTACAGAAGACATGTTTTTCTGAAGACCTATTCTACCCCGGATTTTCACGGGTCTACAAATAAAATATATGCCGTGCCCTTGACACATCTAACACAGGCAGAAAGATGTCCAGTCGACACATCTGACACAGGCAGTGAGGTGTCCAGTCGACACATCTAACACAGAGATCGAGATGTCCAGTCGAAACAGGCAGCGAGATGTCCAGTCGACACATCTAACACAGGCAGCAAGATGTCCAGTCGACACATCTAACACAGGCAGCGAGATGTCCAGTCGACACATCTGACAAAGACAGTGAGATGTCCAGTCGACACATGTAACACAGGCAGCGAGATGTCCAGTCGACACATCTGACACAGGCAGCAAGATGTCCAGTCGACACATCTGGCAAAGACAGTGAGATGTCCAGTCGACACATGTAACACAGGCAGCGAGATGTCCAGTCGACACATCTAACACAGGCAGCGAGATGTCCAGTCGACACCTCTGACAAAGACAGTGAGATGTCCAGTCGACACCTCTGACACAGGCAGCAAGATGTCCAGTCGACACAGGCAGCGAGATGTCCAGTCAACACATCTAACACAGACAGCGAGATGTCCAGTCGACACAGGCGGCGAGATGTCCAGTCGACACAGGCTAACACAGAATGTCCATCAAAATGAAAACCTTGTTATTTGTAATGTTTAAATGTGGCTTCCCATGGCGATCCATGTCACCCTTGTTCTTCCTTTAAGTCACTGGTTTGTCTGGTGATATAACAAGAGTATTGCCGCCTGCGGCGTTAAACAACACTCACTCACCCAATGCGCAGTTACACGAGTTACTAATAATCTCATACTACAATTTAAATTAATTAATTTAAATTAAAGAACCAGAGTTTGAAATCACTCTCGCTCAAAAACAACAAAAGATACATGCATGAAGTGAAGTGTATTGAGAAGATCAATATATCAACATAATCAACACTGAAATTGATAATCATACCGCGACCGAGAATGACGTCAGAGCCACCCAAAGTTGGGTGTGGTACAAAACTCGAGCTTTCAGGATCATGGACAAAAGGCAGAGTACATAAACAATCGCTCACGTTCAATAACAAGTCATTAGTAGCGTGTGTGACCACCAAATGCATCAATGCACGCAAAAACTCTTCGACGCACAGAAAACGTCAGTCGTCTGATGAGGTCACGTGGGATTTGACGCCATTCTTCTTGGAGGGCCAAGATCAGTTCTTGCCGGTGGCTGGAGAGTGTGGTCGTTGTCGAACACGACGATCCATCAAGTCCCAGAGGTGTTCAATGGGGGACATGTCGGGTGAGCGTGCAGGCCACGGCAGGACGTTGACGTTGGCTGCGAGGAAGTTAGTGACAATTCTGGCTGTATGGGCTCTAGCGTTGTCATGCTGATAAATGACACCACGTGGCTGCTGTTGGAGAAATGGTAGGACAACTGGGCGAAGAATGTTATCCATGTAACGCTAAGCTGTCAAGTTTCCGTCAACGATGACCAGCGGTGTCCTCTCCTGCCCACAGATCCCTCCCAAAACCATGACACTCCCTCAAACATATGGCACGACCTCCTGCACGCAACATGCCGCCCTTCGTTCACCCCTTCGGCGGTAAACACGTTGTCTTCCATCAGCCCTAAAAAAATACAGAATCGACTTTCGTCAGTGAAGACAACCCTCTGTCAGTCACGTCGTTGCCAACGTCGTACAGTCCGGGCCCATCTCAATCGCAGACGACGATATTGCGCTGTCAATAGCTGTCCTCTCTATGGTCTAAAAGCCCTGATTCCATGAGCCCTGAGTCTCCTGGCCACTGTCTGTCGACTAACCCTGTGACCTAAGGCATTTGTCGCCGATGACGTCACTGTCAGGAAGCGATTTCGGAGGTGCAAGGTACGCAAGTACCGGTCATCATGGGGCGTGGTCATCCTGGGTCTGCCTGTTCTTGGCCTGTCAGCGGTCCGCCCTGTCTGTCTGTAACGTTGCATCAAGTTGGTAACGGCAACACGGGAGCAACCGAAGGTTCGTGCAATATGGGCGTGGGTGGCTCCCATCTGTACCATACCCAAGGCTCGTTCACGTTGTTCGACTGTGAGTCGTGGCATTTCTTTTGTGTGTTTTTTATCACTGTGGCTGTCTGACTTGCCGTTGCAATCGTTTTATACCCTTACCCGCGCGTGCATTTGCAGTTGTCCGTGGTGCACGTGTTTTTCACTTTTCACGTGTTATCTCGCAAACATGTAACAGACGATTAACATTTTCTGCATACACTATTGTTGTATTTAGGTTATGTGTTTTAGTTAGACTTCATCGAAAAATAATTTATAATTTGTCTGAAATTTATATTTTCAGTTGGTAAAGTTTCTTTTGGACGTCAGTTTATGTTGACATGCACCTCTGTCAATCTATGCTGGGCGGAAGCACCCCCAGACACCCACGCTACCCCCTCAATCTCACTAAAATCAGATCTAAGTTCTCGCTGCCGCTAAACAAAGATCTGAGGACATCCCACTACAGGTCACGTCAGAACGACCTTTCGCAAACTTTGACCGACCACTGAAACGACTAACAAGAAGTCGACATCAGCCAGTTAGAAAGCAGCTTTCTCGAGCTTCACGGCACTCGTTTCAACCTACGTTATACTCCGTGTTAACGTTTCGAGGTTGCATGATCAGAAAACACATTCCGACTGTCTCTTTCATGATCTGGTAAGCGACGCTTTGATTGGTCGGATGAAAAAATTAATGATATTGGCTACCCCTTCAGATACAAGTGAGTGAGTGAGTGAGTATGGTTTTACGCCGCTTTTAGCAATATTCCAGCAATATCACGGCGGGGGACACCAGAAATGGGCTTCACACATTGTACCCATGTCGGGAATCGAACCCGGGTCTTCGGCGTGACGAGCGAACGCTTTAACCACAAGGCTACCCGACCGCCCCTCTTCAGATACAAGGGGCAGCCTGTGTGTCCTTGAATCCCAAAAAGGTGGGTCTTTTCTCAATAGTCAAACACTCGTTTGCGTGCGTGCGTGCGTGCGTGCGTGCGTGCGTGCGTGCGTGCGTGCGTGCGTGCGTGCGTGCGTGTGTTTATATCTAATACGCACACATACATATATGTGTGTCTTGTGTTTGTGTGACTGAGAAATTCTATTCTGGAAATACAAAACATCATTTGCCTTTATTTGTTCAAATAAAAATAACCATTTCCATCTACATTTACAGGCTTATCACTGTTGCAATCTTTAATTATCTCGCATTCGTATCGCTCCATCAGCCTGCCGCATGATGCAACGATGCGGGACAAACATATCAATCAGAAATTGACAGAATGAACAACAGTGTTAACCAATCAGCGTCTAGACCACGGACAATCGGCTCCCAGGGACAATCGGCTCATGCCAGCCCACTATGTGATCTCATCCAGCATTAGGCGGTAGCCATGTTGGACCTGTATTTACTTGTTTCGCATGACAATGTCACATTACACAACAAAATCTGCCGGTATACAGTTGTGACCTTATGTATGCTCGACCATATATATTGCCTCAAATTGTTAACTAAATTTATAATAACTACAGCAAAATCGTCTGGCACATAAGAACTAGAGACGGAATAAGCCGAATCAATCCGAATGTCCATTTGACGTAGTTAACATGATTTTCAATTCTGGAAATTTACCGTCTGTGTGGAGGCATGCAGTAGTTGTAATTGGTCAATCCAAGGACGTATATATCCATCTTTCCGTGTTGACCAGTAATTATATAATAAAAACAACAACTCCACAGTGTTGCTTGGATACCAAGGGAAATCTATTGAACCATCTCCCTTGAATGCATTCGGCATCACATGTCACCCTGTTTCAAGCCCAGTCGTTCCGGTAATGCTTCTTCAACTCCGTGTGTGGCCGGGAAACTATCTCGAGGTTAGACTATGGATGCCAGGATATTGGAAATGAAGTGAGTGAGTGGGTGATTGAGTATGCTTTTACGCCGCTTTTAGCAATATTTCAACAATATTACACATAGGCTTCACACATTGTACCTATGTCGGGAATCGAACCCGGGTTTTCAGCGTGACGAGCGAACGCTTTAACCACTAGGCTACCCGACCGCCCAAGTAAGTGAGTGAGTGAGTGAGTGAGTTTGGTTTAACGCCGCTTTTAACAGTATTGGAAATGAAGCTCAATATCATCTTCAGAAATTTGAAAGGATCAAGTCCTTGGACTTCGTTCGACAAAACAAATATGACACAGAAGATTATGTAATATCTCTACAATGTTTTCTATTCTTATTTTAAATTAACGTTGAAGTGTGAAGAATAATTGTATTGTGTAATCTTGAGTAACTTCCGGTCATGTATGTCAAGGTTTAGAGGCAGTGAAACCTGGCTGGAAATAGAAACTGGTAGAAAACTTAAAATCACTCGTAAAAAAAAAAAGATTTGGCAAACTATGTCAATATGGCCTAAGAGAAGACGAGTTTCATTTCCTGCTACTGTGCCCTGCATATACTCACCTACGCCATCTCTATATTCCCTCAAAATATTATTCACATCAAAATGTCCATAAATTTAATATTCTTTTATCTACTACTAACACAAACCTCATTGTTAGTATCGCTAAATATCTGTATTACATTAAAGTGGAAAGAACACGAATTTTATCATTGTGACTGTCGCCATAAATATATGTCATACATTTTGTATAAAGGGGGTGTGGCCTGTAAAGTACTGAATACAGAATCTGACACCTGGCAATTGTATAGTGTGGAATGTTGCCGTAAGATGTACATCTCCACCGCCGTCAAGTTATATTTGAGTGGTACTTAAACCTATAATCAACTAACGATCAGCCTGAAACTGCTTTGTGTCATTGTGTTGATTCGTGTGTTTGGTTGAATAGAAATGTCCAGTTTGTCTTGTCGTACAGAAACTAGCATCTTCTGGTATCCTATGTGCTGATCAACAATATTTGCTCCGTGCACTGTCGAAAATGCGTTTAGTTCCTAGACAAGTCTAAAACACGTTCCTTGTCCCATAATTTTGGCATGTTTAGGTCTAAACATGTTTAGGTTTGTGTTTAACAGCTAAACGTGTTTATGGTTTAAAGGTGGGAAAGACCCGTATCCCCCATCCACTTCAAATTCATTGAAGGTAATTATGAAGAAGGGCTCATTCTATGGTATTTTAGCATTTAATTGTGTGTGTGTGTGTGTGTGTGTGCGTGCGTGCGCGTGCGTGCGTGCGTGCGTGCGTGCGTGTGTGTGTGTGTGTGTGTGTGTGTGTGTGTGTGTGAGCGGGGGCGGGGGTTAAAACTAAAAGAAGGATAAGGGTCTATCGAAGTAATCCGATATTCTGTTATTGTAAACTTCCTGTATGAGATAAATACCACACTGTAAAAAATGTGTTCAGAATGTCAACACAGACAAGTCATGTTTAGATGTGTTTTGATTATGGAGATGTTGTGTTTAGGCGGTGTTTAGACTGTGAGACGATATCTCATTTCATGTGTTTAGAACCTAAAGATGTTTAGATAAAGCACACCAAATGTTTATTCTGCATAGGATTTAAACACATTCCTAAACATGTCTTTTCTGGGTTTACATTCTAAACACATTTTTTACAGTGTTGTGTCAGTCCATCCCAGATGTATGGCATGATCTCTAAACAGTGGTTATTAAAACAAGTTACAATGTAAATATTTAATATATACTGAAGTATCAAGGGATAGGCCAATAATATTCTCGTGCTCGTGAGTTTCACCAAAGTGGTAAACGTCTGATGATACAGGTCTAAGAGCTGCATATTTTGAAGCTTATATTACTGAACGACTAAAGCGGCGTTAAACCACACTGACACGCACGTACGCGCCGCAGCAAAGCTATACTCTTCAAAAAAACCAACGCAAAACGGATATTTTCGGCCATAAAAGCAAAATTATGGGATCAAGAGGTACAAAATGAAGACATTTAATGTGTTATAGTGTCAGTGACAAATTTCCCGGATGACAATTATCACAACAAGGACATGCAAACCATAAGTCGGGAAACATACGATTCGGAAAAAACGCATCCAATGCATTAACAAAAGGGCCATGGAGCTGCACGTACTACACGCGCAGCAGCACTATGAACGGTAATTAAGTGCAGGGTGTTTGATTGCCTGGCATCTTCGTCAATCGAACAGTGACAGTTCAACAACATGCCAAGATTAACAGAAGTGCAAAGAAAAACGTCATAGGCCGCTTGCAGGCAAGGGAATCCCGATCAGCTGTAGCCACGGTTTTCAATGTCGGTTCCATTACCATCACAAGGCTATGGGATCGGTTTCAACAGCATGGATCAACACGTGATCGGAAAAGGTCGGGACGACGTAGTGTAACCACGCCCGCCCAAGATCGCTATATCCGACAGCGCCACCTACGTGAAAGGACGACCTCAACCGCACCCCAAATACCAGGACTGCGCAGAATTTTCGACCAGACCGTACGAAACCGTGTACGAGCAACAAGTCTACGAGCAAGACCTCCTGTTCGACGCGTCATATTGAGTCGACTACAGCGTCAACAACGACTGCATACAGCACGGATCACAAGAGCCTGTCTACACAACAACGTTGATGTTCTCCCCTGTCCATCCAGATCCCCGGATTTGAACCCGATAGAGCACCCGTGGGATGAATCGGATAGACGGCTATGCCGACGTCAACCACAACCACAGACGTTGCAGCAGTTGGCTTTTGCGTTCCCAGGATGTGATTCGCATATACTCGTCTCTTCCATGGGCAGGAGATGTCAGGCCGCTATCGATTCCAACGGGGACATACCTGTTATTAATGGTAGCTGACCTTCACCTTGGAATTTTCCTATGTACCGATACCTGAGATCACTACAATCACTAAGTTTCCTCTCCACAACGTTTTGGCTCAATACCTTGTACGGTTCCTCGTATAAATGTATTTTCCTTCCTCACATAAATCTGGCTTAGCATTTCCTATTTTTGAAGAGTATACAATTTTGGTCACATTGTCAGCGACCGAGATTAAGAAGTCTGACAAACACTGTAAATATGTGCCATGTAATTGTTCTGGGGCAGTTCACTTAAACCTATCTCAATGCTTTGACTGTTTTTGTCAAAACACTTTTGGAATTGAATCTGACGACAAACCCGTGGCGCCGAGCCTAAAGTCCAAGGCCTAGAAGGGGACTCACATTACCACCCATGGTTTCTGTGCTCCAGAATCAATATCGGTAACTTCACTGTATACGGGCAAGGCAAAACTAGATTAGCTTGAATCAATACAAGATCCAATATCAGCCTTTCAAGACCGGTGTTATTGAGAAAAGCGATGAAGTGCCTGCGCATTGTGACCAATTAAACTAACGCGCAGTACCAATCTCCATCATCATCACATCACTGCCGCAACAGCTGCTATGCAATACCTGTAAGTGTTTCACAAACGGGTTTGCCATCACACAGAAAATGAATGCATTCGACAAACACTTGAATATTTCATGTTGTAACGAGCGAGGTATGCACAGCGCAGGGACTATATTTCCATCGATAATTTATTCAGTATTCGACTGAATACTATCTAACACCGTCCAATGATATTTATAAGCCCACTCTAACACTGTCTAACAACAAGATGCCTATAGCAAGCTTATCGATTGTCCTGATTGTTGTGAGTCAGAAGCAACAGCTGACGCCGCGATGACGCATTGTTCTGCATCACTCGGCTCCACACGTTTGTTCCTAGTCGTATGTTTCCGTGATCAGCAATTTTGTTACGGAAAGAGACGAGTTGCTCATGTATGGTTTCCATTCTTTCATCACTCGGCCGTAACTTAGGCATGTTCCAGAATGACTGGGCTGGTCACGAACGGAATGCATTCGTGACCAACTCGTGTTATTCCGGGACAAGCCGAATAGCGACTCGTGCCCTTCTCATGGCCATTTTTGCGACCGAGTTCCGTCTTAGCGCAAACGGGCAGACCTAAAATAATTGTCAACTCGTTGCGTAATGTTTCACCATTTTCCCCATATATTATTATATATTTCAGATGCAATTTAAAGCACATCGGGACGTGCGGAATTATATAGTATGATTGAACATATTTTAACTGTGTCTTTGGTAAATTTTTAGATGCAAGACATATGTAAAATCAAAAATTATTTCTGAGGGATTCTTTGACGAAGAACTTGAAATCTTACGCGCATTCTGATTGGTTTGTCGTATTTTCTCACATAACATTCATCAATAGGGGGACGAGTCTTCTTGCAGGTTACGGAAAGGGGCGAGTGGTGACGAATGGAACGGAATGGTTTCAATTTCACAAGCCACGGGATAACCCGAGCTGAACCGAGCGGATTGTCGACATGAGAGGCCGGAAGTAACCACTCACCGTCATCATTCAGTCATATCACGTTTACCGTTTTGTTTCCAAGCAAGAAACTACTACAGCTGCTGATAACAAACAATGTATTATTTGTATATACAATGTTTATTGGTGTAGAAAGGTCATAAGAAATAAGTGTATACTCAAAACAAAACATGGTGAACAAATAAAATCACGTGGTTTATGAATTGTTAACGTATAACTAATAATAATCAACAGGTTTGTAATATTGAGGATGCCGTGGCTTCATACCACAACCTAACGTGTATTAAGCCTAAAATACACCGCAACAGGAGATCTTCTCCGTGAGATTTATGATCTATAGTGTCAATATTGTAGGTTGCTTTCACCCATTCGTGTTTAATGTTAACTGCAATATTATCGAAAGACCAGGGGGGGGGGGGGGCAATTAGTAAGAAATAGAAGTAAACCAAGGAGGAGTTCGCAGTTTCACAGAACTCATGACCATATCTCCCACACTGGAACCACAGTTGTCTTTCCTTCCGAATCGTCCGAACAGAAAGGTTTCCGAATTAACGAGGTGCCTACCGAAACGTTTTCGGCATGACGAGGTTCAACAGTGACCACATTCAAAGCATTATGCCCAACTCACAAGATGACGTTTATGTGTCTGTCTATCTACAAGCTACATTTACAGGATTTCAAACAAGCTGTTATTGTCATAGTGTCTGACTCCTCGAGTACATAGTCCGTCATGGGAGCAGATATACTCAAACACACAGCTGAAACACGCAGACTCCTTATAATCAAGACGAATATAAACAAGTCCCTGCAGTGCCGAGGATGGTACTAAATGTGAAAAGAACATGAAAGACATACAATACTTGTTGTCATACAAGGGCAACATTAATCACGACTGTGTTCTCTAAAGACAAATCAGATGGACAACTCGTGTCTTGACTGACCACGTGATACAGCCTGTGTTCTATCCATCCCTCCGGAACACCAAGTACCTCACATTAAAAAAATACAGATACAGGCCACTACCTTTGCACTACTAGATGTAATCTGGCCTTTTAGGGCGTGTCAAAAATCATTGGGTTATCATTGCATATAAACGTATTCGACGATACACAGGGCATACGGAAATGACGTAAAACATTGTTTAACTTGCTGTATTTAAAGCTTATATTTCAACCGTTTCCTAGTAACGCCCAATTCAAGTAAGGCACGGGACAGATGGGCGGAGAGCCTGACAAAGACCGTAAAGCATTAAAACAGAAGTTTACAGGCGGCGGCCACGACCCACGTGACCAGGAGCGGGGTGACTGCAGCAGCAGCACTGGGGTCATCACCATCCGCATCAGCCATCTTCGCATCAGCCAGCTTGAGGAAGAAGCTGTATTTCACGGGGGAACCTTTAGGGAGGCTGAAGCTGAAGTCGTTACCAGACATCATCGGAGTCACAGCCTCATAGTCAGCGCCCTTCATCACCTGTAACAAGACAAATATTGAATCTAAAAGAGGACTATTATTTCACAAAACACACATCACATACTTTCGCTTTATTGATTAAACATTTGACAATATAAACAATATACATTTGAAAACAACACCAGAGGGTCGATAGTTCAATGTCAAGATGTCAGTATCTGACAACGATACAACACTAGACGGTCGATAATTCAATGTCAAGATGTCAGTATCTGACAAAGATACAACACCAGAGGGTCGATAGTTCAATGTCAAGATGTCAGTATCTGACAACAGTAAAACACTAGAGGGTCGATAGTTCAGTGTCAAGATGTCAATATCTGACAACGATACAACACTAGACGGTCGATAACTCAATGTCAAGATGTCAGTATCTGACAAAGATACAACACCAGAGGTCGATAGTTCAATGTCAAGATGTCAGTATCTGACAACGATACAACACTAGACGGTCGATAATTCAATGTCAAGATGTCAGTATCTGACAACGATACAACACCAGAGGTCGATAGTTCAATGTCAAGATGGCAGTATCTGACAAAGATACAACACTAGAGGTCGATAGTTCAATGTCAAGATGTCAGTATCTGACAACGATACAACACCAGAGGTCGATTGATCAACGTCAAGATGGCAGTTTCTGACAACAGTAAAACACTAGAGGGTCGATAGTTCAGTGTCAAGATGTCAGCATCTGACAAAGATACAACACCAGAGGTCGTTTGTTCAACGTCAAGATGGCAGTTTCTGACAACAGTAAAACACTAGAGGGTCGATAGTTCAATGTCAAGATGTCAGTATCTGACAACGAAACAACACTAGAGGTCGATAGTTCAATGTCAAGATGTCAGTATCTGACAACGATACAACACCAGAGGTCGATAGTTCAATGTGAAGATGTCAGTATCTGACAAAGATACAACACTAGACGGTCGATAATTCAATGTCAAGATGTCAGTATCTGACAACGATACAACACCAGAGGTCGATAGTTCAATGTCAAGATGTCAGTATCTGACAAAGATACAACACCAGAGGTCGATAGTTCAATGTCAAGATGGCAGTATCTGACAAAGATACAACACTAGAGGTCGATAGTTCAGTGTCAAGATGTCAGTATCTGACAACGATACAACACCAGAGGTCGATTGATCAACGTCAAGATGGCAGTTTCTGACAACAGTAAAACACTAGAGGGTCGATAGTTCAGTGTCAAGATGTCAGCATCTGACAAAGATACAACACCAGAGGTCGTTTGTTCAACGTCAAGATGTCAGTATCTGACAACGATACAACACTAGAGGTCGATAGTTCAATGTCAAGATGGCAGTTTCTGACAACAATACAACACCAGAGGTCGATAGTTCAATGTCAAGATGTCAGTATCTGACAACGATACAACACTAGACGGTCGATAATTCAATGTGAAGATGTCAGTATCTGACAAAGATACAACACCAGAGGTCGATAGTTCAATGTCAAGATGGCAGTTTCTGACAAAGATACAACACTAGACGGTCGATAATTCAATGTCAAGATGTCAGTATCTGACAACGATACAACACCAGAGGTCGATAGTTCAATGTCAAATGTTAAATGTTCATTTTCGAAGACATACTAGAATAATACTAGTATAGCATATGTATTTGGAGGTAAGTGATTAAAGAAGAGACTGGTATATAGATTTTAAAATATAATTTACGACTTACAGCTAATCGGAGATGTAGAAGTGTGCTGCATCCGCTAACACCCGCTAACGTTTTATATGGGACGATCCGTAGCGCCCAGCAGTGACATATATAGAAACTGATATAAAGAGGAACAAATTAGGGGATAGGATAACCGCAGCTTACCTTGTCCCTTGATATGAGACTATATTGACCCCCACCCCACCATTTTACTGTGCTGAGCTTGGAAAATGCATTCATGTGTGTCATGCATTTTTGGTGTGTAATATTTCTCATCAACATATGGCAATACAAAAGAGTTACATCTGTTGTAACATGACCGAGATACTGCAGCAGTGTGGCTAATGCCTCCAATAGACACTCATGCTATACCAGTATTCGTATGCCGAATATCATATGCATGGTTTACATAGAATGGCAGCTGTGGCCACGTTGTTGGCATCGAGGGATAACACACGTACAGCGACATATGGTGGGTATTGGTTACACTCAATGACTCAGTGAGTGCATGTCACCATAGCAACGACAGCCCAAAGTGCAGGTACACGCGTATAGGTAATTCACGCATGGGGACTGGTTTAACGTCTCTTTCAATGATAGTTAATGATAATAAAGTTTTCAGACTTTGGTGTATAGGGCAGGAAATAGTATAGTGAAATCGAGAATCAAACTAAAGGAAACGGCGGATTCTGACACAACTAAGGGACGCAACTGTGCACAGCTCTGTCAAACATGTCCCCAACAAACATGGTACATGTATGAGTACAATGTAAAAATAGGTTTAGAATGTAACACATACAAGACATATATAAATCTAAACATGTTAATGAAGGTGTTTAAATCCTAAACGAAATACAGATAGGTTGGTATTATGGAGTTACATTTTGGCTGGACTAACGAGTTTATGCACAGTCCAATCAAAATCGCGCAACGAAATCGAAATTCGGTTCGTAAACTGTCTTAGAGATTTCGGTCGATTGCAGGATTTGCAGGATTCGCCAATTCGTTGTCAACAGATACTTTCCAAATATTTTCATGTTTTTAATCAAGGTCTCACGTGATTTGATGCACTTCGCGATGTATATCAGATCGTCTTGTTTGAAACAAATGCAAGTGATAAGAGAGGTGGAATCTGATTGGTCCATAGGAGAGGCTTAGAAGAGACATAATTCGTAATAACCACTGGTGGCGCTACGGTCGAGCCTAAGAATTCCAGACTTGTTCGGCAAGGGTGGAAAAAGAACTTTTAAAGTCAGTTTACTCTCTTGGCTCGGGAAGGTACCCACAGCCTAAACAACACCCAAACACAACAATCCCCATAGTCTAAGCATGTGTAAAATCTAAACATGTTTAAATTCTAAATATGGTTAGAGTTTAATCATGTGTAGAATGTAAACATGTTTACGACAAAATTGATTTAATTGTGTATTATCCTTGGGTCTTTCCCACATTAAGACCCTAAACAGGGTTAGCTGTTAAACACAATCCTAAACAGGTTTTGACCAAAACACGCAAACATTATGGGACAAGAAACGGGTTTTTTGTGTTTGGGATCTACAGTGTAAGGAAGTACGTCATGGCTAACACTATAGTTATGCTACAGCGTCCTTCCAAATCGTTTCAGGAGCAAGCAAACCAATAGTTGACCACGGGGTAAATATAGATCGCGTCCAAGATTATTGCACTTATATAGCGACGTGCATGCACGTGTGTGTGTGTGTGTGTGTGTGTGTGGCTGCTTGTACTGGTCTGGCCTGGGGCCGATTTATAGTGCTAGCTCACTGAGATACTATGCCGCAGTTTAACATGAATACCCCACTCAGACATTGTATACTGACTCCGAGACGACCAGTCCTTGTTTAGCCCCTTAATGCCGAGCGCCAGACAGGGTAACAACAAGTACCATATTTAATCCTCTTTTGGTATGACGCGGCTGGGGATCGAAACCCGGACGGACGTTCTTCCACTAGATCACGGACGCGGTCCGTCCTGGTCGAAAGAAACATGAGATATGCTTCACTTCCTAGGATATTTGCTTTCAAATAAGAACACTAAGTCTTATATTTGAGATCGTGCTACAATATATTTGTTTATCGAGCTGGAAACCTGACATTTTTTTCTCCGCCTTTGCGATTGGCAATGACAGCAAAAATTATGTACCCTCTCGAGTATTCCAACCCGATAAGTATAAAGAAGGTTGCATGATCGAAAATATAAGTACACATATATGAAAGTGTTCTAGCAAACGAATCATGATGCAGTTTTTCTGGGATTACGATTAATGTACATCATAGCAGGGTTGTTAGTGCGGCATGTTTCGAATCGGGAATCAATTAGAAAAACACTATTGTACAGCCTGCAGCTCTGTGTAGTGACAAGTCAATATCATAAGTGTGTATAGGGAGCAGCACAACGATATTGTAACCGCAACTGAGTCCAGGCATTGCATCGTACCCCGACGCCGTGGATTTCGTAAAACTTTGACATTGACATCAATAATCCCACTGACCCGTGAGGATCCGGGGTAGGAAAGGTCTTCAGCCATCCTATGCTTGTCGTTAGAGGCGACTAACGGGATCGGGTGGTCAGGCTCGCTGACTTGGTTGATGCATGTCATTGTATCTCAAATGTGTGGATCGATGCTCATGATGTCAATCACCGGATTGTCTCGTTCAGCCTCGATTATTTACAGCTGGAATATTCTCAATCACCGGATTGTCTGGTTCAGACTCGATTATTTACAGCTGGAATATTGTTGAGTGCGGCGTTAAACAACAAACAAACGACAACAACAATAGTTCCACTACAACCAGGGACTAGAAGACTGAGAATAGTATTGGCGCCTTAGACGTTTCAGTAGGAGGATTCACCTGTACAGACTACCTTGTCGTTAACATAGTACTACATTACATTACACCCATAAAGCACCGAGGCAGCCTTATCGCTGCGTCTACCGTAAGCTTACGTTATTAAATGTATCCATTGTAAATATGCATACATGTAAATCTATGGGAGGGGGCGACCTAGGTTGTGATAATTGTGTCGAATCCTTTTCATGAGAATACTATATGTTTAAACTGAAAAAACCTAGGATTGCCAATATCAGCGACAGCTCACCTGAACACTCCAGGACGCCCTGATGACGTCGGTTATTTTTCATTTCTCTCTAATCTATCACCTAATACACGTGACACTGTTTCGGTCGGTTGTCATTGACCGTGAAATTTTGTAATTTCCCACGACCTGATATGTAGCTCTTCGTAGAGTTTGTAAAATATGTATTGGAGGGGGAAGAAAGTGGATGATTTTATATTTCCAGGCCGGCATGTCACAAGTGGCTGACTGTTGTGTAGAAGTGCATCTAGCCGTGGTCTCATAATTGTGGGTCCAAGAGAGGTCACGTGGTACTGCGGCCATACATACATACAACATACAACACAAGAAAACAAAAGTCTTTACGGCCATTTGTCATGCCACGCCTTTCAAATGTGCAACGTGAACGTGCCATCGGCATGTTGCAGACGGGAACGTCCGTATCTGAAGTCGCAAGGACGATGGGTTGAAGTCGACGGACTGTTTATGATTTGCAGACGCGTCTACAGCAAACGGGTACCACCGCTGATCGCCCTCGGCCAGGTCGATCACGTGTGACGTCACATGCAGAGGATCGTCAGATTGTCTTACGTCACATCCGTAACCGATTTTTGACGGCTACATCAACCAGAAATAAACTGTTTAGGGGTAGACTGAGTGCGCAAACTGTTCGAAACCGTCTGAGAACTGCTCACCTCCGATTCTGACTCAATTACACAGACGTCAACGTCAATTGTGGGCACGGCGACACTTACGATTGACTCAGAGGAATTGGAATCAAGTCTTCTTCAGTGATGAATCCCGATTTAATCTTCGATTTGCTGATGGTAGGGGGAGGGTGTGGAGGCGCCGTCATGAACGTTACGCCCAGTGTTGTGTACAGGAAGTTGACAGATTTCGAGGCGGAAGTGTCATTGTGTGGGGTGCTTTCTGTGGCAATGCACGTTCCAGGCTTCCTGTCATCCGTGGCAACCTCAACGCTGCTGCTTACCGCGACCAGGTACTGGCACCAGAACTTCTGCCTTTTATGTCAGCACATGGACCCAGTTTGATCTTCCAATACGACAATGCCAGGCACCACACAGCAATTTTGACAAGGAATTTCCTTCAGAATGCGGGAGTCAACGTCATGGACTGGCAGTCAAGGTCTCCCGACCTCAATCCCATCGAACACGTCTGGGATGCTCTTGGCAGAAGTCTGCGCACTCTCCAGAACCAACCACAGAAGTTGCAAGATCTTGGCACCATTTTGCAGCAACAACGGCGTCGTCTTCCCAATCATGTGTTCACAAGCATCACAAGGTCCATGCGGAGGCGTTGTGTGGCAGTTGTCAATGCACATGGTGGCCATACACGCTACTGATTCTCGTGCTTGGGACTTATGATTTAAACTGTTGATGTCATTACCGAATACCGTAGGTGCTTGGAACAAATTATGGTTACCACCGTTAATTGAAATCCTTCTTTGGACATTAATGATTAAAAATTACCTTCTCTGATACATTTGTCCGTTGTATATCATATATGGGATTACTTTTAAAAATGTGAAGTTTTTAATTTGACTCAGTATACATACATACAAACATACATACATACATAGAGACCCTGAACTGCAACGCTCTCAGAATCCCCCAGGAAGTGATACGGATCTTTCCCACATTTAGACCCTAAACACGTTTAGCTGTTAAACAGAATCCTAACCTTGTTTAGGCCTAAACGCTTTGAAATTATGACACAGGGAACATGTTTAGTTTTGTGTTTAGGATCTAAACACATTTTACAATGTAACGCAATAAGGCCAACGCTGTGATGCGGTCTGGCCATTTAATTTCCTAACGTCAGTGCGCAAAACACATTGAAACAACATGTGTTCTGTGTTGGGAACAGACTTTCCTTCTTGAGAGATTGTTTGATACTCTCTCAAAACAAACAAAATACAATGTTGAATTTTTATTGTTTCTGAAATTGAGACGCAGTGCAAGAAATCTTTTTACAATTGATACAGCTGACATGCAAAATACGAAATCAACGGACACAATACGTCGAAAACGTACACCCATAACGTGTGTATTGATTCTATTTGTTGGTCTAAATCTGGCAACACATACATGTAATACCTCTTTAATACTTTGATCAATTATGGAAGAGTGTTTTGTCATTTTCGGAGATTTTGTCAATATTTCACAATTAGGAATCGTGGTTGACGTGCAGCATTCTTTTTTCGCGCTTTGTTATATTACTGATCGAAATCTCCGACTCCACGCAATTGGGAAGCATCGATAGGAAATTACTGTATCCCGTTGTCACGGTGATAATTGTCGCCATGGCAACAAGTGATTTCCATCACTCCATTATTTCCATAAGTGTGCTTTCTTATAAACCTGTTCTAAAAAGGGAACAGAGGGGGAACAGCACGTCACAGCCAATATATTAAAGATGCGAGATTACATTTGCCCGATAGTTAATTACTTTTCCAGTGCGAGTCAAGCAAGTGATATCCGTTGTTAGCCTTATTTTAGGTCCGATATTCGGAACCGCGGGCTAAAATCTATATGAAGTCAAATAAATATGTGGATTGCAAAGATCATAAAAAGAGCATTTATTTTGTTTAGCTTCCTCGTGCAGTGCCTGCATTGTATACCGTGGCAACCAGTATTAAACCCAGTGCGGTGCTCTCCGATACACGATGACTCATGGCCATGTGGTTCCCAAGAATATCAATATAACTTAATAATTAATGCGCTGTGTTTGATAACGTCCAGTCCAAAAAAATATATCGACATAATCGACAATCTCTCTAGATTTAACTAGAGGGAATAAACACAGTGTATAACATGTTTCAACATGTTTAGATTAGGTGGACGTTGTGTTTAGGTAGTGGGCTGTGAAACGATAGCTTTTAGAACCTAAACAACTGAAAATATGCATCTCCATCAATCATACATATATGGCAATATCTGATCATGCATTGTCACTGTCACCATCATGTAACAAGTTACAGTCGTCACCCAAGATATGCATTTGAATTGTAATAAAAGTATTCTTAGAAGAACTGTGAACAACATGCTAAGAACATAATACCCACGTAAGAATCTTACAATAATGGTTATCATCAGTCAGTGTAAAGGTTATCAAAAGTTTTGTTTGATTATTGTTTAACGCCACATTCAGCAATATTCCAGCTATATGATGGCGGTCTGTAAATAATCGAGTCTGGACCAGACAATCCAGTGATTGATATCATTAGCATCGATCCACGAAATTGGAATCGATGACATGCATCAACCAAGTCAGCGAGCCTGACGAACGAACGCTTTAACCACTGGGCTACTCAATCATGTGGGTCATAATACTATTTTTTGCAAAAAAACTATTTGGGCGTCAGAGAAGGACGGTTATGCAAGAAACGAGAAACCGTCAGGGAGGCCATTCATTTATTTTCACTCTTCCAGCTGAGCAATTTCTCACCGTATTTGCACTGAATATAATCACAATCAAGAATATAAATGAATGAATGAATGAATGAATGAATGAATGAATGAATGAATGAATGAATGAATGAATGAATGAATAAATAAATAAATAAATAAATAAATAAATAAATAAATAAATAAATAAATAAATAAATAAATAAATAAATAAATAAATAAATATGATTGTGACAGGTCAATTATACTTCCAGTCTTTACCTTTATTTATATACCAACACGCCGCTCACGTGACTTAGAAAACACGATTAAGCCGTGACATGTTATTACAGATGAGTTGTTTTCTGATCGTCCCATGTGTGAGGGCGTTATGTCTGATATCACCACCATATAACGTCAACTGCCATGAGACAGACAGCCGTATTGTGTCAAGCCAGCGCGGGGTCATAATGACATATTTCCGTTACCATGGTAATCATACAGAAAATCAATGTGTTTACAATAATAGTAACAGACAATTGATGCAGATTGGGTTAAAAATACCGACACTTTGGAAAATAGATAATTCGGCTATTCTTAAAGGGAAAATTAATATTTGTTTTATTATTTTATGAAACAGCTCTTTGGGGTTTGTACTATATCGTTGATCAAGCTACCCTAAGTTATGTAGGATATTTAGAAGATGAAAAGTACCATGCATGAACGCATGATATAAATATTACATACATACATACATACATGCACGCACGCACGCACGCACGCACGCACGCACACACGCAAACACACACACACACACACACACGCGCGCGCGCGCACGCACGCACGCACGCACGCACGCACGCACGCACGCACACACACACACACACACACACACACACACACACACACACACACACACACACACACACACACACACACACACACACACACACACATACATACATACATAGAGACCCTGAACCGCAACGCTCTCAGAATTCCCCAGGGAGTGATACGGATCTTTCCAACATTTAGACCCTAAACACGTTCAGCTGTTAAAAGGAGTCCTAACCTTGTTTAGGCCTAAACGCTTGCAATTATGAGACAGGGAACATGTTTAGTTTTGTGTTTAGGATCTAAACACATTTTACAATGTAACGCAATAAGGACACACACACACACACACACACAAAGACATTCTCTTAATGATGACAACTCGAATTGTTCCCAAATATGTTTCAATTTTATCTTCTTCTTTTATATATATAATGATTGAAGATGATAATTCTTTCAAACGTTTAAACAAATGTCAGCCTTGAGATACAGTTATCTGAGTTATTTAATGTACAGGAGATACCATCTTCCCGAGGCAAGGGAGTTAACTGACTATAAAATTCCAGTTCCTTCCTTGTCGAACTAGGCTGCAATTATGGTGTTACATTTTGGTTGGACAAACGAGTCTATATATAGTCCAATCAAAATCGCGTTACGAAATCAACATCCGGTTCGTAAACTGCCGTGCAGATTTCGGTCGACTGCAGGATTTGCAAAACATGTGTACCGTCAACTTAGCGTCAACAGATATTTTCCAAATCTTTTCAAGTTTGTAATCAAGGTGCAAATTGATTTGATGCATTTCGCGAAGTAAGGCCCGTTATTACGATATAAAGCTTGATTACCGATCGGATCGCTTTCACTTGGCGCCGCAATTTTGATTGAAACAAATGCAAATTATATCAGAGGTGGAATCTGATTGGTCAATAGGATGGACATAACTCGCAATAGCCACTGGTTGCGCTACGATCGAACCCAAAAATTCTGGTCTAGTTCGTCAAGGGTGGAAACTGGACTTTCATAGTCAGTTTACTCCCTTTCCTCGGGAAGATGAGGAGATACCAATATATATAAGTAGGTCAAGATTGTAGATGATAATTATTTTAAACGAATAAATAAATGCCAGCCTTGAGATACAGTTATCTGAGTTATTGATACAGTAGATACAAACCTATAATACTGTTGTCTACCCGAACAGGTCTTAACAACCTTAACATGCCTTTCTCTACCTGGATAGACCTCGGCAACTAAAATATACTGTTGTCTACCCGAACAGGTCTTAACAACCTTAAAATGCTTTTCCCTACCTGGACAGACCTCGGCAACTGAAATATACTGTTGTCTACCCGAACAGGTCTTGACAACCTTAACATGCTTTTACCTACCTGGACAGACCTCGGTAATTGAAATATACTGTTGTCTACCCGAACAGATCTTGACAACCTTAACATGCTTTTACCTACCTGGACAGACCTCGGCAACTAAAATATACTGTTGTCTACCCGAACAGATCTTGACAACCTTAATATGCTTTTACCTACCTGGACAGACCTCGGCAACTAAAATATACTGTTGTCTACCCGAACAGGTCTTGACAATATTAACATGCTTTTACCTACCTGGACAGACCTCGGCAACTGAAATATACTGTTGTCTATCTGAACAGGTCTGACAACCTTAACATGATTTTCCCTACCTGGACAGACCTCGGCAACTGAAATATACTGTTGTCTACCCGAACAGATCTTGACAACCTTAACATGCTTTACCTACCTGGACAGACCACGGCAACTGAAATATACTGTTGTCTACCCGAACAGATCTTGACAACCTTAACATGCTTTTACCTACCTGGACAGACCTCGGCAACTAAAATATACTGTTGTCTATCTTAACAGATCTTGACAACTGGACCAACATTCAAAGCACAGACAATACAATTCTCCTTTCCCGCAATCAATGCACATACAACACAATCAGCCACTAATCAATGCAAAAACAACACAATTAACTACTTATCATAGCACAAACAACATAATCAGCCACTAATCAAAGCACAGACAACACGACCAACCGTCAATCAATGAACAGACAACACAATCAACCACTAATCAATGAATATACATTATCAAACATCAATCAATGCAGAAACAACATAATCAACCACTAATCAAAGCACATACAACACAATCAGACACTAATCAAAGCACAGACAACATAATCAGACACTTATCAAAGCACAGACAACATAATCAACGACTAATCAAAGCACAGACAACACAATCAGACACTAATCAAAGCACAGACAACACAATCAGACACTAATCAAAGCACAGACAACATAATCAGGCACTAATCAACGCACAGACAACTGAATCAACCAACAATCAAAGCACAGACAACACAATCAGCCATCAATAAACGGACAGACAACACAATTCACCAAGAATGCACAGACAACACCGTGTGTCGTGAGAGGCGACTATAGAGGATCGGTTGGTCCAACTTGGTGACTTGGCTCATTGTGTGTTTCCGGCTCTTGATGACGTGTTTTGCTTGGTCCAGACTTGAATAGTTACAGGCCGCCGCGATATAGCTGTAATCAATCTTGCTGCAGCGTTAACTCACTCACTCACTCACTCACTCACTCACTCTTTCACTCACTCTTTCACTCACTCACTCACTCACTCACTCACTCACTCTTTCACTCACACACTCACTCACTCACTGTAATATCCCGTCACGGTGGCCGTTTCAAGAATCTATGACATCTAGTCTAACACATTAAGCATTGCCACATCACTCACCTTCTTGGAGAGTCTGACAGCGCCCCCATCCCCGAGATTGTAGGCGACCCCATCTGTCCCCGCAGGTGTCAACGCTGCCGGGGTGGCAGGTCCTTTAATGTTTAGCATCAGCTTCAAGGTGGCAGCAGTGTCCGCAAACGTCATGTTCGCCATCTCCACAACCACTCTCACGTCTCCCTCCATCACTGTCGTATTTTCCCCGTCTATTGCGATGTTACCGCCCTTGGTAAACAATTCAATGTTCACCTTGAACGTTCCTTCAAAGACAGGCGCAGTGCCTACCAGACGCTTAAAAGTAATGTTTACGTTAGTCTCTGCAGTCTCGTCTGTCTCACTTCCAAACGTGAACATTGCTGCAGGCAGAGTGTTGTTTAGGCCAGCAATTGTAGCATTATCAGCTTTGACCTGCTGAAGATCCGCGAACATTACAGTCAGTTTATTTTCGTCTTTGGAAATGTTGCTCTGTTTGGAGGCCATTAGCGATTTTGTCATAAATTCCACGTAAGTGTTAGTGGTGTTTACTTCATAGGACATGTCTGCGGTACAGGCCGCCATACACAACACCAACACGGCCAAACTCAACTTCATCATCGTGGTTAAATACTACACAATGTATCACGGGTACAGTCCAAGTGTCTCTCGCCTCTAGACGTCTCTAGATGTCTTGGTGATGTGGAGGTTGTTATCGCACCGGTAGACGCTCCCAGCAATGTACAATTACCTTTATTACCTGCACAAACCACGTGTCCCGTCCCACAGGTGCAAAATACACCGCCGCTCTCTCATTGGCTGTCCTGCCTCGCAGCGATTGGTTATTTATTATCAAAGCGATCGCATCGACCATGAACAGAGGCCTCATTTTCACATTCTAGAAAGCATGGGTGGTTGAGTTACACCAGAACACGGAAAGGAAATTGGGTGGACTCATCACATGTATTAAAAAGTAGAGTACGGCTTGAAAAAACGCGTGACTTTGTTGGAGCATGACATCTGTCGTGTGGTGTATTATTGATGTACAAATATACATATAGAGATTTATATGTGTAGATAAATAGATATACATGTATACATACTAAATTAATAGGTTGCATCTTCGTGACCTAAAAACTTTATGCACACTGTAGACATGTACGGGTACCCCATGTGGTGACAAAGACACGGGGTTGACACGGGATTTGAAATACCAACTCGCTGCATCGATGTCCAGCCACAAACGTGGATACACAGATGTTACCATTAGATCAATACTTGGCATACATTATGTGGATTTCTCTTATTAGTCACCAGATTATTTCTGAACACGCTCATTTGTGAGAATACTGATGCAGCGACATGATATAGTTGTGGTCGACGCCCAAATTTGTTTTTATAAGTCAGTATTTCGCAATATCCTTCAGCCGAGCAGTGTAGTTACATAGACACATATTTTCCTAATCTTTACATGACATTGTTTACAATCAAGGTGCTCAAGTGATCTGATGCACTTCGCGAGGTAAGGCTCGTTATATTAGAATATAGATTTTGATTATCGATCAGATGGTCTTGACTGGGCGCCGCCATTTTGTTTGAAGCAATTGCAAGTGATATGAGAGGTGGAATCTGATTGGTCAGTAGGATGGACATAGCAGGGACATGGCTCGTAATAGCCACAGGTTAGATCCAGCAAGGGTAGAAACTGAACTATATTTCTCATTTAACGCCCTTGCCACGGGAAGATGTAGTCACGACTGTTGCCGAGTTGGTCTTTCATCGCCAACATTTTTTGTAAATCCAAAAAGTAGACCTGACGCACACTGAATTTGATATTTCGTAGCGTTTCGGAACCGTAAATATTTCAGGGAAAACTATTGTAGCCAGCCCACACCTCAGCGTGCCCATCTTTCTGAACTAGTCGGTCCGTAGCGGAAGCGGATCCTGAATTTTGAAAAAAAGAGTGAGGCACATTATAGCCGTGCGCGTGGTTAACGTGTAAGGTGTGTGAAGAAATGAGGTGTGCGCACCCCTATATCGGCTAACAACGAGTTCTAGTCGCGAGTTCAATAGCAAGTAATAGTACGTGCTGGTGTGATTTACCCGGTGACTGAAAACGGCGACAGCAAATTTGCGTAGATAACAATTGAGAAGTATTGTGACAATGAAGAGAATTCATTTGCTGTAAAAATGGAATACTTTTTGTTACCCCAGAGAGCAATAATGAATAGCGTCATGTCATTCATCAAATGATCGTGAAGGTTGAGACCTTAACGTAGTGATAGTTGACTCAACGACATACTCCTTAATTGATCCCATGTGATTGTTTATGGGGTTTCAGCATACTGTGAGCGTAATATTGCTAGCTGGATTTTCACTGAGATATCTGGATGATCATAGCATTAGCTATAGTCTTTATATTCTGATGCGGTTTCTGTATCTGATTAAGTTGGTCCATTGCTGTCCATTTCTCTTTCAACGTTGACTCGTTTACATAACACATGCATCATTGACTCGTGTATATGACACATGCATCATTGACTCGTGTATATAACACATGCATCATTGACACGTATAGCAAGAGAAAAATCAACAAATTTCACTATAAAGTTGGAGATATAGTGAAAATCAGTTATTTGAAAAAAACCTTTAGCAAGGAGCACAACTTGCGTTGGACGGAAGAATTGTTCAAAATTGCCACACGTACACGTCTACAGAACATACCACAGTACTCATTGAAAGATTTTCATGGCGAACCCGTGCGAGGACCATTTTACGAACAGGAGCTTCAGAAGGTCGATATAGATTTAGACGCAGTTTGGAACATCGAAAAAGTGTTGAAAATAAAGCGTGAGAGAGGGAGGGTCTTTTACCTAGCGAGGTGGACTGGCTGGCCATCCAGTTTCGATAGCTGGGTACCCGAAAGGGAAGTGAAAATCGTCTAAACATGGATAAATATGTCTTATTTAGCAGTTCAGATTCCAAGGATTACTTTCCCAATTCACCCTATTGTTTCCGAGTGAAGCTATCTCAACGCCTGCAGCTAGAAGGTGTGTGGTTGGTGGCTTTATTAGAGTTAAAGTTTGGGAAGCTAAACTTGAAAGACATAAACAATTCCACAATAGACCTGATGTGCAATCTGTGCGATAGTTCTCACGTTTGAGAGGGTAATGTCCCTTTGTTAAGACGTGTTGATTTGCGAGACGGCCCCAATTACTATTTCCATCTCTCATGGTACATACCAGTGGTTTTGAAAGACACCTCCGAAATTCAAATCTATATAAAGTGTGCAGAGGGTACGCCACACTCATTTCTGAAAGAAGACGTGAACGTGTCACTTGTCTTGCGTCGCTATCCATTTTTAGAGTGAAACTATGGAACGTAAATTGTATATAGCCGATCCTAGTAAAATCGACCGAAAGGGTCTAACCCACCAGTGGTGAAGGGTCGTCCACGTTCCCAAATCATTTCCATTCTACCCAGAAAGCCTCCAGCGTCAAAATCGAGCAGATCATCGGTCAAATTAGAAGTGACGTCACGCAACCAAGAATTGGTTGAGAGAGCAGAAGCTGCACAGAAGAGAACCAAAGCTATACAAAGGCAAGCAGGTGAAAAAATTGTCACAACGAAGAAAGTTCGTCGTGAAGGAGAGACTAAAAAGCCATCTCTGAAGTTTAACAATACTCCAGCTGTTGGTAAAAAGGACATTTTCCCCCAATAACATGTCGGTACTCACAGAGAAGCAGTTTACAGAAGCTCTCCCTTCTTCTCTGAATTTGTTTGAACTTGATCCCTATCAAACTAGCATCCTACAACATTATTACGACAATGTTCGTCCTCTCTCAGTCTCACGGACTCCAGTCACGTGGAATACCACATTAGCAACGCTGGTAGTGATTACGTCGATTTGCGTCGAACCAGAATTCACGTCAAACTAAGAGTGACCCATGCTGACAATTCGCCTCTCGCTGATAAGGAGAAAGTTTGACCCGTCAACCTGACATTGCAGAGTCTTTGGTCTCAGATCAGTGTTTACCTACAGGGACAGCAGGTGAGCTCGAGCAATGGGGGTTATCCTTACAAGGCCATGATGCAATCCCTTCTGGAGAATGGCATGGATGCCAAGTCCAGTCAGCTTCAAAGCCAACTATTGTACAAAGATACTGGAGACAGTGAGGTGAGGTGAAATGGGGTTTAACGTCGCGTCCAAGATTATTGCACTTATATAGCGACGTGCATGCACGTGTATATGTTACAGGAAACAAGTATAATCAGTGATTAAGTCTAATGACTGAAAATTTCAGTGATTATGTCTAATAACTGATTCACTCGGTGGTTATGTCTAATTACTGAAATCTTCAGTAATTAGACATAATCACTGAAATGAACCAAGGGATTTTATACTTGTTTACTTAAAGCATATTCCTATATGTGTGTGGCTGCTTGTACTAGTCCGGACTGAAGCCGATTTATAGTGCTAGCTCACTGAGATACCATGCCGCAGTTTAACATGAATACCCCACTCAGACACAGTATACTGACTCCGAGCCCAGTCCTTGTTTTGGCCCCTTAATGCCGAGCGCCAGACAGGGTAACAACAAGTACCACATTTTAACGTCTTTTGGTATGACGCGGGCGGACGCTCTACCATTAGACCACGGAGGCGGTTACTGGAGACAGTGTGGCAGATGTAATGACCCTGACCCTTACGGCGGTGGAAACGATGGGCTCATCAACCGCGGAGCTTTCATATCTGGAAGCAAGTCAGTGACCCTGTCCGGTCCCCTTTGTGAAGATGTGTTCAATTTCGATCGACACCTGGTGAGTGGTGTGGATGTCGGCATCAAGCTATTCAGATCCGACACATCCTTCGTCTTGATGTCGGGAGAAAGTAGCAGTGAATATAACATTGAACTACAAGACGTGTACTTGAAAGTATGTAAATAAAAAATTAATGATGCATTCATTAATCCTTGCTCACAAATGCTCTCTACCAATATGAGGGGGCACGGGTGGCCCAGTTGTCTAAGGCACCGCGATTCGCTGTGCAGAGTTGCGTCCCTTAGGCACGCCAGAAACCTATGATTGTGGGTTCGAATCCCGGTTCGTCCCGATTATGTTTCTAGGTTCGTCAGCACCATACCCGTGCTCGTGGGTTTCACCGAAGTGGTAAACGTCCGAGACCTGCATCACTTCGGGCTTTCCTCCAACATAAAGCTGACACGCCATGATATGACCGGAATACTGTTAAAAGCGGCGTTAAACCCAACTCACTCACTAACTCTATCAATATGCGAGGTCCATGGTGGAAATGGTATCAGTCCCATCGTCTCACCTGTCTTACACATGGAACAATATGTTTCTGAATAACATGCCTAGTCGACTCATTGTGTCCCTGGTTAAAGCCGATGGGGTGTGAGGATCCTACACAGTCAACCATTTCTGTTTTGAAGGAGACATTGTCAAAAGCATGGGTCTCTATATGAATGGTACTAGTGAACCAGGACGTCCGCTCGAGACAGACGACATCGAAGCTGACACCAGCCTGAATGACTGGAACAATACATGGCGAAAAGACAAAGGCCTTGGTATTGAACGCACAGAGTTTTCTACTGGCTACGCCCTTTACGTATTCAATCTTCAAGATACAGTCACGGATGGGGACTATCTGAACCTGGTCCGGTCCGGCAATCTCCGTCTGGAAGTACAGTTCACCCAGCCCCTAACCCACACGTTCAATATCATAACCCTAGCCAGGTTCCCGGTCATATAGAAATTGATCAAAGTCGAAATGTGTTCCTGAAGTAAAAAACAAACAAACAAAACAAATCAAACAAACAAACAAAAATGAACGCAGATGAATTGCTGTGTGCCATTCAGAGCGATCCGTATCTTCGTCGACGCATAGTCGTGGTGTTCTCCCGAGATTCCTCACCCTCCTCATCACAACATGGAGCTTGGGGATGTGTGGTCAACACGGATGTGACGCGGTCGAGGGGACACCATTGGGTTGCTTTCTATTTTGAAAACGATGTCGCAGATTTTTTTGATAGCTTTGGACACAAACCAGATTATTATAACCGGGAATTCACTCAATTTATAAAGAAACATTCTCGTCAGTATCGGTACAACACGAAAGCAATTCCAACAATCAACGTCCAAAACGTGTGGATTTTACTGTTTATTTTTCTTGCTTCAAACATGTAGAAGTAGAGACTCTATGATAGACATCGTGTCTACGTTTAGTGCGGATAAACGACAATATGATATGTTCGTATCACGATACATCTGCAACTATTTCAAAAACCTAACCAACGTTTTTTAGAATTATACTGTTGAGTGTGAATAGACTGACACCTACACGATCCACGGCATAATCCAATTGAGTTTAACAGAATAATACTTCAAACACGTCAAAAGTTGAAACGTATCAACTTAATACCATACAAGATGCACCTTTAGAATTCAGACGTCGGTTCCACAAAATTATCGTAGCGTTAAGGTTAACGCAAGTCACATACTTTAACTTAGACCAACGACTGTCGTTGCGCTACAAAACGATCGCCTTGTGGAACGGGGCCTTGCACCTCAAAGTTTACAATCACGTCGCAATACCCGATGACGTAAATGGTGGAATTTTGTTGCAAGATCCATCGGCGAAAATATTGTTTACCTAACCAAGCTTTGTACATCCTAATAGTTTACATACTCCTCTGTCTCTGTATTGTAACCAAATAACCCTAGAAAAGAATAAAAGGTTGAAAACGTTTCACCAGGTTTTTGTCACAATATTTAAGGAGGAACTGTTAAGTTCCATGTCATTTGAGAAGTAATTTTCGATCGAGAATGGCCAGATGCTTGCTGCAGCATTATACTTTTCTAAGACAGCTCATTCTACAAAATGATTATGACGAAACACTCGATGACATACGCGGCATGACTAGAGGACAGATCAAAGCTGTCAAAGCGATTGTCAAGCGACTGAACGGACGCATACCCGTCACTCGGAATGAGAACCGAAGGTATCTGCAACCCAATCCTCACAACACTTATCTGAGGATTTTAAGGCGCATCTCTCTCCCCGAAACTCCAGATAGGAGTGTTAAACGCAGTTTTATCAATCATACCCATTTGATCCCATTCGTGTTTAAATACGAACACGTGAGACAGGTGAGAGACGAAGCGCAAAACAATATACGTCGTCGTCGTCGTCGTCGTCAGGCTGCTCAAATAAGAGGCCCCCCTCATTCCCCGACCGGCTTAAAATAGGGTTTATGCAAATCTGTATGTTCAACATGAGCTCGAAATGCTCAGTGCCGCTTGCAGTACCTACTACCATTACCATTATTGGAGGTACTTGCAGCGGAAAAACTTACTTGACCAAACGAATACTGCAGAATGCTAAGACTATGTTTGAAAAGTCACCCCATCTCACCGTGTATTGTTATGCTGCATGGCAGGAAATGTATGAGGAAATGCAAGCTTCCATTCCAAATATACAATTTCACGAAGGACTACCAACTGAAACCGACATTCATGAGTGGTCCGATACATCCCACAAAAACAGGATTTTGGTACTAGACGACCTCATGATGGAGATTTCAGCAAGTAAATTGATGATGTCTATCTTTTCCACCCTTTCACATCATCTAGGCATCACTGTACTTAATCTCCAGCAAAGGGCTTACCCCAAGGGTCCTGGTTCGCGCACGTTGAGTTTAAATACTCATATATTCATTTTAATGTTTAATCCTCGTTCTGCACACGAATACAAGATTCCAGCTTCACAAATTTTTCCAGGACAAGCCAAATATTTTTCCGAATCCTATCGGGATGTAGTAGAAGGGGGAAAGTATGGTTATTTAGTCGTTGATGCATCGCCTTACAATAACCCAGAGTATGGTCGCTTATGCACGGGTATCTTACCCGGTGAGCTTTGTACCCTCTATTTACCTCGAGACTGAAATATCATACATAACCTATGCAGTGTCCGTAACTTATTCAGTTGCTAATGAACTGCGAGATGCGCAAGGTCTACTTCTGGAAGATAGTCTGTACCACACCAGCTCGCACTTTACATATGTCAGTGCGTCCTGCCGGAGCAATAACGGTTAAAGAAAGTCAAAGGGTGTTTTACTATAAGGAAGCGTACATACATTCCTTACAAGAAGCCTTGCTCGAATCAATAGATATCCCTGATCAGTTTGGTGGACCCATACCTTATATCCACAAGAGGACTGAATACAACCCTTGAAAGGAATATATAAAAAATAAAAACAAACAACAAAAACAATACCATGACTGAGTGTATTGTACCATGTTTAGATTTTCTTCACTTGTTGAGCGATTTCGTACCCGTGCAAAGAAAATCCCCTTTATCTCACTTAACCAAACCTCAGTTCAAGGCTTTCATCACTTTGGTGTATAATGTACTCATAGGTAACATTCCGTTGGAGGACAGTGTTAAAAAGAAACTGCAGCGCTACAAACATGTCATTCGTTCGATAGCGAGCAAAACGCAGAGTAACAAACACAAGCTGCAGCTGATATCTCATCACACACACACACACACACACACACACACACACGCACGCACGCACGCACGCACGCACGCACACACACACACACACACACACACACACACACACACACACACACCACCCCCGTGCATTGCCGCCCTCGATACGTATTTAGAAGCAGATGACGCTACGGATGAAATCAGTTCTGAGGATGAACCCTGTGATAGTGATATTACTATCACGAGAAACTTATCAAAGGTTGACCCAGAAGAGGGACACCAGTCCTCCACCCCACAGTAAACCTACATCTACTTTGATGACAACAGGCGGTGAAAGTCAGTCAGGAGGATCTGCTGTCAACACTATCACACATAAGTCGTCTTCAGAAGGGACTAAGGACGAACCAACTACATCATCATCATCATCGACATCTAATGCAACGACAAAGGATGAACACGTCTACCATCATGGAATGCCGAGTGTCGTTAATGAATCGGATGATATACTCGAACAACTTTTGCGAGATATCAAAACTAACTCCACTATTGGAAAACTAGTGGGTGTGTGGCAGCTCTTGAAACAACACCAACGCGACCTGGGACTTTCGTTATGGAATGCCAAACTCGAACTGAGTGACAAACACGGACAAACTAAACATGGTTCCAATATCATTGAATTGATGAGACATTTCATTTTGTCTTCTCACAAAGACGAGGAGGTGCCACTGGCTTCCAACAATTTAAATCACAAGTGAAAAAGAACGCAGGTTATGACAAGTTTTTGTCGCAAGAGGGGAATGGTCTAAGAAAACATATGCATGTTCGAAGTAAAGTAAAGTTTGGCGTTCCAGGTGTTGGCAAAAAGCTCCAACCATTAGAAACTGACTAATTGTCTATCAAGATGGAAAACAAATAATAATATTAAAAATGTAAACCACTGATGTGTTTAACAATAAAGTCTTTACATACATGACTTGGTTGGTTGTTCTTCACAAAATGGATCAAGGTTCTAGAAAGAGTTACCTCCCATGGGTTGAGCTTTTCTCATATTCAAAGAATACTTGTCAAAAGGCTTTCGACTATGTCGTCATCAACCATGTGACGAGAAAATCGGACAATTGATAATATGCAAACTCCACGCATCACCTTACAATGTATTCCAAAATGGTCATTAACCCTGTTCGGAACTGTGTTTCGAGTATTTTATCATTGAGAAAACGCATTTCCGAATGATCATCACGGCGGGAAAAAACTCGTTTTTCCATTTGTTTTGGTGCTGTTTAATGGAGAGGTGGCTGGATAAACGGCTTTACCCTTGGAATGGGATTTTCTAAACCATCAATATACTCAAAGGTGTCATCACAAACGCATTTCTACGGTGGCCCATAAGGGACATGGAGTCTGTTTTTCCATATTTTGATATTTCACTTACATTTATCGTAACCTTTTGCAAATTATTGTCTTACATATATGTGATAAATCATGTGTAAAGAAGATATTGAATCGCTGAAAAACGAAACGAAAATGTCAAAAACTAAAATTAAAATGTCAAAAACAAAAACGAAAATGTCAAAAACTAAAAAGAAAATGTCAAAAACAAAAGCGAAAATGTCAAAAACAAAATGAAAATACAGAAAACTATTTCCACCGTGGTGATAGTAGTTTTCTGTGGTTTCATTTTAGTTTTTGACATTTTCGTTTTGTGTTTTTGACATTTTAATTTTAGTTTTTGACCTTTTCGTTTTGGTTTTTGACATTTCCATTTTAGTTTTTGACATTTTCGCTTCACATTTCAGCGACTCCAAAGTACATTTTCCATGTTTTCGGATGTTTTTATACATGATTTATCACATATTTGTACGGCAAATTGTGTTAATTTGCAAAAGGTAACGATAAAAGTAAGTGAAACATCAAAATATGGAAAAACAGACTCCATGTCCTTTATGGGCCACCGTAACACCCACATGTACGGAAGCCTTTCGGGGTCATTTGTTTTTTCCTTGAAATTTAATGACATATATGTTGAAAATTCAAGATACTAAGTATAAATTACAAGATAATACGTTGAAATGTCAAGTTATAATCTAAAATTTCAACTTATTATCTAGAAATTTCAACTTAGTATGTATCTTGAAATTTCAAGAAATTTCTTTAAAAAAAAAAAATGGCCCTAAAAGGTTTCCGTAGGGTGTTGTCCTAGCTCCTAGATAGCGTTGAACGAAAAGACGAAAGAAGTATTCTCGCCAAGTTCAGGTGTGGTTCCCTTCCGCTCTCCATTGGAACGGGACGCTACTCCAAGCCTCCTATCCCTTCATTCAAAGTACATGTAAATACTGTACAAACTCCAGTGGTGCTCTTGAAGATGAGAAACACTTTCTCATTGACTGTCGTCTCTATTCTTACATGAGATTTGACCTAATTCGTGCTGCTGAATCTGAACCCTAACTTCAATTAAGAAAACGAACAACTTTATGGATAACAACTTTTGGTTTATTGCACACAGCCACGTTTCGATGTAGATTCTTACACCGTTATCAAGCTGGAGTGACAGCAACCAAGTGATTAGAGGTATACATGTATAGGCATGACATATTGTGATAAACAGCAGATTAACATACAGTACTGGTAACTCTGATACCTGCTGTGTTGATATCAACCACCTGGAAATGTCAGAAAAGCTTCCAGTCAAGAGAGTGTTCATAACAGAGGGAAAGAGAAATAGGAGACGACCACAACGACAGGCGGTTGGAATGAGAGATTGACGGGGATATGGAATGACATGTGTTCAGCAGAAAGGGAATGGTGTGAAGCAAGTGGTATGTCTAAACGTCTAAACGACAACTAAAACACCGATATATCTGGTTGAGGAAAGCGTTTGACAAGTGTGTTCCACGAGAGAAAAGACAATATAGAAGTCGGGTACATAAGGAACGGGAAAATATGTGTAACGAGAACAGAGACGAGTTCTGGAGGAGGATAGGAATACCAGGAAGGAGGAGGATAGGAATACCAGGAAGGAAGAGGATAGGAATACCAGGAAGGAGGAGGATAGGAATACCAGGAAGGAGGAGGATAGGAATACCAGGAAGGAGGAGGATAGGAATACCAGGAAGGAGGAGGATAGGAATACCAGGAAGGAGGAGGATAGGAATACCAGGAAGGAGGAGGATAGGAATACCAGGAAGGAGAAGGATAGGAATACCAGGAAGGAGAAAGATAGGAATACCAGGAAGGAGGAGGATAGGAATACCAGGAAGGAGGAGGATAGGAATACCAGGAAGGAGGAGGATAGGAATACCAGGAAGGAGGAGGATAGGAATACCATAGGAAATAGCGCTGGAGAATGGAACATTGCGTAAAGACAGAGTAAAGGTGCTTGACAAGTGGAAGACTGACTATGAAGGGTTAATATACCGTACCAGTGATGGTAATTAAACGGTACCAGTGTTGGTAACTTAACCGTACCAGTGATAGTAATTAATCGGTACCAGTGATGGTAATTAAACGGTACCAGTGTTGGTAACTTAACCGTACCAGTGATAGTAATTAATCGGTACCAGTGATGGTAATTAAACGGTACCAGTGATGGTAATTAAACGGTACCAGTGATGGTAACTTAACCGTACCAGTGATAGTAATTAATCGGTACCAGTGATAGTAATTAAACGGTACCAGTGATGGTAATTAAACGGTACCAGTGATGGTAACTTAACCGTACCAGTGATAGTAATTAAACGGTACCAGTGATGGTAATTAAACGGTACCAGTGATGGTAATTAAACGGTACCAGTGATGGTAATTAAACGGTACCAGTGTTGGTAATTAATCGGTACCAGTGATAGTAATTAAACGGTACCAGTGATGGTAATTAAACGGTACCAGTGATAGTAATTAAACGGTACCAGTGATGGTAATTAATCGGTACCAGGGACAGTAATTAAACGGTACCAGTGATGGTAATTAAACGTACCAGTGATAGTAATTAAACGGTACCAGTGATAGTAATTAAACGGTACCAGTGATGGTAATTAAACGGTACCAGATGTGGTTCCAGATGAGAATGTTTCACCAGAGGCTTTTAACAACGACATAACACTAAAAGAAGTAAAGGCAGCCCCTAGGAAAACCAAAAAAATGGAGAGACTCCTGAAGTGGACAAAATCCCGGCGCAACTACTAAGGGGGGAATTTATAACTATATGGTAACATATTAAGCTTTATAATATCTGCTTCCAAACATCACGAATTCCGGAGCTGTGGTCAGAAGGGATCATCAATCCAATTCCAAAATCTTCAGCGTTGGATGCACAAGACCTGCTCAGCTACAGAGGGATTACACTTGCCCCAGTTATCTACGAAGTTTATTGTGGTGTACTAAATGCACGACTTAACACATGGGCGATAATTTATCCTATTCTGTAGCTGCACTAATTAAATCCATGTACAAACGTAGGTTATATAACAACGTGTAGTATTGTATGCCCCTGTATATTTTATAAAACATGTCATTGTATTTATTATTTGAGTATTATACTTTTATCACGTATTTTGTGCACCATTAAAAAATAAATTCATCACTGTCCACTATAACTATTTTAGCACTTGCTTTTAAGAACATTAGTGTCTAATAGGCCCACGCTGGCCGGGCGATGTATATATTTTAATTTATATTTATCTACCGATAAATTGATATAATTTTATGTATACACCGCTGGACACTTAAATAAACTATTTTTCTTTTTCTTCTTTTCTTCTTCTTAACACATGGGCTGAAAAGAATGACATTCTGCCTGATTAGAGAATGGTTTTAGAAAAGGAAGATCAGATCTCATCATTGACAAGCATAATTGAAAAGAGAACGTTATTGAGAAAGTCTACATTTACAGCATTTATTGATTTTAAAAAGGCATATGATGGAATTGATAGACAGATTTTATGGAGAAAGTTAAATGAAGCGGGCATAGGAGGGAAACTGTTGCAAGCCATCAAGTCGTTTAATCACAATGTGAAATGCTATGTGCGCATTAATCACGTTTAGACTTCATGGTTTCCTGTGAGCAGAGGACTGAAACAGGGATGTCTTCTATCACCTTTGTTGTTTAATGTGTATATTAATGACTTTCTAAAGACAATCAACGAGCTTGCTTGTCCTAGCATTCCACGAACAGCAACCGTATTCCATTGTGGTGATATCGAAGTTTCATATCATTATCTAGGTGTGCTTTTAACTGAACACATCACGCCTAAGAACCGGGTTCGAATCCCAACATGGGTACAATGTGTGAAGCCCATTTCTTGTGTCCCCCGCCGTGATATTGCTGGAATATTGCTAAAAGCGGCGTAAACCCATATTCACTCACTCACTCATTTAACTGAACACCTAGACTATAACGCAATGGCTACATGTGCGGCGAAATCAGCACACAGATCCCTGGGACCTTTAATTTCTAAATTATATGCCTTTTAACGTTTTTATCAAACTATACGACACTATTGTATGGTCTGTTTTAACTATGGATCGGCAATATGGGGAACGACAGAGCATTCAATGCTATCCACCATCGAGCTATTTGATTTTGTCCTAGGACTTGGAAAATACGCACCAAACATTGCAATAAATGGAGAAGTAGGTTGGATCCCGCCATATATCAGATCATGGACAACAGTCTCAAGACACTGGGACAGACCTGTCAACACTCCAAACAGAAGAATAACTAAGAAGATATTTGAGTGGTCAAGTAACTGCAAGAGGAGCTGGAACGGAAAAGTGACGTCATGTCTAGAGAGAATCGACCTGGGACATTTAACAAGCATAAATACCCAAATTTAAACAAAGTTATTTGTTGCAACGGTGCAAGAACGCCTTATGTTTGAATATAAGTCTAAATGGAGGGACAACTTATTGTTGGAGAAGGAAACCGTGGAAGAAACAAACAAAGAAGCTACAGGTTGTTTAAGAAAGTCTACAGCACAGACAAATACGTGGAATACCCTCTCAACCGTGCTCACATGAGCTCTCCAGCTAAATTCAGATGCGGAGTGGCGCCTTTAAAGGCACAAACATACCACCAGAAGAGAGATGTTGCTTTAATTGTACAGACAAGGTGGAAGACGAGATCCATGGTTTACTTATCTACTCTTTATACGACGACGGTAGGGCTGATCTTCTGAATCGCTGTAGTCTTAAATTTACTAATTTTAATAATAACTCTTACAGTGAAAAGTTTAGACAGATTTTATCAAACGTTGATTTTATTTCTTGCGTGGCCAAAATCTGCCATAATATTTCAGCAGAGCGACGTTCCACTTGATATCATTGATGTATATATGTATATATCTTATTGCTGTGTATTACTGTTTATGTTTAAAGACATATTGTCTGTCGTAAGTAGAATGTTATGTTTATACTTCTTTTGATATATTATAAGTGTATTCTACGAGTGAGACAAAATAAACTTGTCTGTCTGTCTGTCTGTCTACAGTCAATTGGAATTACAAATGGCACACAGGTAATGAAGCACACGGGTAATGAAGGCAGGTTACAGTAAGGATAAGGATTAAAAGGATTAAACAGTTGTGACAAGCTGATTGGATCCTGATTGGATCCTAATAAAAATGGTATATTGCTTGATTAGATCTTCATTGGCAGACGATACCCTTTGTCTCTGTTGATCAAAGGTTTGTGATGGCGGATTGCTAAAGCTTCTGTGAGTTTTATTTTGGTGAAGTCTTGATGTTTGGTTGAGAGGATTTAGACCTTGTAAAATTGGATTTGAAGGCTTGGGGATTTTTGCTGGTGGTCTGAGAAGGCTGATTTACGGTCTGCTTTGGCTGTTGGTGTCTTATGTTCTGTGATGCGGGTATGTCCAGGGCGTTAGGTTTGACCAATGTACGAGTAGCCACAGTCACAAGTAATCTTATAGATTACACCTTTGGCAGGTTACACAGAAAAGTCTCGCAACAATATAAATGAAATATAAATTGTCAATGCAAGAGAACTACCTTTATAGATTATCCGCCGAAACAGAAACAAACTTGGCGTGGAGGGCAAAATAGCTGCGAAAATTATATGAATGGACCAGTAATATGAAATGACACAGTAATGACATCAGGTGTTCGCGAAAAGGGTAATCATTTCCTGCCCTACCGGAAGCACCCGACACTGAAACACTTGGCAAAAATAAGTAGGAACCACAATTGAAGAAATACCATGTTTCACACATCGGTTTCTCAATTTTGAACATAAATCATTTTATCATTTTTCTGTTGTTGAAAGAAGGAGGAGTATATTTTAACCCTTTAATCCCACTCATACGAGTGAGTGAGTATGGTTTTACGCCGCTTTTAGCAATATTCCAGCAATATCACGGCGGGGGACACCAGAAATGGGTTTCATACATTGTACCCATGTCGGGAATCGAGCCCGGGTCTTCGGCGTGACGAGCGAACGTTTTAACCACTAGGCTACCCGACCGCCCCCACCCATACGAAGGAAAGTACAGTGTACAAATGGTCACAGAAGATGTTAAAGGGTTCAAAAGGGGTGAAAAACAGGTTTGCTTTGCTGAGAACATGTACAGCCGACCATGATCGTACACGTCCAATTCAGCCAAGTTGTATGTACCCATGACACTTGCACTTAAAGTTAAACCTATCGCTCACTATCGGGGTAATACACATACACTTGTGTGTCATAAGCTTCTGTAATGGGTAAATTCTTTAGTTAAATGTTAATTTTTAAAATATATATCCGCATCTAGGTCAATGACATTCCCGTTCTCGAGACCAGCGCGATAAACGTCAAAGGCCTGCATCACTTTTAGCTTTCCTCCCACATTAAGCTAATATATCTTATCGGTCTTCAGCAACCCATGCTTGTCGTAAAAAGGCGACCATGCTTGTCGTAAGAAGCGACTAGCGGGGTCGGGTGGTCAGGCTCGCTGACTTGATTGATGCATGTCATCGTATCCCAATTGCGTGGATCGATGCTCATGATGTCAATCACTGGATTATCTGGTCCAGACTCGATTATTTACCTATCGCCGTCACATAGCTGTAATATTGCTGAGTGCGGCGTTAAACAACAAACAAACATGATACATCTGAAACAGTGATCAAAGAGGTCTTAAACCATAATGTGAACCATGCAGAGGGTGCCCACACTATCACTCATGGTGTCTGTGCTCCAGATATATTATCAACATATGTGATCCGCCAGATGAAAGACGTTCTTATGTCTTATGTCCTAACGTGTTAGGATACTATTGTACTGTGTCATAAAGAAAGACATCTGACATTCAACTTCCGTGAAATTCGCCCGCGTGCTGACTGCCAAAAAAAGGATTTTTTTCTATTGATCGTTGGTTATGTAATCGAAGCACTTTTTTCAAAAGTTATATTTTTTCGATTAATCAGACATTATATCTAAAAACTGCTATTGCTAATTAAAAAATATTAATAAACGTATTTAAAAGTCTGAAAATGAGACTTAAAAGTAAATGAGTCGAAATGTTCGATGTCGTGTATCTCTTTAATAAATAATAATTGAAGCTTGTGCATTGTGTCCCTGTGTTTCTAAGTTACCGTAGTTTTAAAATAAAATGAAAAATCAAATTTTTGAATTTTCACCTATAAGGTCCCTTATCTCCTGATTGGTCACATATATCAACTGGTGGGGGCACGGGTGGCCCAGTCGTCTAAGGCGCCGCGATTCGCTGTTCAGAGTTGCGTCCCTTAGGCACGCCAGAAATTTATTATTGTGGGTTCGAATCCCGGTTCGCCCCGATTATGTTTCTAGGTTTGTCAGCACCATACCCGTGCTCGTGGGTTTCACCGAAGTGGTAAACGTCTGAGACCTGCATCACTTCGGGCTTTCCTCCCACATTAAGCTGACACGCCGTGATGTGACTGGAATACTGCTAAACTCACTCACTCAGTATATCAACTGGTAAATATAAAACTGTTTAGAATGATAAATTGGAACTTCACGAGTCCTCTGCACTATCTTACTTCTATGTATTTTATGTGCGCTTCGCCTGAGTGTACTCTTATTAAGCACCCCGAAAATGAGTGACATTTTTACACCCACTTGAACTAAAATACATAAAGTAATATATACATATTGCACGAGTTGTTAAGAATGCTCTCCATTCGCCACCACTCGTCTGTAAATTCGGCTTATTCCAAAACGACACGAGTTGGTCCCGAATGGAATAGTTTCAATTTCATGTGTCGCGGAAAAAGCCGAGTTGACCCGAGTGGATTGTCTTCATGAGTCGGAAGTTACCATTCAGTCAGATCATATTCAACAGTTTGTCTCAAACGCTGTTATACCAAGCGGGAAAACTGCTACAGCTGATGATAACAAACAATGTATTATTTGTATATATGATGTTTATTGGGGTAGAAAGGTCCTAAGAAATAAGTCACTACTCAAACAAAACAAATGATAAATGGAGAAAAATATAATCACGTGATTTATGAATTGTTAACGTATAACTTTTAATAATCAACAGGTTTATATAATGACCACATCGTGGCTTCATAACACAGCATAAGGTGGAGGTGGTGTGTGTGGTGGCGGTGGTGGTGGCGTCCGAACAGAAAGGTTTCCGAATAAACGAGGTGCCTACCGAAACATTTTAGGCATGGCGAGGTTAAAACAGTGACCACATTCAAAGCATTATGCCCAACTCACAAGATGATGTTTATGTGTCTGTCTATCTACAAGCTACATTTACAGGATTTCAAACAAGCTGTTATTGTCATAGTGTCTGACTCCTCGAGTACATCGGCCGTCATGGGAGCAGATATACTCAAACACACAGCTGAAACACGCAGACTCCTTATAATCAAGACGAATATAAACAAGTCCCTGCAGTGCCGAGGATGGTACTAAATGTGAAAAGAACATGAAAGACATACATTATTTGTTGTAATACAAGGGCAGCATTAATCACGACTGTGTTCTCTAAAGACAATCAGATGGACAACCCATGCCAACCCATGCCTGCCGTAAAAGGCGACTATGCTTGTCGTAAGAAGCGACTAACGGGATCGGATGGTCAAGCTCGCTGACCTGGTTGATGCATGTCATAGTATCCCAATTACGTGGAACGATGCTCATGATGTTAATCACTGGATTGTCTGGTCCAGACTTGATTATTTACAGACCGCCGTCATATAGCTGGGATATTGCTGAGTGCGGCGTAAAACAACAAACAAACAAACAAACCAAGTATCTCACATTAAAATACAGATGCAGGCCACAACCTGTGCGCCACTCGATGTAACCGTTTTCAACCGTTTCCTAGTAACGCCCAATCCAAGTAAGGCACGGGACAGATGGGCGGAGAGCCTGACAAAGACCGTAAAGCATTAAAACAGAAGTTTACAGGCGGCGGCCACGACCCACGTGACCAGGAGCGGGGTGACTGCAGCAGCAGCACTGGGGTCATCACCACCACCCATCTTCGCTTTAGACAGCTGGAGGAAGAAGCTATATTTCACGGAGGAACCTTTAGGGAGGCTGAAGCTGAAGTCGTTACCAGACATCATCGGAGTCACAGACTGATAGGAAGCGCCCTGTGTAATTATCATCACCTGTAACAAGACAAATATTGAATCTAAAACAGAAATTGAAACTGAATCTGACTATTATTTTACAAAACATCACTGATGGTACTTTTGTTTTATTCATTAAACATAACTTTTAATGGGGACATATTCCAGGGGTTTAATGATTTGTCCATCTATTGCTGTATTTGCAACCGCTTGGTGCAGTGTCAAGGCATCAGCATCTGGCAACGATACAACACTAGAGGGTCGATAGTTCAATGTCAAGATATCAGTATCTGACAACGATACAACACCAGAGGTCGATAGTTCAATGTCAAGATGTCAGTATCTGACGATACAACACTAGAGGTCGATAGTTCAATGTCAAGATGTCAGTATCTGACAACGATACAACACTAGAGGGTCGCTAGTTCAATGTCAAGATATCAATATATGACAACGATACATCACCAGAGGTCGATAGTTCAATGTCAAGATGTCAGTATCTGACAAAGAGACAACACCAGAGGTCGATAGTTCAATGCCAAGATGTCAGTATCCGAAGAGAATACAACACAATTAACCACTAATCAATGCACAGACAACACAACCAGACGACAATCAATGCACAGACAACAGTCAACCATCAATCATTGCACAGACAACACAGTTAACCGACAATTAATGCACAGACGGCACAATCAACCGAAAATCAATGCACAGACAACACAGTAAACCATCAATCATTGCACAGACAACACAGTCAACCGACAATTAATGCACAGACAACACAATCAACCGACAATCAATGCACAGACAACACAGTCAACCGACAATCAATGCACAGACAACACAGTCAACCGACAATTAATGCACAGACAACACAATCAACTCACTCACTCACTCACTCACTCACTCACTCACTGTAATATCCCGTCACGGTGGCCGTTTCAAGAATCTATGACATCTAGTCTAACACATTAAGCATTACAACATCACTCACCTTCTTGGAGAGTCTGACAGCGCCACCCTCCCCGAGATTGTAGGCGACCCCATCTGTCCCCGCAGGTGTCAACATTGCCGGGGTGGCAGGTCCTTTAATGTTTAGCATCAGCTTCAAGGTGGCAGCATCTTCCGCAAACGTCATGGCCGCCATCTCCACAACCACTCTCACGCCTCCCTCCATCACTGTCGTAGTTTCCCCGTCCATTGTGATGTTACCGCCCTTGGTAAACAATTCAATGTACACCTTAAACGTTCCTTCAAAGACAGACGCATTGCCTACCCGACGCTTAAAAGTAATGTCCCCTGAAGTCTCGTCTGTCTCATCTTCAAACGTGAACATTGCTGCAGGCAGAGTGTTGTTTAGACCAGCAATTGGAGCATTATCAGCTTTGACCTGCTGAAGATCCGCGAACATTACAGTCAGTTTATTTTCGTCTTTGGAAATGTCACTCTGTTTGGACGCCATTAGCGATTTTGTCATAAATTCCACGTAAGTGTTATTGATGTTTACTTTATAGGATGTGTCTGCGGTACAGGCCGCCACACACAACACCAACACGGCCAAACTCAACTTCATCATCGTGGTTAAATACTTCACAATGTATCACGGGTACAGTCCAAGTGTCTCTCGCCTCTAGACGTCTCTAGATGTCTTGGTGATGTGGAGGTTGTTATCGCACAGGTAGACGCTCCCAGCAATGTACAATTACCTTTATTACCTGCACAAACCACGTGTCCCGTCCCACAGGTGCAAAATACACAGCCGCTCTCTCATTGGCTGTCCTGCCTCGCAGCGATTGGTTAATATATATTATCAACGCGATCGCATCGACTATAAAAAAGAGGCCTCATTTTCACATTCTAGAAAGCATGGGTGGTAGAGTTACACCAGAACGCGGAGAGGAAATTAGACGCATTAAACAGTTGTCACCTACCATGTGACTGTTAGTGTATAGCTTGAAGTCTCTTTTGACTTTGCTGGGTTATGAGATCTGTCGTGTAATGTTTTATTACTGCACAAATAAATATTTCGAGATTTGTATGTGTAGATAAATTGATATGCATGTATACAAACTAAATTAATAGGTTGCATCTTCGTGATCTGAAAAACTGTATGCACACTGTCCAGTGCACATGCACTGGATGAACACTAATAACGGAATATTGGAGATTACCAGCTTAGACCACAGGTATTGTGGATATATCAGGTTTTAACCCCTCAGTTCGTATACATGTATATATATAGAGAAATTCGATTATGTCGAACTGACTTGAAGAATCATGGTTATATTAGAGTTGACTGTAGTCGTTGGGGTTGACACGGGATTCTTGAAATACCAAATAGCTGTATCAATGTTCAGACACAAACGTGGACAGCACAGATAATACCATCAAATCAATACTGTAATAATATTATGTGGCCTTCTCTCGTTAGTCATCAGATGTAAGATGTATATTAGTTGTGAGAATACTGATGCTACGAAGTGATGTAGTTGTGGTCAACGCCCAAACCGGTTTTATCAGTTGAAAAGTCTAAGTATTTCGCAATATCCTTCAGCCGAGCAGTGTAGTCACGACTGTTGCCGATTTAGCTTTTCATTGGTAAAATCCACCCCGACGTATTCGTAAATCCAAAGCTAGTCATGACACATAGCGACTTTGATATTTCGAGGGTTTTCAGGACGATGAATATCACGAAGAACGACTGTACCCAGACCACGCCTTAACATACCCGTCTTTCTTAACTATTTCGCGGGTGGATGAACATTTAACTCCCATGCTAGTCACGAAAAATTTATGAAAATCCAATCTATGACTAATTATTATCTATGATAATATTTCCTTTCAGGTTTTATTCCAATGTTGAGAAAGGTTCGACATTCGCAATAACGTTCCACAAAGGCTGTACTGTTGTACTTATACAACATGCTTTCAATTCAGTCATTCGGCTTGATGAAGTTAGAAGATCGCACTTTAGGTCGCCGTAAACTCGTCAGTCGGATACATGAGCGAACTAGGGCCAAGTGGTAGAACACATGGAGCCTGACAATATGTCCAGGTTCAGTGTTCTGCATGACTGGGACGAGTGGTGACATCGTTGACTGAGAAAGTCGCGCTGCGTGGAGCTGAAGAGAAGCGTGATACGCAGATTGAGCTGCATTGAGAAAACAGCGAGCACAGTTGTTAAACTGCTTGGAGACATGAATGCACCTCGCATTCTTGTGCCCGGTGTACCCGGGGGGCAGGCGTTCACGAAGTCTCACTGCAACATGGCAGATGTGAATGGGAAATAGCGTCAAACCCTGGGCTAAGTCGCTGCAATGTTGTTTTGTCTGACTCATTTTGCTGTAAAATTGTTTATAATGACCGACTTCTTAAAGAGTATTGGATATATTGTACTAAGTGCATGTTTTGCATACACGGGTAAATGACGCATGTGTTATATACACGACTCAATGAAGCATGTGTCGTATACATGAGTCAATGGGGCATGTGTTATATGCACAACTCAATGATGCACATGTTATATTCATGAGTCAATGATGCATGTGTTTTATACATGAGTCAATGACGCATGAGTTATATACATGAGTCAATGAAGCATGTGTTATATACACGACTCAATGACGCAGGTGTTATATACACGACTCAACGATGCATGTGTTATATACACGACTCAATGACGCATGTGCTATATACACGACTCAATGACGCATGTGTTATATACACGACTCAGAGAGGCATGTGTTTTATACACGAGTTAATGATGCATGTGTTATATACACGACTCAATGGCGCATGTGTTACATACACGACTCAATGAAGCATGTGTTATATACACGACTCAATGACGCATGTGTTATATACACGACTCAATGACGCATGTGTTATATACGCGATTCAATGAGGCATATGTAATATACACGACTCAATGACACATGTGTTATATACACGATTCAATGACGCATGTGTTATATACATGAGCCAATGATGCATGTTTTATATACACGACTCAATGAGGCATGTGTTATATACACGACTCAATGAGGCATGTGTTGTATACACGACTCAATGATTAATGTGTTATATACATGTACATGAGTCAATGAAGCATGTGTTATATACATGAGCCAATGATGCATGTTTTATATACACGACTCAATGATGCATGTGTTATATACACGAGTCAATGATGCATGTGTTGTATACACGACTCAATGATTCATGTGTTATATACATGAGCCAATGAAGCATGTGTTTTATACACGAGTCAATGATTCATGTGTTATATACACAACTCAATGATGCATGTGTTATATACGAGATCTTCCATTGACGGCCAGACGAAGGAGGGCAGTTGAAAAGACCGAGGGCTTCTGCAAATGATAATGCCCTGAAAAATAGCGTTACCCTTATTATAGTTTGTTTGTTTGTTGTTTAACGCCGCACTCAGCAATATTCCAGCTAAATGACGGCGGTCTGTAAAATTATCGAGTCTGGACCAGACAATCCAGTGATTGACATCATGAGCATCGATCCACGCAATTGGGATTGATGACTTGTATCAATCAAGTCAGCGAACCTGACCACCCTATCCCGTTAACCTTTTACGACAAGCATGGGTTGCTGTAGACCTATTCTACCCGGAATCTTCACGGGTCC